>NC_141155.1:31086693-31423777 GCF_053477565.2 Lygodium microphyllum
CTGGGTCTTCTGTAGACCATGTTTTGGCAGTGGGCTCTATCCCACATGTATCACTTTGGCATGCCCGTTTGGGGCATATGTCTTTAAAGGGAATGAAAATGTTATCTGGTTTGCAGTATCTTCCGCCTTTGGATTATGCATGTTTTGACTCGTGTGATCATTGTCTTTATGGTAAGCAGAATAGGTCTACGAATAAGAAATCGGGTAGGCCACGCATGAGTGAGCCCTTGGCATTGGTGCATTTTGATGTTTGTGGGCCTATGCCTTGCATGTCTATGGGTGGCGCGAAGTACTTCGTTACCTTCATTGATGATTTTTCTAGGAAAGTGTGGGCTTATCCCATAAAGCAGAAGTCCGATGTCTTGGCAGTTTTTTAGAGATGGCTTACTCTTGTTGAGAACCAGACTGGGTATAGGCTGAAATGCCTTAGGACAGATAATGGGGGAGAATATGTCTCACATGCTTTTGAGCAGTTTTGTGATGACAGGGGTATTAAGCGTCAGTTGACCGCCCCTTACACCCCACCCCAGAATGGTTTGGCTGAGCGCATGAACAGGACTATTCAGGAGCGTGTGCGCTCTATGCTTAGCCATGCAGGCCTACCACAGAGTTTTTGGGCTGAGGCAGTTAGTACGGCCGTGCATGTCATAAACCGATCGCCTTCCAATGGATTGGATTTCCAGGTTGCAGAGGAAGTTTGGGCTGGTAAGCCACCCTCTTATGCGCATCTCCGTGTCTTTGGATGTGAGGCATTCTGCCATGTTCCCAAGGACAAGAGGAGTAAATTGGATCCAAAGAGCATTAAATGCATATTCCTTGGCTATGGTGAGTCAGGAGAGATGGGCTATCGCCTATGGGATCCGCAGGCGCGGAAAATAGTACGCAGCCATGATGTCGTCTTCCATGAAGACAAGATGCACAGGCAGCCTGAGAAGGTGGTTGAGATCCGCAGAGTGATCTTTCAGGAGGAGCCTAGAGCTCCAGCACAGCCAGTAGTACAGCCTGCAGCAGTTCCTCCACAGGGCCAGGGTGTTGGACAGGTAGTTAGCCAGGCAGCAGAGCCTGCGGTGAGACGGTCTACTAGAGACAGACGTCCACCTGAAAGATTTCAGCCCTCCATGCATTATGTTTTGGTTACAGATGCAGGAGAGCCTTTCACTTATGATGAGGCTATGCGCAGGGGTGACAGTCACTCCTAGGAGAGGGCTATGCAGTCTGAGATAGACTCCCTGCATAAGAATGAGACTTGGGATTTGGTTGCCTTGCCTAAGGGCAAGAAGGCTTTGCCATGCAAGTGGGTGTACAAGCTGAAAAGTACCCCTGGACACCCCAAGCCGGCATACAAGGCTAGATTGGTAGCAAAGGGTTTTAAGCAGGAACATGGTATGGACTTTGATGAGGTCTTCTCTCCTGTGGTTAAGATGACCACCCTGCGCTTAGTCTTGGCTTTGGTTGCACAGCTTGACTTAGATCTATATCAGATGGATGTCAAGACGGCTTTTCTACATGGGGACTTGCATGATGAGATCTATATGGATCAGCCTAAGGGCTTTGCAGAACCTGGCAGGGAGCACCTAGTGTGCAAGTTGAAGAAGAGCTTGTATGGCTTGAAGCAGGCACCTAGGGAATGGTATCATAAGTTTGATGCCTTTATGCAGTCACAGGGCTATAGCAGGAGTGCTATGGATCCGTGTCTTTACACGAAGAAAGCTCGTGATGGCAGTTTGCTTATCTTGGTACTCTATGTTGATGATATGCTGATAGTAGGGAAAGCTCATGATGAGCTAGATGCTCTTAAATCTCAGCTGAAAAAGAGCTTTGAGATGAAGGATTTGGGACAAGCCTCACATATACTTGGGATGCGCATTAAGCGCGATAGGCATCAGGGGCTTTTGTATCTCTCACAGCGGGAGTACATTCATAAAGTCCTTGAGCGCTTCCGCATGCAGGACGTAAAGCCTATTGGCTGTCCATTACCTTCTTATGTGAAGGTATCACAGGCCGATTGTCCGCAGACAGATGAGCAGAGGGCCGAGATGGCCAAGATCCCTTATGCTTCAGCCGTGGGCAGTTTGATGTATGCCATGATAGCCACTCGTCCAGATATTGCGCACGCAGTTGGTGTTGTGGCACGCTATATGGCTACACCTGGCAGAAGACATTGGGATGCCGTGAAGGGTATCATGAGGTACCTGAAGGGCACAACAGATATGTGTATTTGCTATGGCAGCCAGGATACAGGGGTCGTGGGGTACACTGACTCCGATTATGCAGGACATGCAGATAGTAGGAAGTCCACTTCTTGCTATGTATTCACCTATGCTGGAGGGGCTGTCTCTTGGATGTCCAGGGTTCAGAAGTGTACGGCTTTGTCTACCACTGAGGCCGAGTATGTTGCAGCCACTGAGGCTTGCAAGGAGGCCATATGGTTAGGCCGTCTAGTTGCTGACCTTGGGATTGATGCTACACCTACACTACATTCAGATTCTATGAGTGCCATTCAGTTGGCTAAGAATCCGGTCTTCCATGCGAAGACGAAACACATTGAGGTGAGGTATCACTTCATACGTGGTGTCATGGAGGACAAGTTTGTTGACCTTGTCAAGATCTCCACTGACGAGAATCCTGCAGATCTACTCACGAAGAGCCTCACTACTGAGCGCTTTGCCTTCCTCAGGAGGTTGATGGGCGTTGGATGAGATGTCACCTTTCCTCATCCCTTGTACCTATGTACATTTGTACTGTCTTTTCTTTTTTCTTTTCTCTCTCACTAGAGCAGATTCGCCTTTAAGTGGGAGGTTGTTGGGGGTAAAGGCGCCTCCGCCGTGCCGCCCCATGTATTACTACACTGACAGTACCCGCCACTGCACACTGCAGGTGGCGGGCGCCCGTCACGTCACTTTATTCTTTATTCTTTTAGTGACAGTTTGAATAAAGGAAGGCCCGGTCACACATTGTGACTGTTGGAGTTCCCATTTCTTGTCTCTCTCTTTCTTTCTCTTGCTCTCCCGCCATAGCTCGCGTGCAAGCTTCGATCCTTCTCACCTTTCAAGTTCAATCTTTCGTGCCTTTGTATTTACTGAAAACGTGCTCTCAAAAATTGTCCAAGCTGCATGTGAAGTTTCTGCATTCCTGATATGTCCCAGCATAGTATTATCAATGACTGCAGATAACCAGTACATCACCTTTTTATCTTTTGCATTCCACTCTTTCCATGCTTTTAATTCATCGACAATCGGAGGGATATCCAGCTTTGGCTCCTTTTCTTCACTTGAGACAAACTCATAAAGGTCCTTTTCGATAAGGAAGTTCGTCACACGGAACTTCTCATGAAGGGTAGTTGTTCTTGTCAAGCTTCTCAATAATGGGATTTTCACTGTTCTCTGCCATTATCACAAGCAAGGATACATCACAGCAAGCTAGTCTTCTGCAATCTTTCACAACACGTGCACACCACTACACCAAGTAACCTTTTTCACTGATTGCTCAATAGTACATGTAATTTGCAACCTGTTTGTAGATAAACCTTATGTTTTCTTCCTGCAAATACCTCAAAAATTACAGATTTGCAATCTATAACCTGCGCACCCACTTTCGGTCAATACAATTGAAATCATAGTGTACCCTGAAATTGCTGTCCGCAACCTTGCAACTCTAAAACGGGGCTTGAAACGGCCTCAAATGCATAGTGATCTACTCGCACACCAAATCTCACAGTGATCTACTCGCACACCAAATCTCACAGCAATCTGAGATTTTTGCTCGACCCTGCTTCGCGGTGCCTCCACAGGCACTATCCAAAAGAGAGAGTGGAAGAATGGAAGAGCTTCTTACCCGTTGCTTGCTTGCTCAAACCTTGCTTCTTCTCCTTCACTTCAGCCTTCAAAATCAGCCTCTCTCAGTGGCGCAGCTCTGATACCATGTCCAGAATCGCGTGGTGGGGGGACTTGCTTGAGCTACTATGCCAAACACACATTATTTACACAAGAGAAAGCTCACTCAAGAACACAAGAAGAGAGATGGAGGCCAAAACGTTTTCTTGTTGGTTTTTTCTTCTTCTTCCACACACTATACAATGTACACAAAGTATAGATAAGATACAACATAAAGGAAAGTAGCCTACCAAGTTAAACAATGCATAACCGACTATACTAATCGACTGGCACTATGTCTTTGCCAGCTGTAGGTAGGTGTAATAAATTAAATATAATAAGTGATAAGTTAGTGGCCATGTGAGTATCATAATGACCACCAACGTGCTAAGTGTAGACGTGCAGACCCATCTAGCCACGCGGTCCATCATCAATGTCCGCACGTGTTGAGCTTGCCATCTCAACAGTAAATGCACAAGATCTCCTCTTTCCTTAGGCAGTGTTCCACAAAAGGTCATCCATGTCTCATCACTCTCCTCCAAGATCGTTTGTCTCCAAGTTGGCTATTTCTCAAAGCCGAGATCTAGTCTAGGCTTCTCAAATACCTTATTCGTCCAATACCTTGCATTCTCTCCTCAACATGAGTCAGGATCTTGCAGCTTTTGATCCATCCAATAACACTGCCCCAATCTCAATCACCTGCTTCATGACTTTCACTAGGAGTATTTGCTTGAGATTTGTTGTTCTATTGAAAAGAAATGTCATCGATGCATCCCATGTCTCCATTCTTTCTAGGGCTAAGAGCTCTTCTTCCCAATGTATGTTGACTTATTGTGATTCTCTAAGGAAGGACACCTTTGCACCTTTTGTAGCTCTGCCCTAAGCTTTAGTTCAAGCTTTAGTTCAACTTACCTAGTTAGTTTTGGCTTTCTTGCTTTGGGTCTTTCTTTGCACTTGAAGAGGATGAATCTTTGAGTGAGCACTCTAGTTTTTGTGTGTGGGATGGTTTGGGAGCATCTTCCACGTCCTAATCAACTAGTGGTAATGAAGGGACAGGCTCATTATGAATCATGAATTCCAATCTTACTAGCTACTCCATTGTGAGGCCTCCTTGTTCAAGCCGCTAGGCCATTTCATCTTGAGTGAGCTCGTACTTTAGTAGTTGTGGTAGTTAGCCCAAGGTATTGTGGAGGGCTTCCCTGGCTACTTGGAGTTTTCTCTTCAACCCCTCCATTGTCTCCTCTTCTTCGGAGTTGGTGACTTCTGTGAGAGCCTTTACAAAACTCTTCTATTGGATTCTCATTATCTTTTTTGCCACGTGGGCTCTATCTTCTTCTGCTACACCTTTGTCATGCTTAGCCTTTGGAAGTTTGCAAGAAAGGTCTTGCATAGGCTCTAAGCTTTTTTCCTCCCATTGGTCCAACTTTTTCCTTGCTTTCTCCAACTCCCACTCTTGCCACTTTGTCAAGGCTTCTAAAATGCTCATGTATTCTTCCTTGCTCCATTGGAGGTGCTCCTTCTCCTAGGTCAACACGGCTATAGTCCTCTTAAGATCTTCCTATCATTTGGTGGCTTCCTCTTACTCCTCTATCAATTTTAGGGCTCTCTCCATCATCTACTTCACTTCTTCATCATCTAGTCATAATTGTACAATTTTCCAGTCTTTCTCCTTTAGCCTCTCTTCCACTTCTACCATAATTTTTGAGGTCTCCTCATGGAGGGTTTATGCCTTTTCCATACTCTCTTTCTCTTGTCTATGCTTTTCCAATAACTACTCATACCTGTCATTGGTCCATCATTTTTCTAAAAATGGCAGATAGCTTTGTTCTTAGAGTGTACACCTCCCTAGTGTATTGCCACTGGAGTGTGACATAGGATTTCTTTTCCCTTTCCAAAGCTAATACCACTTGCTTCCATTTTTATTCTTGTTGGTCCCTTTGATCTTCCAAAATCTTAAGAAGGTCATCATATTCCTATCTAGTTCCCTAAGTAATATGGGGAGCTTGAGATGAGGTGTCCTCTAGCCATGGCACCTTCTCCGTCCTCCTTTTTGGTTCAACTTCTTTTGCTTCAAGCCTCTTTGATCTTGGAAGGGTAGATCCCACTAATGGAATTCCTGAGAAAAATAAGTAGAATGCTTCCACCCATTGCTAGCCTTCATTTGAGATCTAACTATATTCTTCCAATCTACAGAGTGGTGGCAATGATAGGGGACAATAGGTGTAGTGTGGTTATTTCAAGTGCTTGGCTAGGTTGTGGTGGCGGTGATAATGGATGGACTTTCCCCATACCCTCAATCAACTTGTGCCCTTCTCCATTAGCTATGCTTTCCCCTTTTCTTGAGTGGTTGATTGGTATTGGGTGGTGCTTCCATTAGGGTTTCTTCTCTTCTACATGTCTCCTTCATTGAATTTCATACAACTAGACAATATTTCTCCTCTACTTTCTTTTTCTTGGCTTATCTTTTCACTTTAGCTTTTTTAGACTCCTCTATGGCCATTTCCAATGCATCTTCTTCTTCTGAGGGAGCCTTTTTTTCTTCACTCTATTTCTTGGTGGTGTCCTTCTTCCTCTTTTGTAGGGCTTTTCTCCTTGTTGTTCTCTTGGTCAGCTTTCTTTGGCTCTTCTTTGTTCCTAGCCTTCTCATCCTTCTGCTTCTCAATGTCTTTTAGCTCTACTTATTGTGCAGCTCTAGTAAGATAGAGAAGGTTAGATGAATGCCTTTTGAGATGAGAGAGCCTCTTTTTGAGGAATTGACGTGTCTAACGAAGCCATGTTTGATGTTTTTTTGTTGAACATACTGAATGGTTCTCACTAGCTGTGATAAGAATGAAGAAAAATAATCAAATATGCCTATGCATACATTTTAAGGAGCTAAACAAGGAGATAGTAAAGGAATACTACCCTTTTCCCTTTATTGATCATATTTTATATCAGTTGGTAGGGTGAGAAATGTACTCCTTCATGGATTGCTTTGCAGGCTATAATCAGATGGCTATAGTTGAGGAGGATAAGTTGAAAACAACATTCATTATAGTATTTGCTACTTTTTTGTACCATGTCATGGATTTTGGTTTATGCAACAGTCCTAGGTCTTGGCAAGAATGGATGACAAGACATTTGTGGATATCTCCCCTGAAGAACTTCAGGTTTGTATGGATGATTGGGGACCACTATACCACAACTCTGATAGACCACTCATTGTTCTCCATAAGTACTTTGAGCATTATCTTGAGTACTACATAGCATTAAATCCTCAAAAGTGTGTTTTCGAATTCTTTACAGCTTATTTCTTTTCTTCTTCTTCTTGTGTTTTCTCCCACCTTCCTTGATCATGTGCAATGTGCAACTAATTCTAATGCCAACTAGTTCTAATGCAACATCTCACTATTTCTTGAGATTGATAGTGTTCCATGAGCAAAAGCCACTTACGGTCCTCAGAGGAAGTGGCAATTGGAAGTGTTGGGTAGGGGTCTTTGTAGTGCTTTATCATTAGTGAGGGATATGGGCTTGTGTTTCAAGGCTTATTCCCCTTGACCAAACAAGGCTTATGCCCTGGTACTGATCTGGAAGCTCTTGTGCGATATGATTGCATGTATCAGAAGATTAGAGCAAATTAGTGCCTTTGCGGCCATCATCGTGCGTCGTTCTGTGCATCCAAGTGACCGGTTCTTGGGCAGAGTCCCACAATCCGCCCTCGACCCACTTACTCTCGATCGACTCGACCCACTAGTCGAGTCACCCCGTCCGAATGAACCCACTCAGCCCAAAGTTCACTCGGTGCCATATCGAAACTTGGCCCTCGGCCTATGTGTCTTTGCCTGTCCGAATAGACCCCCTCGGTCGTCCGAGTGAATGTCCTCCACCTGTTTGAATCACCCCGTCTGAGTCACCCTGTTCGAGCTTCCCATTTGACCCTCAGCCACCACAAAAACCTGGCCCGTCCGAGGGACACACTTGGCCCACAACTTCTATTTGACCCTCGACCCTTCCAAATCCATCACTTGGCCCCTACAATTCGGACGAGTTGGGCCAAGTTAGGATTTCTCCAAATTTTCAAGAAATTAGACCAAACCTATCGGGCGCATAAACTTTCGTGAGTCCTTCCAACACGTAGAACTTGATTCTAGCGCAGGGAATAGGCAAATTCGTAGGACGCAGCCACTTAGCAGCTCGAGTAGGGTATTGCGAGACCCAGAGTCCTAGCGACAACCAGCTGAGCCAAAGACCTTGAACGAACCTGAAACAGGTAAGACAACGCAGCAAGAAACCCTAAAACCTGACAAGACAACCAGAAGTGGGTCAACAAGCCTATTAGGCCTAAAACGAAGCGAGAGTGCGTAAGCCGCTTAGATACTTGTTTTCCGCACTCACCCTAAATTTTTGCACTTGAAGTACACTTAAGGACAGTTGAAAGCCTAATTGAGCACAAGTGCATAGGAAAGATAACACACACACTGAGTAGAGATAAATTGAGGATTGGATGCAATAAGTCAAGGAACTCACTTAGATAAATGCCTCAAGGAACCTACCAATAGGAGAAGATCCCAAGACATAGAGGGACGAGGAAAGCACAGAGTAGGACCAAGCAAGCAGTGCTAGAGAAGAGGATCTGACCAACTTGCTCAACCTGATTGACAGCTTGGTGGAGTAGGAGAACGTGATCATGAGAGAGGAAAGCTCAGATGGCAGACCGAATGAGAAAGTCGACTTAGGAGTTTTTCTAGAGGCAATTCACTAGCTAGTAAGCAGCTACGAGACACACGCTTGATATGAGCACTGTGGAATAACAGAAGAGGCCATCGTAATAGACGTGGAAGAGGAATGGAAGCTAGCCCACAAGGCGCTGCAAGGCCTAGTGAAATACAACTAAGACCAATGTGCTAGGAGCTTAAGGCAGAACACAGAATTGCACAAGGTATAGAGGGTGTGCTGAACCTAGCAGATTGGAATCAGACCCCCGATCATGAGAGAGCCCTAGAAGGAGACTTGACATTGAGTGATCTTCTCATGAAGTGACGCTCGACAACACAACAGCGGAGCGGAGTGCTACAGCACTAGCGACATCATTACTAGTAGGATTAGGAGAAAACCAAGGCTCTAAGGGCTAGTCCAAAATCCCAATTGTTGCAAAGCAACTCAAAAAGTACCAACCCCACGACGATTCGTACAACTTTTTAGAGCAATTTGAGCAAGTCTACGAGGCCAACGGCCTCATCGACTTGACTCAACACTCTCAAGCATTCAGGCTTTGCTTAGGCGACAAGGGTAGGACTTGGTACAGCATGTATTGTGGCAGAAAACACTTGCCGACCGAGTGTCAAGACCCTAGGTCACAACCTTGGTAGATTCGATCACGACGTCGCGCATTGCAAATTACCGAGAAGACTTCCCTACTCACAACCATACATCGAGCCATATTTAGCGAATAGACCCCAACAATTCTTTGGAAGGGGCGTCCCATTGGCCCTTCCTGCACTGCCTAACAATGTTAAACCGGTTATTCCTAGAATGGACATAAACCCTACAGGCATACCTAGACCGCCTGGACCCTATAAGACCCATCCATCGAGTGATGCTCCAGTCCACTACGTGGAGGTGCCAAATGAGGAAGAGACTTACATATACCCATATGTCTTGCACGACGATGAGGGCAACACAGTCATTATGGACTATCGATTAGTACCAGTGATGGCGTTAGGAAGAGGCCGAGGTAAAGGCCTAGGAGGGAAAACACAGGATCCAATCATGTGTTGGACTTGCACGTCTCCTCACGTTGTCCTGAAAGACAGCAACGAAATAGTGACAAGGCAGACTCAAGGTGCCTTGAGTGTGGAATCACTCACCTCTTCATTGACTATTTCAAGCAAAAACCATCCTTAAGTTCAGCCAACATGCCATTCATTCCATTGGGGTTGTTCGACATTGAGAAACTCGATGGGAAGGCCACACCTCTCCCATTGCATGTCATGACCCGAGCACAGATGAAGTAGGCCAGCAGGTCCTAGCAACCTCAATGCACCTCAATTGGGAAGAAGAGCCATAGATAGAGAAAGAAGAAACCTGTAACTAAGATCATGCCGAAAACTGAGAGTGCAACAACTTTGCTTGTTGAAAGGAAGGTCATTGACGCAGAGGCAGAAACCTTGGCTCCTAAGACAATTGAAAAGGGAAGTGGTAAGGTAGGGGAATACCCGCATCCAAAGTGCCAACTAGAGGCTATCGAGAAAGTGAAGGAATGGGTAAAAGAGGCCCAAGAGCACCCAAAAGATGCTGAGCCCATCCTAGAGGATGAGATCAAAGATCTCTCTAGCATGAGCATGCCAGTCTCACCCCCTCAACCAAAATCAAGAGATGCGACTGCGCCGCAAGTGGTACCGCTTAGGCAAAGCATTGAGGCTACAAGCCAGAAAACTCTCTTCCATAAGGCATAGCCCCATTCTATTCCCCTAAAATAGCGTAAATCGGGATTATTATAACTTAGACTCTAGGTCAGCGCCATTGCTGTTCATGTCCTTTGAAACGATCTTCTTGCTATCATTTATGATTGAGAAAAGTTCTCAGCCAACCGGGACCACCCATTTGTAGGACAGACCCATGGCCACATCCACCTTACTTTCCTCAGGTTGTTTTAGTTATCTAATTACCTATCACATTTAATCGGACATGCATTAATCAGTTTCCTTAACTAGCCTCTTAGGCAGTGATTCCTTCACATAATCATAGCACTTGACATAGAAAACCAATGTCAAACAAGTTCCTTTTCAACGGCTTATCATATTTATCTTTGGAATACATTTATAAAGTCCAGCCCGTAGGCTTATCCATAATCCGCCCGAAGGCTATCCAGCAATCCACAGGGATTATTAATCCTAGATTCCGCCCGTAGACTAGTATGCGGGCCTCGAGATCCAATCGTGAGTCACATTGGCCTCTTGTGCAGGGCCCGAAAGGCGAGGGATTTATAGCCAGAGCCCCCCTTGGCACCCAAGCATCCTCCTGCTCCAAGTAGCGCTCAATGAAGAGACCTCTCACGGTGGGTTCGGTCCACCTTCCCGGCACGGTTAACAGCCCCCTTGGTTAGGGTCAGGCAGGCAGTCGAGGGTAACTGAGGCTGCCTCTCCCTTCAGGCCTTCAACTGAAGCATTAGATATCTTGTCATCCTTTAATTCCTTGAACAAACAAATCAAACAGTGCTCTCTAAACTATTACAAGCACAATCATTTCCAATGGTCGTTATTTTTGGCCAACTGCTAAGGAGTGAATCCTTCTCTCCGAATGCATCCAGCATTCGATCTGGGATCAATTGAGACTTGGCAAGACCCCCAAGGGTTTTTTTGTTAACCCGTATGTCCTTGGGTTAGGGCCGTACCCTATTAACCCAACTTAACCAATACCTTTAAATCTGTTAACAGTGAATATGTTACTCCAAATTTTTGATTGCTCCTTTGCTTCAAGCAAATATCTAATTCCCTTATCTTGGTCACTTTTCCCAAGAAATGTGCTATACCAGGAGGACTACTCATCCTCTTGCAAGATAAACTTGTGCAAGAATCTGCCAATCTTATTCCGAGGAATTTGGCCATTCCCTTGTGCTCAAATAACAACATCATGCGACTCTGCAACATGTTGCACCAGTGTCGCATCTAATCCATGGGACTATTTTACCCATCAAATGGCGTCTTCTAATCATGGAGTCATGATTACATAGGGAACAGGGTTAGGGTGTCTTCATAACAATACGTTCCTGATTGCACTAGGCCAACATTGTCAGTCCTAAGGTTCCAAAATTCAAATCGAGTTTCATCCTTTTAGCGAGTGATCATTAGGGTAAAAAACCTAGATCGTTTCTCGCAAGTATGTCCTATTGTCCCTACATTCCATGAATGTGGGCAGGTATTTTAGGGTATGAAAGTTTCAGCTTGGCAATAAGAGTGACTCGGTCACATCCTTAACGTGCTAAATCCTAGTTTGCACTTGGGATATATTGCATTGATTTAACCCTTCTTAAGCGATTCCTTCGCAGTTTTAGATGTTTAGGGTAAACCAATTTACTTGTCTATTCATGAAGATAGTCTTGATCAAATAGGGGAAAAAACTAGTTGCATTTCGATACCATTCTTGTAAGCACACAATTTATTGCCTACGTATGATTAGATTTACAATCCCTAACTTTTCTGGTTAAGATCAAATTATATGTTAAGTTATGGCATAATTCCTATTGATCCTTCTAAAACATGCAAATCAAGATTCATGCTACTAAGCTTTAGGGTTTTATGTTAAAAACACAGCATAGAGTCTGGAACCATAACCACCATTGATCAATTCTATGCAGTTTTTTGAGCGGAATATGCCCCTGAAAGAGGTGGCCAATATTGGTTGTGGGTCTTGAATGTAACACATCAAGATCCTCACAAGAATGTGAAAGCATATACCAAGAAGTTGAAGGAAGTATTCAGTAAGTTGCAAACTTACATTCCCATTCCACCAGCTGCCCAATTGCAATATTTTTTGCATGGGTTAAACTTTAATATCCAAGTACAATTGAGCAATGTGGCCTTGGCAGATATAGATACCGCTATTACGCGGGTAGAGGGAGTAGAAGCACGATTACAAACGGCCTACTCCTCTCGAATGAATGTTAATGGGGGTTTAGTATCTAGCAACAATCCATCATTGACGAATGGAAGTCAAGGGATGCCTATGACTAACCCTAATGGGAGAGGGAGTGTGGTTTCGAATGTACCTTTACTACCGGCTCCTCCCAGTGTGACTATGCCTATGGCAAGTCAGTTGGCTCCATCAAATGTTGGAGGCCAAGTTTCGAATTCTAACGTTGTTCCTGTGGGTCAATAGCCAATGCCAAATCAGATTGTTAGGCCAATGGAACGACGGGTCGATGATCGAGGCTATGAGTCAAGTGCATCTAATGTCCTTGGCAAAGTCAAGGATATGATGAAGCATTATACCGATATGATTTTCGAACAATATCGACAAATAGCTGTCGACATTAATTTCTTGAAGAAGCAACAACATTTGATAGGGAGTCGACGCCCTGAAGAGGGTAGACCCTCTAGTTTCCCAGAAATTGTCCAAATGTGAAATGTGACATTTGTGGGAAGTCAGGCCATTTAGCTGCTACCTGTTGGAGTAAGATTAGTTCTCTCCAACAAGGGAGTAAACAACCGTGCCCAGTGAATCATAGAGCACAAGGAAATAACTTACAGCAGAATGATGCACCTAGACAAATATTGCAGAGGGAAAAAACAAATATAGAAGAGTTGCCACAAGGCAACGGAGTCAGCCTTATTGAGACTATACGAGTCAATGATGCTGAAACCTCTAACTTAAGAGCCGTGACAAGAGGCCAAAAGGCTAAAGAGGTTGACAAAGATAATACAAAACCGGTTGAGGCAAACCCTAAACAAGGGGATAAGGGGACGCAAGTCCAGAATTCTAGCATAGAAGGGGGACCGCTAAGGCCGGTTGACAAGAAAGTTGACCCTAAGAAGGATGAGGAAGTACCAAGAAAGAAGGCAAGAGCTAAGAAAGAAGCACCGAAACCGGTCCAAAGACCAAAAGAGAGGATGGTTTGGCGAGAAAAGAGAGCTTTGGCTACTTATCATGACTTTGATTTATCAAGTTCTCTTTGCGAAGTCAAACCAGATGTAAACCTTCTACAGTTGATCAAATTATCTCCAGGAGTACGCAAGGAATTTAAGAAGATCCTGCGTATCGGGTATATTGTAGAACCCTTGGGCATAGCACGAGTAGGGGAAGATTGGTTTGACCATGCTGAAATAAACTGCCCTAGGGTTCCAGCTTATGTGGATGGAATATTAGTGGAACATGCCATTGTAGACACTGGATCCTCTGTCAATATCATGAGTTCAGAATTGATGGAGAGGTTGGGTCTAGGCATCCAGAAAGACAGCTCCACCCTTCTGAGAATGGCTGATGATAGTCTAAGACAACCAGAAGGTTGCATTACTAAGGTCCATGTTACAGTTACGAGTGTAGAATGTTTTTTGGACTTTAGGGTGATAAGATTTGTAGGACACCCTAGCTATCGGGTTTTGCTAGGTAGGCCTTGGATCTTACGAACAGACTGTCAAGTCGATATACCCGCCGGTCGAGTGGTTCTAGGTAGAGGTGCTAATCGAGTAATAGTCGATGCTTATCCTGAGTCTCCTCAAAGTGAGAGAGCTCCTTTATCTTCTACTGAATTAGAAATAGCAAACGATCCATCTGGTAGTGAGACATCATCCAGCGATGAATCTAAAGAGGGGTCCACTATAGAGGATATCTATCAGATAACTCTAAATGAGCCGATAGAGCCTCAAGATAGGATAAGAGATGCGGATGTAATTGAGTTGGACCTTGGCACGCCGAATGATTCGCGGCCAATTAAATTAGGTTCCATGCTCAGTTCAACAGAAAGGGAGGACTATTTGTCCTTGATTCAAGAATTCCACGATATCTTTGCTTGGAGTTATGATGAGCTAAGAGGTATTCCTCCCAGCCTGGCTGTTCATACTATTCCTGTAAAAGAAGGCAGTCATCCTGTGCGTCAAAAAGTAAGGCATATGCCTTTTGAACTGAGGGACAGGTTGTTTGAGGAGTTACAGAAGCTAACGAAAGTTGGTTTAATCTTTCCTGTACAATACACAAAATGGTGTTCACCAGTTGTTATCAGGAAGAAGAAAATTAACCAGATCCGTTTATGTGTAGAATTTAGAGAGCTGAATAAGCAGACAGTTAAGGATTACTACCCGTTGCCATTTATTGACCAGATTCTGGATCAATTAGTGGGTAGGGAGATATATTCGTTCATGGATTGCTTTGCGGAATATAACCAGATAGCAATTGTAGAAGAGGACAAGTTGAAAACAACTTTTATTACTGTCTTTGGTACTTTTGCGTACCATGTGATGGCCTTTGGTTTATGCAATGCACCTGGATCGTGGCAATGAACAACAGACAAGACCTTTGGTGACATCTTCCTAGATGAGTTGAAAGTATTTATAGATGACCTGGGGGCAGCCACTGTAAGGGAAAGGATGTTGATTATTTTAAGAAAGTGCTTTGAGCGCTGCAAACAATTTTGTATCGCTCTTAACCCACGGAAGTGTGTCTTTGGAGTGCCTTATGGGCTATTGCTAGGCCATGTGGTCAGTTCAGTAGGGATAGCAACTGACCCTGAGAAGATCAAGGTCATAGTCGCTATGAGTCCACCACGCACTCCGAAAGAGGTTCATAGCTTTCTTTCGTCGATAGGGTACTATCGGAGGTTTATAAATGTCTTGGCAGAAAGAACGTTGCCATTAACAAATTTATTATCCTTTAGCTGTTCATTTGAATGGAGCGACCCTTGTAAGGTAGCTTTCGAGGATGTGAAACAGGAGCTAGTAAAAGCACCCGTTTTAAAAGCACCTAAAAGGGGCGAGGTATTCTATATATTTTCAATGGCCACCATGCATAGTATCAGCTGTTGTTTAGCCCAAATTTGGGAGGAAAAGTGGTATCATCCGATAGCTTTTGCTAGTCGAAAATTGGGCATTTCAGAGATTAAGTATATCTATATGGAGAAGTTGTGTCTTGCGATGGTCTTTGGGACTAAGAAATTCAAGCACTACATCCTCTATGAAAAGGTAGTGTTTTATACAAAGACGGAAGGGCTTAGATTGCTTATGAACAAGGTGCGGCCGCCTGATCGTTTAGCAAAGTGGTTAATCACTTTGCAGGAGTTCGATTATGAGATTAAGAGTAAGCCACAGAGGCTGCACGGTATTGTGGAATGCCTTGTGGATTTTGGGGAGCCGAAAGAGACTTTGGTAGACGGAAGTGATATTGAGGAAATGTTTAAAATTGATACAGCTTCTATTCCATCTTGGTATACTGCTATTACGCATTATCTATCAACAGGAGAGACGGGAGCTGGTTTGTCAAAGTCTGAAAAGAGAAAAATTAAACAGCAAGCTTTGAAGTTTTCCTTGATCGTAGGGACATTATATCGGCAGGGTATTGATGATATCTACCGCTGATGTGTAATGCCTGACGAGGTTCCTTTTATCTTAGAAGAGTGCCATGACTCTGCATGTGGAGGGCACTTCGCGGGACGGTTGACGGCGCAGAGAGCGTTAAGAGCTGGATATTGGTGGCCGTCCATCTTCCAAGATTCCTTTGAGTATGTTAAGAAATGTGATACATGTCAAAGGCATGACAGTAGAGAAAATAGGAAACGTCCACTTACGCCTATCATGGCTATCCTTCCATTTGAGAAGTGGGGCATTGATTTTGTGGGTCCTATCACCCCGTCGTCTACTACCCAGAAGAGGTACATTATAGTAGCCACTAATTATTTTACAAAATGGTTAGAAGCACGGGCGACGAGGTAGGACAATGCAAAAGAGATTACAAGTTTCCTTTTAGAGCAGATTATCTGCCGTTTTGGTCCCCCGAAAGAATTAGTGTCGGACTGTGGAACCCATTTTCTGAATACGGTGATCAAAAGCTTGATTGAAGCTTGGCAAATCAAGTATAATAAAACGACTCCTTATAATCCGCAAGCAAATGGGCAAGTTGAAAGTACTAATAAGCAGCTTGTGGGGATCTTGTCTAAGATAGTCTCTGAGAAGAAACGAGACTGGGACAGGAAGTTGTATGTGGTGTCAAGATTGTGGGAGAGAAGGAAGGAGTCTCGCTTGAAGCTTTCTTGCTTGCACAATGGGGGAAGACACACAAGGGTGGAGGCTGAAAACAGTTTTCCTCTTCTTAGTTGTGTAAGCCAAAAGAACTCTAGTACAAAGAAATAGAAGAACCCTATATATGGGTCTCAAACCAAACTCAACTAACTAAGGTGGCATACTAACTGAGCCACGAACTAGAGTAGATAAGGATAGCTATCATGTAGCTATTATTCATGGGCGGTGTACCAACCGCGTCTGCAACTGACAAGTCGGTGACATAAATATACAACGGTCACCCTGGCGTATCACGAGTGGAGCTCGATATCTCAACACTCCCCCTCGAGCTCAATCCCAATTCCTGCACACCAAGCAGGTCTCTGAACTTGCGCAGCTTCTCTGCGCCCAATGCCTTCGTGAATATGTCAGCTACTTGATCCTCTGTGCTGACATAAACTAGATCAATAAGACCTAGTAAAACCCTCTCTCGCACATAGTGATAATGCACCTCAATGTGCTTTGTTCTAGCATGATAGATTGGGTTATTTGCCAAGTGTATACTACTCATGTTGTCACAATAAATGACAACTGGCCCATCTGTAGACTGATGCATATCATAAAGTAGCTTATGCAACCAAGCTACCTCACATGCAGCCATTGCTGCACCCCTGTACTCAGCCTCTGTGCTCGACAAGGCAACTGTAGGCTGTTTCTTGCTGCTCCAAGTGACTGCAGCACTCCCAAAAGAGAATACATATCCACTGGTAGATCGTCTATCAGAAATACTACCAGCCCAATCAGCATCAGTGTATCCATGCAACTGTATCTGAACCCCAGTCTCATAAAATAGTCCATACTGCAATGTGGACTTCACATACCTAAGTATGCGTCTAGCCGCATCCAAATGTGGTTTCCTTGGAGCCTGCATAAACTGACTTACCAATCCAACAGCATAGCTCAAATCTGGCCTGGTAATAGTCATATAAATCAAACTTCCTACTATGCGTCTGTACATAGTAGGGTCTTCTAGAAGCTCACCTGCATCTGTGCTCAGCTTCACATTTTGCTCCAAAGAAACTGAAATAGGCTTACAGCCTGTCATCCCATATTTGGACAGCATGTCCAATCCATACTGCCTCTGCAAGAGCTGTATCCCACTTGGTGATCTAATCACCTCAATGCCCAAGAAATAACGCAGCTCTCCCAAATCCTTCATCTCAAACTTCTGCTTCAATAGCATTTTCACATGAAGGATATCTTCATCACTATCACCTGTCATAATCAAATCATCAACATAAATGACAAGCAACATAATACCTTTCTCTGTTTTTCTCACATAAAGTGAGAAATCTGCCTTGGAAATCTGAAAGCCAATAGTGACAAGATACTGTCCTATCTTGTCAGACCATGCTCTAGGTGCTTGCTTCAAGCCATACAAGGCTTTCTTCAACCTGCAAACAAACTCAGGATGAACAGCATGCACATAACCTGGTGGCTGGTCCATATAGACCTCTTCTTGCAAATCACCATGCAAGAAGGCATTCTTTACATCCATCTGATGTAAAGACCATCCCTTTGATGCAGCCATAGCAATGACTGCTCTTACGGTTTCCATCCTTGCAACTGGACTAAATGTTTCTTCATAGTCAATGCCATATGTTTGTGCATACCCCTTGACTACTAATCTTGCCTTGTATCTGTTCACAGAACCATCAGCATTGTGCTTCACCTTATAAACCCACTTACAGCCAATTGCATTCTTACCTTTAGGCAAAGGTACTAACTCCCATGTAGCATTTGCTTCCAAGGCATCCATTTCTTCATCCATGGCTTTCTCCCATTTTTCTTTTCCCATGGCTTGCTCAAAAGATGTGGGTTCTGGTTCCTGTATCACTTTGACCATATATGCATAGTGAATGGCTGTAAATCCATCATATTTCAGCCTATCCACAGGATACCTAGCTCTTGTAGACCTGCGCAAAGTAGGTTCACTCCCAGGTGCTCTCAAAACATCCCTGGTCTTCCTTACTCCAGGTGTAACAATAGAAGGAATACCCAACTCATCATCAATGCTCTGTTCTGAGCCACTGGATTCACCATCCACATAAGAGTGACCTGCATTCACATCAAACATGGGCTGATCAACCTTCTCTTTTCCTTTTCGTGATACCTGCATACCACTATCTGCATTGCTTTGAGAAGATTCTCCTGATCTCAATCTGCCTGTCCATGGCGAAGAATGTGAACCACTGCTAGAGGACGCTCCAGGTCCACTAATATTTTGTGACTGCTGCTGTGAATTCTGTGTAGCATTACCATTTTGTGCATCTTCATCATCAATCACATTTACTGGTTTATACCAGCTACTCATCTCATCAAAAACAACATCTCTGCTCACTGTAAACTTACGAGTAGAAGGGTTATAGCATCTATACCCTTTTTGCTGCAGAGAGTAACCAATAAAGATGCACTTCTCAGCTTTTGGATCCAACTTGGATCTCAGCTCATCTGGCACATGTACATAGGCGATGCAACCAAAAATTTTCAAATGAGAAATATCTGGTTTCCTACCAGTATACCTCTCCTCTGGAGTCATTCCATGTATTGCTGCAGTGGGAGTCCTGTTCATTATGTAGACTGCTGTAGCAACTGCTTCAGCCCAATAAAAATCTGGCAAGTCTTTTTCATTGAGCATGGCACGAGATACCTCTCCAATATGCCTGTTTTTCCTTTCTGCAATTCCATTTTGTTGTGGGGTATAACTGCATGAATATTGCTGCTTTATGCCATGCTCCTACAAGAACTTTGCAAACTCATTTGAGAGGTACTCTCCCCCTCCATCTGACCTTAGGCATTTTATCTGCAAGCCTGTTTCTTTTTCAACCATAGCTTTAAGAGTTTTGAAATGCCCAAAAACTTCACTTTTCTTTTTCATAAAATACACCCAAACTTTTCTGCTATAGTCATCAATAAAACTGACAAAATAATGACAGCCTCCAAGAGATGCAGCTTTAGTTGTCCACACATCAGAGTGAATTAATTCCAATGGCTTCTCACTCTCTTGAACATGTCTAGGAAATGGTTTCCTTGCCTGTTTTCCAAACTAACAGGCTTCACATACCTTATGCATTTCTGCAACCTTGAATTTGGGCAATCCTGCAACAATATTTTGGGCCTGCATTGATTTAAGTCGCTGTACATTAACATGACCAATGCGTTTATGCCAGATATCAATATCTGCAACTACACCGGTCCCATGTGCAAACATTGCTGCACTCAATTCAGACATGTCTGCATCCAATGTAAACATTCTGCCCTTCTTCTTTCCTTTTGCTATCAAGCGACCTTTATTTTTCATATCCTCAACAAAGCATCCATGAGGATTAAATCTGACCTGCAAGCCCTGTTCAACCATTTGACCAAC
This sequence comes from Lygodium microphyllum, assembly GCF_053477565.2. Classification (NCBI taxonomy): domain Eukaryota; kingdom Viridiplantae; phylum Streptophyta; class Polypodiopsida; order Schizaeales; family Lygodiaceae; genus Lygodium; species Lygodium microphyllum. Next base: position 31,106,676 of record NC_141155.1, read on the forward strand.
TGAAACCAGATTCTTGGTGATATTCGGGACATGAAATACATCGGACAGGTATTTCTTTTTCCCACCCTGCATAGACAAGGGAATTTTTCCAATCTGCACAATAGGATGTGCAGTATCATCACCAGTCTCCACAAATCCTGGTTTTTCCATTTTCCTTGCATCCTCCATCCATTCTGCATGACCTGTCATGTGGTTTGATGCACCTGAGTCAACATACCATACATCATTGCTTTCTTCTGCACTTGTCATAGAATTGTTCATGTGCTGCACCATGAACAAATGCTCATTTCTGTCATCACCCTGTCTACTAGAAGATGCATAATTCCCTTGTTGCAGTTTTCCATTCATGATGTCATTCTGCTTTTTATAGCAGTCTTTAGCCATATGACCCATTTTACCACAGTAGTAGCATTCAACATTACTGTTTGCATTTTGGCCTCTTTGCCATCCACCACGACCTCTTTGGCTCCCCCTGCCTCTAGAGTTACCACGTCCTCCTCCATAGGACTGGTTTTCTTGAGTTTGCTGCATATTCTGATTTCTACCACGGCCTCCAAATCGGCCTCCTCTACCTCTGCCTCTACCTCTTCCAGCATTTGAGTAGAAGACAGCTTCTTTTGATGTTCCTCCTGAAGAAGATGCACCACCATTTCTCTGTTCCTCAGAAATTAGAAGAGCAATCAACTCCTCAAAATCAGGAAATCTTTCACGAACTGAAATGGATGTCCGAAACTGTGCATAATCCTTTCCTAGACCATTCAAGGTCACGGAAACTAAATCATCATCTTCCACTGGCGACCCAATGGAAGCAAGTGCATCTGCAATCTTCTTCACCTTCATGTGGTAGTCGTTGATGCTCATACTTTCTCTTTGCACATTATGCAACTCTTGCTTGAGCTGCATTTTCCTGGCTTGCGTATTTGTGCTATACATTTTTGACAAAGTATCCCATGCCTCCTTTGGCGTACTTGCATCCTGAATATGCACAATCATAGAGTCTGAAATACTGATAGACAGCCAATACATAACTTTCCTAGCTCTCTCATGCCATGTTTTAAATGCCTGCATTTGTTGTTGATTGGGAACATCAGGAAGAACTGGTTCTTCTTCATTTCCTGCAACAAATTCCCAATATCCTTTTCCCATAAGGAAATTCGTCATTCTAAACTTCCATGCCTGGAAGTTGTTCTTGTCAAGCTTTTCAGTGACAATCTGTGAAAGAGAATCAGACGCCATTACAGAATACTGCAAGAAATTCTGTCACTGCAAAAAACACAGCTTCACCCTCACAAGGGCAAATCTGCAAAACTGGCGAAAGTGGTATTTGACCACTCAGTCACTTCCTAGTGACGATTTTGCATAAACAGGAACCAAGGATGATTCTGAAACTCCCAATGTCTCTGCGCACAAGCATACGATGCAATTTCTACAGTAACTTTTCACCGACCTGTAGAACAGTGGTCGCACAGCATAAAACTGAGCCTTTTCCTGAGTGCGTGCAGAAAACTTCCGTCTGCAAAACAGGCCCCGAAATGGCCTCAAATCAAAAAAACAAGGTCGCCGAGGGCTAAAGCCCTCGCCCGCAGCATATACTGCCCTCTTGCTTCACCGCGAAGGGCGTCTCAACCTGAGACAATGCACTCCTGCAATTTCCGGCTGTGCTACCTGCAGAGATCTGCTCCCAAAACAGGAAATGAAAGCAACACTGCTCCTCTTACCAGACCACCGCGAGCTTGGCTTGCTTTCTTGAGCTCCTTACCACGAACAAGGCTCTGATACCATGTCAAGATTGTGGGAGAGAAGGAAGGAGTCTCGCTTGAAGCTTTCTTGCTTGCACAATGGGGGAAGACACACAAGGGTGGAGGCTGAAAACAGTTTTCCTCTTCTTAGTTGTGTAAGCCAAAAGAACTCTAGTACAAAGAAATAGAAGAACCCTATATATGGGTCTCAAACCAAACTCAACTAACTAAGGTGGCATACTAACTGAGCCACGAACTAGAGTAGATAAGGATAGCTATCATGTAGCTATTATTCATGGGCGGTGTACCAACCGCGTCTGCAACTGACAAGTCGGTGACATAAATATACAACGGTCACCTTGGCGTATCACGAGTGGAGCTCGATATCTCAACATGTGGCAGTATGGGTGTACAATACAACGTTCAAGCGAGCTACCGGCCATACTCCATTCAAATTGGTTTATGGGGAAGATTGTGTGTTACCCCTCGAAATCGAATTGTCGACCATACGGTTTGCAATTAACCACTCCTTGGGGGATGAGGATTCCCTTTTTGAACTTTTCACGACCATAGCCCACCTGGATGAGCTGAAGTTGCAGAGCTTTTTACACCAGGAGGTAGCTAAACGTCGGATGAAGCAGTTGCATGACCTTAGAGCAAAGAAGTATACCTTCAAAAAAGGGCAATTAGTCCTATATTATGATGCGCGTAGGGAGTTGTTTCCAAGGAAGCTGGAACCTAAATGGGATGGCCCCTACAAGATTGTTAGGTTAGGGAAAAATAGATCTACGACCCTATTAGCTGATCTACAGGGAGTAGAGTTTAATAATAAGGTTAATTTTAATAAGATTAAACCTTATTATTTCTAAGTATGCTAATACAAAAGAAATGCATTGCAGGTCCATGCTGGGGATGATTTGAGACCTGCAAAAGAGCTTCAATCTGGTTGATGGGGCAGTTAATTCCCTATTTGGAGCACCCATATCTGGAGCAGAGATACCATCAGGGGAAACTCGTTTGGTGGAGCAAAGGATACAAAGTGATTGAGCAAGAAGAAAGAACTTTTGTGTGGGAGATCAAAGTCTTCTGCCATCACTGCTTACGATTGTTGACAAGTATCCCTGTTGAGTTCAATGAAGAAGGTGGGATGGAGTCGTCAGTTCACCCTCTCAACATGCTAAACTTTGATTACCATAATTACGAATAGAGAAGTTCGTGATGGCAGCCTGTGTAAACCCATTGTGGACGTATGCACTATATTTTGACGGAGCGTCCAGGGGCCCTAATAAAAAAGGGAGTGTTGGAGTAGTAATCCGAGATCCCCGATGTAGAGTTACGATGAAGTTAGCTGCTTATCTCGGAGTAGGATTCACTAACAATATGGCGGAGTATAAAGCCTTGATTATGGGACTGCATATTGCCAAACAAGGTGGTATTCATCGGTTGTTAGTAAAAGGGGATTCCCAGTTGATCTTGAATCAGCTAGATGGGACATACACAGTCTGGAATCCCATTCTTTGTATGTATCATCGAACTGCTATGACCCTACTAGAGGAGTTTGAGAGAGTGTCTTTTCAGTTGATTCCACGTTATTGGAATCAGTTTGCGGATTCACTAGCAAATCTTGCTTATGAGGAAGACCTCTTCTTTAATTGTGGTCCTAGTTTGGATATTGTGATCAATGATGAAACAGGACCCGGTGGCTTGTGAGGAATGTTATCAGAGCATGCGATATATGGCAGACGATGTTTGATATTGGTGATGCAAAGAGTAGCCGAGACCAATCTACCGTTGTTATCCTGGACCCATAGGTTAATTAGACAACATGTTATGTGTAAGCCTCTTGCTATCTATGCAGGAGGGATGGGTCATAACCTTATGCATTTAGTGTAGGGCTACGAGCCCTGTGTTTTTCCTCCTAGGAAAGGAGCTTATTATTGTATATCTGTGCTATTCCAGGGAAGGATGTGTAGGTGTTATTCTGTTTGATCTCGTTAGGCCAAGAGGGCTGATCAAGTTTTATAGTGAAGTGTTTTATTTCATTAGGCCAAGAGGATCAGTTGTCTATTTAGTGCAGGTGCGATTAATGGTTTCTTGTTTTAGTTTTGTGCTAGACAAGTTCGAAAGAAGAGCTTGGAAGGAGCCTTTTGTTGCGTGGAAGCTTCTCGTGGCCCTATCCAGGTGATATCTCTCCTTTATGAGTACTGTGGTTTTTATGTTATATGTGGTTGTGTACTTGTTAAGGGGTTTTTCGTTTCTTGTTGGGGACCGGCGTCCAAGGCATGAAGTCCCGAGGTTTAGGTTCAGTGTGTTTGAGGGAGGTCTGAGTGGTTGTTGCCTCTTGTAAAGACATTGTCAAGCATTGAAAGACCTGTTTTAGAAGGCAGTCCTAGTGACCCTGTTCTGCTAGCCTGCTAGGCAGCCGTTTCAGGAGTTCTTGTTAGTTGTGAGGCAGTTAGAGAAGCCTACCAAAAGAACATAATGATAAGGGAAGAGAAATCCTGAATAACTTAAAGACAATACAAAGGTGTGTAAAAAGGGGTTCTAACCCCTATCAAAGAAAAGAAAAGAAAGAAAAATTTATACGCAGTTGATTATTGCCTAGCGAAGGCCTGGTAGGTTCCTAGGGACGAGTCAGACCCGCGGCCGATGCCTTATCTTCCTAGTGGTGGCATCTTGCTGGAAAAGAAGAAATTAAGAAATGTTGGAGCGAAAATAAAAGTGAGCGTCAGAAAAGGATTAAGTGCCGCCTTGCGAGGGCTTGGTAGGTTCTTGGGTACCGAGACAGGACCTAAGGCCGATGCCCTGCTCTCTTTGGGTCACTACGCTCAGCTCCCTCCTTTTTACATGCCTAAGTATGTCAATAATATTTTAAAAAATCCTAAAAGAAGACATGTGTTAAAAGAAAATACTTCTTGATCAGGCTATAGGAGTCCTCGCCTAGTAGGAGCTCCTGGTTGTGGTGTCCTTAGTTCGGTAGGTAGTTCAAACCACCACTTAGGGCAACCTCTTTGACAGTTCTTTTTAGTTTGGCTGTGTTGGAGCAGTTGGTCCGTGACTAGGTTCGGACCTTTTATCAGATTATGCTAGGCCTACTCCTTGTGGATGTCATACCTTGGTTTTGTCAGGGGGTAGGGTGAGCATTGTGATGTGTTTAGTATGTATTTCTTTTGTATCAGCTTGATGCTTCCTTTGGTTGTTTTGTGCAGATCTACTGTGGGATTCGACGGGCTGAGTCGCCCTATCCCGTGGTCGCCAATGAGAGCGGAGTTTTGATGCCGAGAAGTGCTTAAAAATAACTAAAAATTACGAATATCAAGGGAAAAATATTCAACGTCGAAGGCGGTGGCTCGACCTAGGACGATTTTAAGCGTCAAAGTGCTTTAAAGGCACCCGAGTGACACTTGTTGATTTTTGATAATTTTTTAGACTACCGTGCGGGTTGTCAAGAGTTACCGACCAATGCAGGATGTCAAGTCGAACGCCCAGGATTTTTCAGAGCTCAATTCGGAGTCCGGACGGGGAAATGGCCAAGGAACCGGTCAAGATGCGAAGAGGTGGACAAAAGTTTGGCCAAATGAGTGGTGACCTTTGGGCATTGGACAACTTATGCCACATGAAATATGGCATGCAAATCGTGGAAGAGAAGGGATGAAGAAAATGTGACAGTATGGCGTCGACTTTTGCGCTTGGATCTTGGAGATGCAATCTTCTGCTTGTGAGCAACCCCTCCAATGATCATTGACATTGATTCCCCTCTACATGCTGATCATTTCGCCGCCCTTCGCTCGCGCAATGGTGGCCTCAATGGAAATCTCTAATTTCAGTCTTTCTCTCTCCTCCCTCTCTCTCCTCTAGAGGCAGATTCATGTGGGAAGAAGAAGGATCGACGGATGCTTGTCCAACCGAGATGGGATTGCTCCGTGATGCAAGAGGAGGGTAGATTGCGGATTTCAGACTGTCATGGACATTAATGGCTGCTGGAAATCAGTCCCGAAACATAGCAAATAAATATCCGCAACCCGCAAAGAAGGGTAATTTTATTTTTGCAAAGGGAATTGATGTTTTATGCAATTTGCTTCATGAATATTTATTCCCATGGGCTGATTATGCATTATGTTGTTTTTTGCTATGAGTTTGATCAGTTTATGCTCAGAAAATCAGAAAACTATAAGTGTTATGACTGAAATTAATGATATAAAACCTGTAAAACACGCGTTTAAGAGGTAAAATGGGGTTTTTTTGCAAAATAAAGGGGAAACATGAGATATAACATCAATAAAACCTGAAATTTTGCTGTCAAAGAACCTAAGGGCCACAGTCCATAATCAATTTCAATTTCTAGTTATTTTTTATTGAAAATAATAGAGAAAAAATACTAAAAAATGGTGGAAAATGGGTTTTAAATGGGAGAAAATTAGAAAACGATAAAAGGAAAATTCCAGAAAATTACATAAGTGTTTGTGCAATGTATAATGAAGGTAGAGCACAAGATTAGCCTCGGTTTACCCTCATTTCTATGGTTTTGTCCGTATTTATTGCTTTCTCTACAAAGAAATACACATAAAATGACTCTTACACCTATCAACGATTGCAAAACATTAAACGGTAGGGTGAGAGGGAAGTTTGAGCGTCAAAGTATAATCTTAAATCTGATTTATGTATTGCATCATGGCTATAGGACGTTGGTTTAAAATAAAGGAAAAGGCAGCATGAGCGTAAGGCTCGGTGTCTCTCCTCGTTTCAATACATAAACGTTAGCATAGAAATCAGGGTAACTGAGGCTGCCTCTCCCTTCAGGCCTTCGACCTGAAGCATTAGATATCCTTTCATCCTTTAATTCCTTGAGCAAACAAAGCAAACAGTGCTCTCTAAACTATTATAAGCACAATCATTTCCAGTGGTCGTTATTTTTAGCCAACTGCTAAGGAGTGAATCCTTCTCTTCGAATGCATTCAGCATTCGATCCGGGATCAATTGCGACTTGGCAAGATCCCTAAGGATTTGTTTGTTAACCCGTATGTCCTTGGGTTAGGGCCGTACCCTATTAACCCAACTTAACCAATACCTTAAGTTGTGTTAACAGTAAATATGTTACTCCAAATTTTAAATTGGTCCTTTGCTTTAAGCAAATATCTAATTCCCTTATCTTGGTCACTTTTCCCAAGAAAGGTGCTATATCAAGACGACTACTCATCCTCTTGCAAGATAAACTTGCATAAGAATATGCCAATCTGATTCCGAGGAATTTGGCCATTCCCTTGTGCTCAAATCACAAGATCATGCGACTCTGCAACATGTTGCACCAGTATCGCATCTAATCCATGGGACTATTTTACCCATCAAACGGCGTCTTCTAATCACGGAGTCATGATTAGATAGGGAACAGGGTTAGGGTGTCTTCATAACAATCCGTTCTTGATTGCACTAGGCCCATTGTCAGTCCTAAGGTTCCAAATTCAAATCGAGTTTCATCCTTTTAGCGAGCGATCCTTAGGGTAAAAACCCTAGATCATTTCTCACAAGTATATCCTATTGTCCCTACATTCCATGAATGTGGGCAGGTCTTTTAGGGTATGAAAGTTTCAGCTTGGCAATAAGAGCGACTTGGTCATGTCCTTAACGTGCTAAATCCTAGTTAGCACTTGGGACATATTGCATCGATTTAAGCCTTCCTAAGCGATTCCTTCGCGGTTTTAGATGTTTAGGGTAAATCAATTTACTTGTCTATTCATGAAGATAGTCTTGATCAAATAGGGGAAAAAACTAGTTGCATTTCGATACCATTCTCGTAAGCACACAATTTATTGCCTACGTATGATTAGATTTACAATCTCTAACTTTTCTGGTTAAGATAAAAGCGTATGTTAAGTTATGGCATAATTCCTATTGATCCTTCTAAAACATGCAAATCAAGATTCATGCTACTAAGCTTTAGGATTTTATGTTAAAAACGAACCATGCAGCCTTTTCCTAATTTCATTTTTAAATGAATTATTCGTATGCTGAAATTACAAAACCTTTCGTAATTACTTATGTAGTTGATTGAGATTTATGTCAATTTCCTAGAGATTAATCTACTTCATGCAGCTCTAGAATCATTTCTATGCCTTGCGAATTCCTACGGTTATTAGCCACTTTCTTTAACAAATCATTGTGAAGAAAAGATGTCTTATAATGTGACATGCGATTTATTATTTCCATGCGTAATCGAAGTGTACAATAATAATTTCGACTTTATAAAGATGATCTTTAGTTGATCTAAATTTGTTACTTTGTAATGCATAAAAACCACTTGCTAGGAATGCATAGAGACCTTATGCTCTTTCATTCGTTTATTGTTGTGATACATCGTGCTATTTGCACCATGTATTTAAAAGTTTGAAGAAAAACAAATCTTGCTCCAAAACTTGGGTGTGACCCTCCTCTCCTCACATACAAGAATTCAGTATCAAGAGAAGGGTCCCCCCAAACTCCTTGGTTTTATCTCCTTATATAGTTTTTCCTTAGCTAGTGAAAATGAACTCTATACTTAGTCACATATGATTCAAGAAGAAATGCAAGGTTAAATCTATGCTATCCAATCATACAAGCAATGTCGTATGCAAAAATACAGATACATTGAAAAATTTGCGCCTAACCTTATGTATGAGTACTTGTGCATTATGCAAGATGCAAATACAATTCCTTGATTAATTTATGATCCTTAACCTTATCTTTGAACTCTCAACAAAGAAGAAATGTTGTACTCTACTCCACCCACCCAAAATCTCACAATCACTCAACAAAATATGGTCCTCATGATATTGACCGGGTAAAACAAACCATCTCACAATTGAAGACGACCTTCATGACCCTCAAACTGACCCATCCACCTTCCCACTTAACCAACGGTTCCTAATTTGATGATGAATATTCAACTCTCGTGCATGCCAAGAACTATGTATGCACAATAAAATGTGCTCTCTCAAGTGTGTGTGCATCTTAGTTTTACTGCATATAGTTGCAGTTGGCATCATGCTGTGAAGTGCTCAATGATGGTGCAAAATTAAGCCAACCGAACCCATGGCATGAAAGTAATTGATTAAATCAAGAGACAATCCCCAAGTGCAGTGTATCGAACAAGTGCAACGTGAAGTGCTTGCAAACCCATAATCCTCGTGATGTGCAAAGATATCGGTAAGAAAATATACATGTTTCAAGATGTCAAGTAGCTACCATTAAAATCCTGGTCCAATCTATGGTCAAAATTATCCATTAAGTACTTCTATGCCTAGGCCTACATGTTGTAGAATCTCGGGGAGTGGGAGGGGGTAACTCATGAATATATGTATATATAACATGAGTTCAAAATAAGGGGTTTTTAAAACACCATTTTTATACATTTTTTACATATAGAAGGGTGTCATATAAAGGGGTTACTTACAAATTGAATAGAAAAGGGTTATGTTTTATTCAAGAAAAATTCACAGGTTAGGATATTTATAAATAGGCCATGAACGCACGTTATATAGAGAATATTTATATAGTGAACCCCTCGAGTGTAGAATGCAAGAAGAGGTAGATCATGAAAAATCCATCTCTTTACATTAGAATAATATAAATGATCACCCATCTAGCTTACGCTCCTTTTTTCCATTTGATTGTTCAGGAAATCAAACAAAAAAAGTAGACCTACCAAAACAATTGATCAAGTGATAATAAAAAAATTATTTTTAGCCTTTCAAAAAGATACAACCTAAAATGTAATGAAAATTATTATTTAACATTCTATACTTTGCTCATTTTAACAACTTTCGACCTTTCTAGGCCTTGTTCATTCAATGGGGGAAAAGATAGAACACAAGAAGATGGCAAATGTATCTACATATTTTTTTTCACAATCGAGATACAATTTAGGATTTTTGATATGCAAGCTACCACTAAAAAGCTCTCTTTTGGAGTAGGCTAACTCCAAATGGGGATCATTTGGATCCTTAAGCTCTGAGTAATACACGTTTTTAGGCTTTTAAGGCGCTTACCTACTTAAAGTGATGCTCTAAGATACTCGCACATACAAGCGCTTAGAAGTAATCTTGAATTTATTCATTGATTCACCTTAACTAGAATATATATACATAGAGAGAGAGAGAGAGCGAGCGAGCTGGAAAGCCAATATCAACCAAGCGACACAAAAGTTGGAGGGGGAATTCTGTTACTGTGCATGCAGCGAACGAAAGGCAAGTTGGGAACGAAGGGGGCAGAGCAGAGAGCAAAACAGATCCGGTTGGTGTGGATTCAGATCAGCGAGCCATTGTTGAGTGGGAGAGAGGAGTTCAGGCTCTCTCTGTAGGAGGCACCCGACTCCAAGTCTTGAGTTGACTGGGTATTTACCCGCCGCCCAAAGGGGCGAGGTGACTGCTTCTTGAGCGAGGGGGGATCATGTGAGGCCGGGAACGGAGCGACATCACCCCTCCCTCTGGAGGGTAGAGGGATAACACCACACTCGATCTCCTCTCACTACCTACCACCGTCGCAAACCTCCTACCCTTTTCCTTTTGGCTTTTTGCCCTTAATCCAAGGTACAAACCTCCAACCCTTCTCTTTTGGCTTTTGGCCATGAATCCCTCGGATTTCAAAAAATAGTTGCACCCATTCATTACTTACTAGCTAGCTATTTACCTATCCTCTTTCAGGTAACCAGTGGCCGCGAATAACAAGAGAAATTTGCTCTTGTGCATCCATGATTGCTCAGCTATACCTTTGCAGGCTCTCTCTGCAGGAGGTGCCCGACTCCAAGTCTTGAGTTGGCCGAGAGGGGAGGTGACCGCTCCTTGAGCGAGGGGGGATCACGTGAGGCCGGGAATGGAGCAACATCACCCCTTCCTCTGGACGGTGGAGGGATAATGCCACACTCGATCTCCTCTCACTACCTACCACCGCTGCAAACCTCCTACCCTTTTCCTTTGGCTTTTGGCCCTTAATCCAAGGTGCAAACCTCCAACCCTTCTCTTTTGACTTTTGGCCATTAATCCCTTGATTTGAAAAAATAGTTGCACCCATTCCTTGCTTACTAGCTAGCTATTTATGTATCCTCTTTCTGGTAACCAGAGGTGGCTGCAAATAACAAGATAAATTTGCCTTTGTGCATCCATGATTGCTCAACGAGTGCTCAGCTATACCATTGCTGGCTCATAGTTGTCAATTATGTCCTCATGCTTTTGGAGTTCTCATTTATGGATGTTGATGAGCTACAATCCATCTGTATTCTGAATGACCGACTTTAATTGTCTATTTTTCTTTGGCTTTGGGTTTCCAAAGAATGCACCTTCACAAAGGTGTTCAATTCTCAAATTTGTCAAAGCTTGATGATAGAGAAGTATGTGCCAAAAGCATTCACACATAGCTCCCTTGTTCACCTATTTCTCATGACCTACACATTAGGCTCTCTCTACAGGAGGTGTGCGACTACAATCACAAAAGGGAATGATGTGTGGGACATATAGAAACCATGACAACTTTCTGCCATCCTTGGCCTATCGTATAGTATTCCTATATTGGGTGACTATTGTGTGATGGCCTTTCGTGTGACCCTTGGCTGTCATGCTTTTCTTTGTATGCATATGCATGCACACACATAGGTTGCATGGGTGTCTCATACTTGCTCTATCGTACTCACTTCTTTCTCTCACACTCATACTCTTCCTTCTTCTCTTACTAATTCTCTCATGTATGTCATACGAGTATGCCTTGTTCTTAGGTGTACATGACACATAGAGGGCCAAAGAATCTAAGATCCCTTGAGCAAGGTAGGACAAGAGTCAAAGAATCCAAGATTCCTTGAGTTCAATAAACTCAACAATAGTGTTTGTTGATTGATAGAGGAGTGCAACAATGTGCAATTTCGAAATGTGATTTGAAGGTATTTTCTTCTATATTATTTTAGTATCTTGCAACCCATCACAATCAATTTCTAGTTAGTTTCAATATCAATAAGAAAGCAATGAAGAAATTAGCAAGAAAGATGATGAGTTAAATAATCAATAAGATAAATTATGCAGCCAAGAAGATGCCATTTCATGGATGACAAGTTCACGATCATATATGTATCAATATAAATGTTATTATGGACTATTCTTTTGGTTCTATTAACTTACTTTGAAGAAGATGATGCAGGTAGATGGCTGGACTCCAATGAAGAGGCCTTAGAATCACTTAAAGTATCACAATTTGTAGTAAATAATACACAAACTTTGCATGTACAAATATTTACAGTTCACGAAATACTATTTCAGATTATCTCAAATTGAAGAGATGGAGCAAGTTTCTACTATTATAGACCTTCAATTTTAGCACCTCTATGTAAAGTTTTTCTGAATAGCAAAGTTTTTAGATTAGGCTCTCTCTACAAGAGGTGCCCAACTCCAAGTCTTGAGTTGGCATGTCGCCCGAAGGGGCAAGGTGCCTGCTCCTTGGGCGAGGGGGGATCACTTGAGGCCAAAAACAGAGCAAAGTCACCTCTCCCTCTGGATAGTGGAGGGATAACTGTAATGAAAGAAGCTGAGAGGGGAGAGAAGGAGAGCTGAGGAGAGAGAAAGAGGACAAGAAGAAGAAGGAAGAAGACTAGAAGAAGAGAGAGAAAGAGGAGAGAAGAAAGGAGGAAGCCATGGAAGCTGGAGATGAAGGTGAAGAGTATGATCTTGATAATAATTGGTTGCCCTAATCTGGGGCTCTTACACTTTAAATACCCCAGTCAGTGTGACAGGGTGTCTAAACCCTACTCAGTGTGTATCCCTCTTGTTATAATCCATCCCCACGCGAAAGGTTTTTGCCCTAAAAAACAAGGAAAAATAGAGGGGAGTGATGGGTGGGCTAAGGGAGGGTTGCAGAGTACTACTCAGAGCCCTTTGACAATAAAGATTAGGTGTGGAGAGACTAGGGACATCATGCAGTCCTGAACCGGTCTATTGAAGTGAACTGGTCATAACTTTTGATAGGCCGCTCCAAATAGGGCGTACCATATGTCGAAACGGAGCTTATGACGAGTACTTTCAGCCTATGTAGAATGCACATGCATGTGATTTGAGTAAGTACAAAACTGTTATACAACAGTGTGCAGTCTGCGGGTGGGAAGTGGGCAATTTGGGGCATGACCGGCTAGTCTTCCAACCGTTGGGGTTCACGGAGGTAGGGAAATTCACTGAGGATGGTTGCTGGGTGCCAAAAGGCTTCTTCCAAGGGTAGGCCTTGCCATTTGATGAGGTATTCTTTGATGGATCAGGATCGTAAGTGCTTATCTCGCTGCCCAATGATTGCTGCAGGAACATATTAAGTGATGCCCTCTTCATCTATGGGGGGAAGTTCTTCCACATAGTCCACTGAGGAGCCTACAAAGGGTTTCAACTGATTGACATGAAATACATTGTGGATTTTGGTGGTGGGGGGAGTTCTAAGCGGTAGGCCAAGTCGCCAACTCTCTTCAGGATTCGGTATGGGCCATAGAAGCAATGGGCTAGCTTGTTACTGCTGCCCTCTTTGAGAGTGGAGTAGAAGGACTTAGGCACTTTCAAAAGGACAAATTCTCCCTCTTGGAATTCCAAAATACCTTTGTTTTTCATTAGCATAGAGTTTCATGTGTGTTTGGGCCTTCTGAAGATTCATTTTGCATTGTTGAAGTAAAGCTTGCATGCGATCTAATTCAGCTTGACTCTGAGGATTGATCTTATCAGTAAACAAGACTGTAGGAAGGGGAACCTTATACCCATATAAGGCCTCAAAAGGGGAAACTCCAATGCTAGAGTGTGTGGAGTAATTATATGCAAACTCAGCCAAGTGAAACCACGTATCCCAAATGTGGTGTACATCATGGCAAAAGTGCCTCAAATATGTCTCAAGCCATTTGTTCACTCTCTCAGTTTGGCCATCACTCTGAGGGTGGTATGCAGTGGATGGAGCAAGCGTGGTCCCCATGGAGGTGAAAACTGTATGCCACAAGTTGCTCATAAAATTTGCATCCCGATCATGTACTATGACTTGTAGTAAGCCATGCAACTTGAATACATTTTTCATAAACTGAGTGGCCACCTAGGAGGCAGTATATTGGACCTTAGTGGGGATAAAGTGGGCAGCTTTGGTGAGGCGATCAACTACCATATGGATACTATTCCACCCATTCTTGGTCATAGGAAGGCCAGTGATAAAGTCCATTGTGATGTGAGTCCATTGCCCTTCAGGGATAGGGAGAGGCTGCAAGAGGCTAGGGGGCCTGAGTGTACTATCCTTGTTCTGTTGGCATGGAACACATTTGGTCACAAAGTCCTTGACCTCCCTCCATAAGCCTTTCAAATGAAAGCTCTTGGCAATCCTGTCATATGTTTTGAAAACACCCAAGTGACCGCGGCAGTGGGGCAATAATGCATTTCTTCCATGATCTTCTGCATGAAGGGGAAAGTGTGTGGGATGACAATCTTGCCATGGGACCAAATAAGGCCATGCTTGAGCTGATATTAGGAGTTTTCAACCATAATCCCATGCTGTAATTTCTGAAATATGTGGCTGAAATGATCATCTAACAAGTAAGCCTCTTGGAGCTCTTCAACTCAATCACTGTGCAATTCTGAGATAGATGACACTCCGCATGCCCACATTCGAGAGAGAGAATCAGCCACAATATTATCCTTTCCCCGTGTGTATGAGATGTCGAAGTCATAGTTCTATAAGGTTGCCACCCATCGCCTTTGCTTAGGAGTCAAAGTAGACTGAGTCAAGAAGTATTGGAGGACTTGGTGATCGCTTTTTACTTGGAAGCGACTACCATACAAATAGTGGTGCCATTTCTTGATGGCATGGAGGATGGCCAATATCTCTTGGTCATATACATTCATTTGCATCTCCTTCTCATCAAGCTTGCAGCTTTCAAATGCAATCACACCATGCTCTTGCAACAAGATTGCACCAATACCCCGGCCACTGGCATCACAATGAATGGTAAATAGCTTAGAGAAGTCTCGACAAACAAGGATGGGGGCTGAAGTAAGCGTGTCCTTTAACTGTTTGAAGCTATGATCTGCAGTGGCATCCTAAAAGAATGACTCTTTTTTCAAGCGATCAGTCAAAGGTGCTGCAATGGTGGCATAGTGCTTAATGAAGCCTCTGTAGAATGAAGAGAGACCAAGGAAGCCATGCAAGGAAGTGGTGGTGGAAGGACTGGGCCAATCCTTAACACATTGGTCCTTTTTCGGGTCAGCATAGATACCATTTTTACTCACAATGTGTCCCAAGTACTCCACAGATGTCTGCATGAATATGCATTTGCTCTCTTTAGCAAAGAGTCGATGCTCTCTCAATATGTCAAACACCCTCCGAACGTGTGTCAAGTGCTCCCTAGATGACTTGCTCTAAATGAGGATGTCATCAAAGAAGACAAGCACGAACTTGAACAGAAAGGGTTGCAGGATTTTGTTCATGAGGCTTTGAAAGGTGGCAGGGATGTTAGTCAACCCAAAAGGCATCACAAGAAAATGGTAAAGTCCATGATCAGTCCTGAAGGCCATTTTGACCTCATCTCCTATCCGCATACGAATCTGATGGTAGCCAGAGAAAAGTCAATCTTAGTGAAAAAACATGCCCCTTTTAACTCATCCAACAAATCATTAATCCGTGGTATGGGGTAGGAGTTCTTCGCTGTAATTTTGCTCAAATCCCTGTAGTCAATGCACATGCGAAAGGAGCCATCTTTCTTTTTGACTAAGAGGACAAGGGATGCATAGGGGGAAGAAATCGGTTCAATGAAACCCATCTCCAACAACTCCTTAATTAACTTTGCAACCTCTTCATGCTCACACTTGGAGAGTCTATAGGGGGTTTTTTCACTGGCTTGGAATGGGGCTCTAGGTCAAGTGGGTGTTCCACTTGTCACTTGGGAGGGAGGGATGTAGGCATCTGAAATAAGTCATTGTATTCCTCAAGTAAGGCTTGCAAGGCACAGTCATGTGATACTGTGGAGGGCTGATCAAAAGTGTCCTTATTTAATTGCAAAACAAATATTTGTGAGCATTTCTTAAACTCCTGTTTGAGTCGCTTTGATGTAATGAGCTGAAAATCAGCATGATCTCAAACTCCCTCTAGGTGGATAGGCTATCCATGCATCATAAAATCCATGTAAAGTTGAGAGAAGTTCATAGCAATTTTCCCCAATTGTTTCAACCAATCACAGCCCAAGACAACATCAATTGGGCCCATATCTAGAACAATCAAATCAACCAGTGCCACATAATTTTCAGCCAGGCATAAGGGAACTACGGGACAAACATGTGTGCTGATTTCTTCTTCTTCGTTTGCTACTTGGACCTTCAAGGGGTGGTGTAATGCCATAGGGATACATTTCAACCAATCAATGGCTGATTTACTGACAAAACTGTGAGTGCTTCCACTATCCATAAGGATAAAAACATGCTTCCCATTGATACTGCCTTGAATGCGAAGGGTATTGGGGTTGTGGGAACCTGTCCAGGCATCCAAGGAGATTGAGCAAAGGGAAGTGGGAGGTGGATGGGATGTTAAATCAAGTATCTGTGAGGGAGCACGGCCCGGGTCAAAGGGAAACCCATCCTCTAGGTCATAGAACTGCTCATGATCAACATCCTTCATGGGCTCAGTTTGATCAATGGTCAAGTCATCCTCCTCATTGTGCCAATCTTCCATGACATACATGCTATCGACTTTGACCTTAGCTATCTTGTACGGGCATTTGGAAGCATAGGCCTTTTCTTTCCATTCCTTCACAACATGTGGGGAGATGAACTGTTGACTATTTGATCCATGGGAAGGTGATGCAATGGACTGTTTATTTTCAGCATACCGATTTTCAGCAGTAGAGCCCGATGTTGTCCCAAAGGTGCCATTTTTCTTTCAGCATGGAAGGCGGGGTAAGTGGGTACTTTGGGGCTGTTATTAGGCATAGAAGTGCCTCGAAAGCCACTTCTGTATGGGGCTGATCATGAAGGGATGCGGGGAGGTCCAACACCTTGCTGAAAACACTCGTTCTTACGGTATTTTCTTGCATATCTCTCAGCCAGTTCGATTGCATCAAATAGTGTAGTGGGTTTTTGGGCCATGACATCAACCGCCGATAGACTCGGTTCCAACTCATAGATGTACTTGTGCAATTTAGCATCGTCACTAATGCTTTCCACATACATGGTCAAGTTTATAAACTGATTGGTGTAGTCACGTACAGTGAGGTCACGTTGGTCAAGAGTGTACCAGTGTCTTGCCAATCGTTCTTTTTCCACAGGGGACACAAAAACTTGGACCATATGCATTTTTAAATCTTCCCAATCAATGAGCTATTGATTCTCCCGATTGATATAGCGCCACTAAGTGTGGGCAAAACCTTCCAAATGGAGAGAAGCAAAAAGTATTTTTTGATCATTAGTGCGGGGGTAGATATTGAAGTAGGACTCCAACTTGGACGTCCATTCTTCCAGGTCAGATGGTGAGGGGGATTGTCCATTGTACTTTGTGAGAATGACCTTGTCATGCAGATCATAGGGGCCATGCTGCCCATGAAATCCTTGCTGTCCATGCATCCCGTGGTGGCCATACATGCCCTGCTGTCCATACATCCCTTGTGGTGCATTAAGCCCATGTTGTCCATTATAACCATGTTGTCCATGATTGCCGGGCTGGCCATTTGTATCATATTGTCCTTGATGGGGCTGATTCATATGGGGTGCATGGGGGCTCCTAGGTAGAGCGGGTGCAATTCGACGCAAGGTGGGAGAAGGCCTCAAGTGAATGTTGCCGGCATGGTGGACGGGGGAATTCAATAGGGGCTCATCATGCGTACGAGAGGGTTTCCCGATCTCATAGGTAGAAGGGGAAATTCCCTTAGTGCCAAGTATACCCTGTGGGCCATGTCAAGATTGTGGGAGATAAGGAAGGAGTCTCACTTGTAGCTTTCTCACTTACACAATGGGGGAATACACACAAAGGTGGAGGCTGAAAACAGTTTTCCTCTTCTTAGTTGTGTAAGCCAAAAAGAACTCTAGTACAGAGAAATAGAAGAACCCTATATATGGGTCTCAAACCAAACTCAACTAACTAAGGTGGCATACTAACTGAGCCACGAACTAGAGTAGATAAGGATAGCTATCATCTAGCTATTATTCATAGGCGGTGTACCAACCGCATCTGCAGCTAACAAGTCGGTGACATAAATGCACAACGGTCACCCTGGCATATTAGGAGTGGAGCTCGATATCTCAACACTCCCCCTTGAGCTCAATCCCAATTCCTGCACACCAAGTAGGTCTCTGAACTTGCACAGTTTCTCTGCGCCCAATGCCTTCGTAAATATGTCAGCTACCTGATCCTCTGTGCTGACATAAACTAGATTAATAAGACCTAGTAAAACCCTCTCCCGCACATAGTGATAATGCACCTCAATGTGCTTTGTTCTAGCATGATAGACTGGGTTATTTGCCAAGTGTATACTACTCATGTTGTCACAATAAATGACAACTGGCCCATCTATAGGCTGATGCATATCATAAAGTAGCTTATGCAACCAAGCTACCTCACATGTAGCCATTGATGTACTCCTGTACTCAGCCTCTGTGCTCGACAAGGCAACTGTAGGCTGTTTCTTGCTGCTCCAAGTGACTGCAGCACTCCCAAAAGAGAACACATATCCACTGGTAGATCGTCTATAAAAAATACTACTAACCTAATCAGCATCAGTGTATCCATGCAACTGTATCTGAACCCCAGTCTCATAAAATAGTCCATACTGCAATGTGGACTTCACATACCTGAGTATGCATCTAGCCGCATCCAAATGCGATTTCCTTGGAGCCTGCATAAACTGACTTACCAATCCAACATCATAGCTCAAATCTGGCCTAGTAATAGTCATATAAATCAAACTTTCTACTATGCATTCTAGTTTCCTACCAGTACACCTCTCCTCTGGAGTCATGCCATGTATTGCTGTAGTGGGAGTCCTGTTCATTATGTAGACTGCTGTAGCAACTGCCTCAGCCCAGTAGAAATCTAGTAGGTCTTTTTCATTGAGCATGGCACGAGATACCTCTCCAATATGCTTGTTTTTTCTTTCTGCAATTCCATTTTGCTATGGGATATGACTACATGAATATTGCTGCTTTATGCCATACTCCTACAAGAACCTTGCAAACTCATTTGAGAGGTACTCTCCCCCTCCATCTGACCTTAGGCATTTTATTTGCAGGCCTATTTCTTTTTCAACTATAGCTTTAAGAGTTTTGCAATGCCCAAAAACTTCACTTTTCTTTTTCATAAAATACACCCAAATTTTTCTGCTATAGTCATAAATAAAAGTGACAAAATAATGACAGCCTCCAATAGATGCAGCTTTAGTAGTCCACACATCAGAGTGGATTAATTCCAATGGCTTCTTACTCTCTTGAACATGTCGAAGAAATGGTTTCCTTGCCTGTTTTCCAAATTGACAGGCTTCACATACCTTATGCATTTCTGCAACTTTGAATTTAGGCAATCATGCAATAATATTTTGGGCTTGCATTGATTTAAGTCGCTGTACATTAACATGACCAATGTGTTTATGCCAGATATCAATATCTGCAACTACACCGGTCCCATGTGCAAACATTGTTGCACTCAATTCAGACATGTCTGCATCCAACGTAAACATTCTGCCCTTCTTATTTCCTTTTATTATCAAGCGACATTTATTTTTTATATCCTCAACAAAGCATCCATGAGGATTAAATCTGACGTGCAAGCCCTGCTCAACCATTTGACCAACAGAAACCAGGTTTTTGGTGATATTCGGGACATGAAATACATCTGATAGGTATTTCTTTTTCCCATCCTGCATAGACAAAGGAATTTTTCCAATCTGCACAATAGGATGTGCAGTATCATCACCAGTCTCCACAAATCTTGGTTTTTCCATTTTCCTTGCATCCTGTATCAATTCTGCATGACCTGTCATGTGGTTTGATGCACCTGAGTCAACATACCACACATCGTTGATTTCTTCTGCACTTGTCACAGAATTGGTCATGTGCTGCACCATAAACAAATGCTCATTTTTGTCATCACCCTGTCTACTAGAAGTTGCACAATTCCCTTGTTGCAATTTACCATTCATGATGTCATTCTGCTTTTTATAGCAGTCTTTAGCCATATGACCCATTTTACCACAGTAGTAGCATTCAATATTACTGTTTGCATTTTGCCCTCTTTGCCATCCACCACGACCTCTTTGACTCCCCCTGCCTCTAGAGTTACCACGTCCTCGTTCATAGGACTGGTTTTCTTGAGTTTGCTGCATATTTTGATTTCTACCACAGCCTCCAGATCGGCCTCCTCTACCTCTGCCTCTACCTCTTCCAACATTTGAGTAGAAGATAGCTTCTTTTGAAGTTCCTCCTGAAGAAGATGCACCACCATTTCTCTGCTCCTCAGAAATTAGAAGAGCAATCAACTCCTCAAAACCAGGAAATCTTTCACGGACAGAAATGGATGTTCGGAACTGTGCATAATCCTTTCCTAGACCATTCAAGGTCACAAAAACTAAATCATCATCTTCCATTGGTGACCCAATGGAAGCAAGTGCATCTGCAATCTTCTTCACCTTCATGCGGTAGTCATTGATGCTCATACGTTCTCTTTGCACATTGTGCAACTCTTGCTTCAGCTACATTTTCTTGGCTTGCGTATTTGTGCTATACATTTTTGACAAAGTATCCCATGCCTCCTTTAGCGTACTTGCATTCTGAATATGCACAATCATAGAGTCTGAAATACTAATAGACAGCCAGTATATAACTTTTCTGGCTCTCTCATGCCATCCTTTAAATGCCTACATTTGCTGTTGATTGGGAACATCAGGAAAAACTGGTTCTTCTTCATTTCCTGCAACAAATTCCCAATATCCTTTTCCCATAAGGAAATTCGTCATTGTTAACCCCAACATGAAGAAAGCAAAAAGAAGTGGAAAAGACGCAGGGCAAAGGCGGAAAAAGGTAGCCCGACTGAAGAAAGAAAATGAGAAAAGGCCAAAAGCGCAAGGGCAACCTTAAAAGTCCAAGGCAAAGGCAAAAGGGGAAAGGCGCGTTTTAAAATAAAAAGGCGCACCCTGAAATCTTATAAAAGAGTGCCGGGCTCTCACCCGTGCAATTTGTAAATATAGAAGGGTAGTGAAAAGGAAACAAGGAAGATAAAAGGACAATGGAAAACAGGGCCTAGGCTATGACCGGCCATGTAAAAAAGGGAAAAAGGGGATGACCGCCCAAAAGGGAAGTAGGGTTTTGTATATAAGGTTGAAAAGTGAATGAAGAGCTCATTCTTCAGTGTGGAAAAACTAGTCTTCTTCTTCCTCTCTTCTTCTCTCCTTCTTGCTTGTATATGCTCTTGAGAGAGGGAGTGTGAGAGTGTGAGGGAGTGAGTGCATGTGAGAGTGAGGGATCAAGAGGGTGAAGCTCTTCACCATCTCCTCTCCCCTACTTCTCTTCTCTTCTTTTCTCTTCTCTTGCGCGCGCGGCTATGGAGGATGGAGCTTGGAGATGGAGGAGGCTTGAGGATGCTTGAGCTAGCATCGAGAATCGTGGAGCTACCGGAGTGTGAGAGAGAGGAGGGTACTCGATCGAGCATCAAGGTAAGTTCACTGCATTTGTAGGATCGACGGCGCGTCGGCTAGGTGAGAGATAGCCATGAGAGCTCGCTTGGAACGCTTGAAACAATAAGCGGTCCGTGGGTCTTGGAGGTTGAGCGAAAGCTCCCACATTTTGGTTCCGTTTTCGAGACCAACGGATTCAAGCTCGAGCACTCGTGCGCCTCATATCGAGCATCGAAGTAGGGTATTCACCCTGAAACGGAGCTTGAGATAGGTAGGAAGTCGGGTGTTTTTGATCTTCAGAACAGGTAAGTATTTTGGAATAATCTGGTTATTAATGACTGTAAAACATGGAGAAATTAGTTCAGTGTTTTGCTTTCGATTCAATATGTGTTTAGGATAGATTAGCAGTAGGAAATCACACACGAAGAGGCAGAGGGCTGCTGCTGTGAAATAGGGGAAAAACCACAGGAAACGAAAGGAAAAAATGGAGTAAATGCAAAGGTAATGGCATAGGAAACGCCAGGGAAGGAATCTGTAGTGTGCAGGGCAGAACTAGCAGGGTATAAACTCTGGGAGGGCAAGAGGACCCCATTTCCAACCAACGGAGAGCGAGAGAGATAGAGAGTGAGAGAGTGAGCGAGTTGGGCAGCCGTCCGATCGACCAGAGCTAGGAGGACATCGTATTCGGCGACTCCCAGGTAACCGATCTCCTCCTCACCACTTCAACTCCGTCGCTGGTTAATCGCATGACCAATAGGATAAAACATCTAGTGAAAATCGAGCAAATCTGTGTGCGCAACCCATCGGACCGGCGAAATCGGACGTCCGACCCAGTGTCCGATTCCCAGACTCGGACCACTCAGACAACCGTCCGATCGGAACGACCCGTCCGATCACTAGGCTCGGACTAACTAGTCCGATCGGACGTGCCACGTGGCACTCGGACCAACCGTCCGATTTTTAAAATCCGATGCGGACCAACTTGTCCGACTCAAACACTCGGACCACTCGGACGCTCTGACTCGAACCCACCCTGTCCGATCGGACGAAGTAATACACGTCACCAGTCGGACCACCTGTCTGGTCCGATTCCCAGAATCGGACCCATCCATAATCGGACCACTAGGAATCGGATCACCCGGTCCGATCGGACCGCCCAGAATCGGACCCTCTTGGCCGATTCCTCGAACACCTGCCCGCGTCCGATTCTTGAGAATCGGACACGCAGACCTTAAGACTACCACTCAGCCCTAACATGCCTGGTCCGATTCTCACAATCGGACCACTGGTAAATCGGACCACTAGTAAATCGGACGTCCGATTCCCAGAGTCAAACCAAAACAAAACCTGACCCATCCAGGGACACACTGGGGCACTCCCCCAGCGACCCACCCCCACGTGAGCGACAGGAAGCAGCATAGGACCCTGGGACCCGTAGAGCGGCCAGGACTAGAGTAGCAAAGCCTGTCAGGCCCAAAACGAGCAAGAGTGGGTGAGACGTCGGGGAATCACTCACAGCACCCGGGTTGAATTTCCGCACTTGAAGAACACTTAGGAAAGCCGAAAGCGTGATTGAGCACAAGTGCACGAGGAACAATGCACTCACGAGTGACCATAAGTTGAGCGCTGCATTCAAAAATTAAAAAGAACTCACTCAGATAAATCGCCCAAAAGAACCCACCAATAGGAGAAGACCCAAGGTGTATGCAAATGTGCGGAGCGCAAGGTAGGATCAAGCAAGGAGCGACAACGACAAGGATCTGACTTATGACCAGGTGCAAGAATCCAACCATGACAGAGGGAGGCTCAGATCATCGGTTTACAGGGGAGCTAGATATTAGCGCATTTCCAGAAGCCATACAACAAATGGTGAGCAGTTACGATGCGCATGCCAGGTACGAACACCGTGGCAGGACGGTAGAGGCAATCATTGTGGACCTAGAGGAGGAGAGGAGGCTAGCCCGCAAGGCATTGCAGGGCATAGCCGAGTACAATAGGGACCAACAAGCCAGGAGCCTAAGGCAGAGCATGGAGTTGCATGAGGTGCAGCGAGTGCTGAACTTGGCTGGCCGAAATCGGACAGACCAGGAAAGAGCACTAGAGGAAGAACTGACGCTGGGCGAGCTCCTCATGAAACGGCTGCTCGATAACACCGCGGTGGAACAGAATGCCACTGCACTAGCAACCTCACTGCTTGCAGGGCTAGGGCCAAACCAGGGCTCAAAGATCCAAGCCAAAATACCTATTGTTGCCAAGCAACTCAACAAGTACCAGCCACCGGACAACCCGTACAGCTTTGTCGAGCAGTTTGAGCAAGTCTGCAACGACCAGGCCCAACGTTCGTAAGCATTTGGACTTCGCTTAAGCGATAAGGGTAGGACGTGGTATACGAGCCTAGATGTTATAGAATGAGCCAACTTCAATAACCTCAAGGACCTTTTTGTCAAGAGGTTTGCCGAACCCGAATACTCTGACAACCTGCTAGTGCGCCTGATGAACGTCAAGCACAAGGAGAGGGAGGGCATCCACGACTATGTGACCCATGTGAGAAGCCTCCTTAAGAGAATCTCCTTAGGCGAAAGACCGACTGACAGGGCAGTGTCAACATTATTCATCAGCGGGATTCGGGATGAAGAATTGTACAAGGCACTAGCAGGCAACTCGAGCTTGCAACGGGACGTGGTGGCTAGGGTTTTTGACGAAGCCATTAGGGTTGATGACCAGCTGAAAGAGCAGAGCTCCAGGAGCTCAAACCTAGAAGAAATCAACCCACGGAGTTTAGAGCGAACACCAACCTCTAGCGAGCGATCCAACGTATCGTCCCAAGATAAGGGGAAGGCCACCGAGACGGACCACGGCTTGGCCGAGGTCAAGACGGAGCTGGCCAAAATACAAGACATGTTGAGGCGACCGACGCGTCTGCACGTCCAGTGCGTGTACTGTGGAGGAAACCACCTTCCAGCAGAATGTCAGGACCCTAGGTCAAGACCCTGCGCTAACTATGGAAGGTTCGGCCACGATGCCACACACTGTAGACTACCACGAAGACTACCATATACACAACCCTACGGCCAGCTTTACCCGGCTAACAGGCCACAGCCATTCTTCGAAAGGGGAGCCCCGCTAGCCCTACCAGCGCCTAACGACATGAAGCCAGCGGTCCCTAGGCTGGACATAAATCCTACCGGTATTCCTAGACCACCTGGTCCCTATGTGACCCACCCACCGAGCGATGCTCCCATGCACTACGTAGAGGAGCCCAGTGACGAAGAAGCCTACATATACCCTTACGTCTCGCATGACGACGAGGGCAATGTAATCCTCATGGATTACCGACCGGTGCTGGTGATGGCATTAGGATGAGGACGGGGTAGAGGCCTGGGAGGGCAGCCACAGGATCCGGTCACTTGTTGGACGTGTGGACATCCCGGTCACGTCTCATCACGCTGCCCAGAAAGAGAGCAGCAAAGTAGGGACAAAGCTGACCAAAGGTGTGCGGAGTGCGGAAGCACCCATCTTTTCATAGACTGCCCAAAACGGAAGCCGCCTTCTGGTTCAGCTAATTTTCCATCCATCCCGCTGGGACTATTTGGTGTTGAAAACCCCGATGGGGAGGCCACACCTATCCCCCTACGAGTGATGACCCAAGCACAAATGAAGCAGGCCGGCGTCTCTCTACCAGGACCTAGCAATCTCGATGCGACCTCAGTAGGAAAGAAGAGCCGTAGGCGAAAAAAGAAGAGATCAGAGGCTAAGGTCGCACTAAAAACCGACAGCGTTACGACCTTACCCCAGGGAAAGAAAGTCTCAGACACAGAGGCAGAGACTTCAACCCCTAAAATAGCCCAAAAGGAAAGCGCTAAGGTAGGGGAATACCCACACCCCAAGCGGCAATTGGAAGCCATAGAAAAGGTGAAGGAATGGGTGAAGGAGGCTCAACAGCACCTCAAGGATGTCGAACCCATCACGGAGGATGAGATTGATGATCTCTCTAGCATGAGTGCGCCGCTATCACTAGGCCATTGGCCCGGACAGTCTGAACGAAGGGAAGGACAAGTGTTTAGCAATCTCCTAACCACACTAGTGACCACCCCTGTAATGGTTGACCTGGGAGAGCTGCTCAGGCAGCACTCTGCCCTATGGCAAGACCTCAAGCATTGGGTCGAGAGACCACACGAGCAAGCTCCGGTAGATGCTCAAGACCAGGATGCGGAAACGCACTTACCAAGTTTGACGCTACACTCCGGTCCGAAATCCTTGCACGTCAACGCCTTCTGGGAGGGCTCAGAGATGCACGTAGTCCTGCCAGTCCTAGCCCTGGGAGACGCAACGAGAAAGGGGATTGTAGACACAGGAGCTGGGGTTAGTGTGCTTAGCCACGCAGTGTTACAGAAGTGGGGAAACTCGCCTGTCGAAGCTGCTCGGTTTAACGTCACGCTAGCAAACGGTATGCGAGTGAAACCATTCGGGGTCTTGAAGAATTGGCCAGTGAAGATTGCAGGAGTCCAGTTCTCTGTCGACTTTATCGTCATGAAGGGAGTGGACTATGATATCTTATTGGGTCGACCCTGGATGCGCAATGCTAGAGTTATCAAAGACTGGGGTAACGGCCTGATCTTCCTGGGCAACTGAACTAACGCTGTGAGAATAGAGATGGACACTTGGAAGACCTCGGCACTCGACCTAGACGCCATCTCTACTCTACTCAAGGGAAACACCCAGGACAAGGAACCATATGGGTCCTTAACTAAGTATATCCCTTGCCCATAGGACGAGCGGGATTGGATGCACGTTCTCGCTACACTCGACCTGCCGTTCTCAGATCATGAGGCGTACGAGCAGGCTGTCAAAACAGTTGGCAAGCCAAGAGAAACACTGCCTACACCTGTCTACATGATGGCAGCAAGCCTCCATGAAGGGCCTAAGCCTGTCGCTTTCCAAGTGCCTACCAACAGGAGAGAACTCCAGGGAATACTGGGGCACTTAACAGACCGATTGGCACGCAACGTAGCCGCCAATCTCAAGCCTCTCCAAGACCTCTGAGAAGAACCCGAGTGGAAGTGGACCAGGGTACACGAACTGAACCTCAGGTACAACTGGGCGTTGGTCCCCGACCAACAAGACGAGGCAGAGCAGTCTAGCGAGGCAAATTCCTGTGACGAATACGAAGATTGCCAACCCTTCGATGAAGGAAGTGAGGGTGAGATGGACACCGTAGAATATGACACCGAAGGGCGAGAGATTGAGCAAATCCGGGCAGATGCTAAGCCGCAGACGAGACCGGCCCTTAGAATGGACCAAGGAGTCATGTGTGCGAAATGCGATCGTGCTTGGTTGGAACAGATGGGAGCTGTGGATTTTAAGCAAGCCGGCCTGACCCAACCAGGAACGATAGCAATGCTTAGAACCGAATCGCCATCCGAACTGCGGCCGCCAAGGGAGACCACCTCCTCTAGTGAAAATGGGAAATTCGACTCTGAATCTGAAGTTACTTCAGATGATGACCTAGAAATCCCTAGGCCACCCATGACCAGACGCACCAAGGGAGACTTACCCATCCACCTGAGGCGCAGACAGTTACGGCAGAATGAAGCTAAGCGTCCCAACGATGCGCGATCAGAGGAATAAAGGAAGCCACAAGACCTCCCTAAGCGCTTTTCGAAATTCAAAAGAGGGGACAGGGTGGTGGTTCTGCTAAGTGCCAAGTGCCAAGGGCAAACCCGCGAACCAATCGAAGGGCCAGCCAAGGTCAAGAAGGTAAACCTAGCCCTGGAAGGGGAAGTACCCCGACCAGTGTTCATTGCCGAGGACTTGACCACGAAAGAAGAGTCCAGCCTTGTCACTCTTTTGCGGGAGTACCATGACGTATTTGCTTGGTCTTTAGATGAGCTACGAGGGGTAGATCCGAGTGTTGTGACTCACAACATACCCATGACAACGGATGCAACGCCGGTCAAGCAGCGAGACCATACGCCATGAATCCAAAGCACGCTCATGCTATCAAGGAGGATATTGACAAGCTGATGAGAGCCGGATTCATTTACGAAATTGAGCACATGGACTGGGTGTCACCCATAGTCATTGTGATGAAGAAAAACGGCAAGATTCGAGTGTGCGTCAATTACAAGAAAGTAAACGCCGCGACAAAGAGAGACAACTACCCCTTACCATACACCGAGCACATGCTTGAGAGGGTGGCAGGTAAGGAAGCCTACAGTTTTCTGGATGGCTTCTCGGGGTACAATCAGGTGCAAGTGCACCCTGCGGATAGGCACAAGACCGCCTTCGCCACTGAGTGGGGCGTCTTTGCATACGTAGTCATGCCATTCGGGCTAACCAATGCCCCCGCCACCTTTCAACGCCTCATGTGCACCATATTCAAGGACATGCTTCGCAAGGAGTTAGAGGTCTTTGTCGATGACCTGTGTGTCCATTCGGCCTAGACCCAACATCTCGAAAAACTCCGCGCGGTCTTTGAACGGTGTCGTTTATACCGTCTCTCCCTCAACCCCCTGAAATGTCAGTTTTGGGTGAAGCACGGATGCATCTTGGGACACGTGGTGTCCAAGAATGGCATTGCCACGGACTTCTCAAAGGTCAAGGTCATTGTGGACCTTCCACCCCCAAGTAATTACAGGGGAGTTCAATGCTTCTTAGGTCACACAGGATACTATTGGCGGTTTGTACTGAACTACGCGCTGATCGCTAGGCCATTGTACAAACTGCTAATTGTCTTCGAGTGGACTGAAGCATGCCAATGAGCCTACGAGGAACTGAAAAACGCCCTAACAATGGCACCTATCCTACGATCCCCAGATTGGACTATGACTTTTCACGTACACATCGACGCCTCTAAGTTTGCCGTGGGGGTAGTGCTGTACCAACCTGGTGGGCATAACTTAGATTACCCAGTGAGTTTTGCTAGCAGGCAGCTCATGAGACAGAGATGAATTATTCGACAACGGAAAGGGAGGGATTAGCCATGGTATTCGCCGTGAAGAAGTTCCGGCATTACCTACTGGCCACCCCCTTCACCTTCTTCGTAGACCATCAAGCCCTGCTCTATCTAGTCAACAAACCTTGCGCTACAGGACATATAGCCCGATGGCTTCTCCTGCTCCTGGAGTTCGACTTCTCAGTGGTGGTACAGAAGGAAAAACAACACTACATGGCTGACCATCTGTCCTGTATACCCACAGGAGAAGCTGTTGGACAAGGCATCATGGACGAGTTACCAGACAGCCACTTATTCCACGTATCCAGCGAAAAAGACCTATTCAGGGCCGATCTGACACCATACTGGGCAGACGACATAGTCCAAGTGCTAGAGCATGGGCTGCCCGAACGACCAATAGAATGGGCACGGCTTAGGCGCTTAATCCTGAAAATCCAGCCCTATCAGTTGATTGCAGGCCAGCTCTATAGACTAGGGCAAGATGGTCTGCTATGTAGATGCGTATGTGAGCATGAGATGCATGATGTGCTCTCAGAGGCGCACAACGGTATTGCAGGAGGACACTTTAGTGGGGACACTATAGCACGAAAGGTGTTGCAGTCCCAGCTATGGTGGCCCACACTCTTCCGCGATGCCTCACAATTTGTCAAACATTGCGACGAGTGCCAACGGACAAAGGTCCCGGTCCGTAAAGATGAGATGGAGTTAACCCCGGTTATCACTCGCCAACCTTTCGAAAAATGGGGGATTGACTTCATAGGACCCATCAGCCCCGCGGCACAATATTCATAGGCTAGATACATCGTGTTGGCCACGGATTACCTCACCAAATGGGAGGAGGCGAGGGCCACGCAGAAGAACGACGCTAGGACAACTGCCAAGTTTTTATGGGAGCAAGTAATCTCGCGTTTTAGTTGCCCCATCGAACTGGTTAGCGACCAGGGAACGCACTTCATCAACGAAGTGATAGCCCATCTCCTATCCACCTTCCTCATCATCCATCGCAAATCCTCACTATACTACCCTCAGGCTAATGGCCAGGCTGAATCAACCAACAAAATTCTCATCACTGTCCTAACCAAAGTAGTTTCAGCCTCACGAAGTGACTGGGATAACAAGTTGATGGCAGCCTTGTGGGCCTACCGAACAGCTTATAAGACGGCCGTCGGACAAACGCCTTTTAGGCTAACCTATGGGACTGAAGCTATTCTCCCATTAGAATTCTTCGTCCCTAGCCTGCGGATAGCACTCCAAGAACGATGGGAAGGGAGGGAAGCATGGATGCAATGCTTGGTCGAGCTAGAACGCCTGTCACAGGTTCGTCTCCTAGCCACCCATGCGCTTATCTGTGAGAAAGCCAGACGCAAAAGATGGTTTGAAAAACATGTCAAGCAACGAGAGTTTGAGCCGGGTGACCTAGTGCTCCTCTACTCAGTTAAAGGACACAAGCAAAAGATGAAATTCAGAGGTCTCGAACCCTTTAAAGTCCGCACAATCAGCCGAACTGCTAATGTCGAGCTGGAAACACTGGATGGTGAGGGAATGGGCTTCTTCAACGGCAGTCGAATCAAGAAGTACTATCCACCCACTCATCCACTGCATGAATAACCAATGGTGGAAACGACCATTAAAATACGAGTAGCCACACTTACGAAAATCTGCGAGAATGAGGAGGAGCCTATAGAACCCGCCTACCTCCGCATCACGGTCACGACCAAGCAGACGTGCTCCTTCAACGCCCTGATTGACAAGGGGGCGGATTTTAACATTTTGACGCATGAGCATTGGACCCAACTTGGCGCACCAATGCTTCATCCCACAACAGCCAGATTGAACCCACACGGGGCCCAATCCTACCCGTCCTCGGCACGTGCAGAGTTGCCATTTCTATCGAGACTGAAACTATTCCCATGCTGTTTTATGTCTTACCCGATGCCAGGAATGCAAGCACAGAGTCATTACTCGGGCGAACTTTTAAAAAGCAGACCTGTTGCAATGTTGATTATGAGTCGCAACGGATCCAACTAACAATCGGGAGTGTGCCTATTGTCATGACTTTCAGCAAGGGCCTCGTAACCCTAGCACCGCTCATGGGGCCACGGATAGAAATAGCCGCACCTAGGACTAAGGAGGAGGGCCGTGCATATCTACTACAACCAGATCCCCATGCACCGCGGCCCGCCACACCCAAAGCAAAACCCTAGCCGACTCGCTTGCAATGGGTGCCTAAGAAGCCTCGAGACCGGCCTAGAACCAAACACGCGTGTCCACAGAACACCTACAAACCTAAACCTAGGAAACCAAGACGCCATCATCACAAGCGCCGCATGATTAAAAAAATATGGGTCCCTAAAGTCTTACTGCATGCACAAGGCTACTATGAGGGGAACGCCTCACTGTGGATTGAAGGATGGATTTTAGGCCCCGGAACATGCCTAAAAATAGGAGAAAAATATGGAAATGCAGGGGAAAATGCTCAACCACGAAGGTGGCAGCTCGACCTAGGACGATTTTAAGCGTCAAGTGCTTGACGGGCGCCCGTACGACACTCCGAGAATTTTCATAATTTTTCCGTGCGCCTGTGCCAGTCAGTGGAGCTGGCGGTCAGTGCAGGATGTCGAGACGAGTTCATAGAAATTTTCAGAGGGACGATCGGGTTCCGTACGCGCAAGTTGGCCCGAAACCGGCCGGGGTGCCCAAAGGGGGGCCCAATTTGGGAAATCCCAAGAGGTGTGAGGGAGGGGGGGTGCCTTTTTGGCACCCCCCCTCCAAAAAATTGTGATGTAGGAGGGGGGCGGCGGCTGTTTTTGCAGTCGCCGAAAAAATTGCGCCCCCCCCCCCCCCCAAAATCATGAAGAGGCTTCAAGCATAAGCCATGAAGGAGATTATGCCAGGCTCCTGCCTCCAGTCTACGCTCCGCATCGCCTCCTCTCGCGCGCAAGATGGTGGCCTGGTTGGAGGGAGAAAAAATCAGTCTTTCTCTCTCCTCCCTCTCTCTCCTCTTAACCCCCGTTTGTGCGTGGAAGAGTAGAATGGAAATGGATGGCCGGATGGATGCCGATTCTTGACGAGATTGAAGGGCAATGCCAAATCATTGTAGATTGCTGATTCCAAGCAGAATTCATGGCTGGAAATCAATCGTGGGACGTGCCAAATTTAATGGGAAAACCCGCAAGACACGGTAATAATTATTTTTACAAAGAAAATTGCCTTTTGATGCAAATTTGGTTGATAAAAATGTGTTCATATGGATTGAGCTTTGAGTATGTCGTGCTTTGAGTTGTTTTCTGGCTGTTCATCATTTAAAAATCAGAAAAACATGTGCGGGATAGCAGAAAATAGAAAACCGAGACACGAAAAAACCATAAAAATGAAGGAAAATAGGGTTTTTTGGGCTAAAAATGATGCAATAAATTAATCCACACCTACTAAAATTCTTTTTCTACTGAAATGAACTAAGGGCGACAGCCCATAAGCTGAACTTTATTTTCCGCAATTAAAAAATGGGAGAAAATGGGGAAAATTGCAAGAAAATGGTGAAAAAAACCCTAAAAATAGGGGAAAAATTATATTTTGGGCTTCGAAAAATGGGGAAAATTATGAGTAATGTCCGTGAATGTATAGTGAGGCTGAGGCATGAAGATTTTCTTCAGATCAGCCTTGCTTCCGTGTTTTAGTTTGGTTTTGTCCTCTTTTGATATGAAAAATAAGGAAAAGAGCCGTAAAATGCCATGCAACGAAGCATACAATCGTTAGAAAGAAACATTAAAAGGATGTTTTTGCACTTGTGCACGATACTATTTTACTAAATGTTTGAGCACTAGACATTCACGAAATGCATAGAGCATGAAAAGAATTTAAAAGTATCAGTGACCAGCTCCTGGACATGCATTGCAATTGGTTTATTAGAACATGACCTACGTTGAGAGGCAGTGAGATACCCATGCTGTAGGCTAGTCGTGGGATCCTAAAGGGGAAATCAAGTAAGGACAATGGTACATTCCTGGACACGCTTATTTGGTACCTTGAGCGACGTTTGTGCGAAATGTCTAAATGTTGAACGACGCATCGAGGGGCCAATCCCCAAGGTGTAGGAGAGTCGCAGAGGGTTGACGGCATTCAGCCGTAGGAGGAACCCCATGTGTATGTAATTCGAGCCTTTTGGCTATGTGAAAGGGACTCCCTCTGAGGAGTGGTGGGCTAGGATCAGTTGGACTACAACGTATTACAAACGCAATGTTTAGGAAGGCAGAGATTTTGATAGACGCTCCTGGCCACGAGGCCGAGGGGTTGTCTTGTGCGTAGTGACGAGGTCCGGCTAGTGCATGAGCCAGTGCCGGCCCGTTTTTTGGTCCATCAGTGGTGCGTCTGTCGGGAGCCGCTTAAAAGTGGCGGTTCTCGAATCCTGGTTATTTAGGGACCAACTAGCAGTTTATGCCAAAGGATACTGAGATTGATCCGTTATTTATTGATAAGCATCGTCTAGCAGAAATCCAAAAGCAAGAAAGAGACGAAAGAGCTAGGCGACGTGCTGAAATTTTTAGGAGATATTGCCCTAAGCGTAGCGGTGCTGAACCCTTACGAGGGAGTGGATCTAGTGGTCTTAGTACCACAAGCAGTAAGCTAGGAGAAGGTGGAAGCTCTAGTGCTCCCCTTCCTTCGATAAGCCAGTCCACGTCAAGTACGGGAGGTGTAACCCCACCGTCCCCTATTCCTAGTGCAAATCCGATCCTCGTCATGGCGCAGCCTATTGCAATTCCAGCAGGAACGACGGATTTGCCGGCTCTAGGTTACCCGCTACCCATTTTTAATGGGCTAGTTGAGGAAGATGCGGAACTCCACATTAGGGAGTTTCAAAAGCTGATGTTTAATTACCGCATCCAAGAAGGACATTTAATGATGTTCTTCAACATGACTCTCAAAGGAAGAGCCGCTATATGGTATCATGGTTTAGAAGCCGGAACCATATTGAACATTGATGCATTTTATGGAGCTTTTCGAAGGGAGTTTGCCCCTGAAAGGGGTGGGCAATATTGGTTGCGTGTACTCAACGTGACCCGCCAAGAACCACACAAGGATATTCGTGCTTATGCGAAGAAGATAAAAGAGGTTTTCCGTAAGTTTGACACCTCTATTCCTATCCCCGTAGCTGCCCAATTGCAATATTTCCTTCATGGTTTGGACTTTAATATCCAATTGCAGTTGAGTAGTGTCCCCTTGGGGGATATAGATACTGCCATTACACGAGCACAAGAGGTGGAATCCCGACTACAAGCAGCCTATGCTTCTCGAGGCAATTCGAACATGGGTTTAGTATTGGGAAATAATGTGTCAATGGCCAATGGCAGTAGTAGCCAAGGGATAGCGATGGCTAACCCTAATGGGAGAGGGAACATGATACAGAATGTCCCTTTATTACCAGCTCCCCCTAGCATGTCGATGCCTACGGGCAGTCAAATGGCTTCAAGTGGTGGAGGCCAAGCGGTCAATTCTAACACCATGCCTGTGGCTCAACAACCAGTGCCTAATCGAATTGTTAGGCCAATGGAACGACATGGTAATGACCAAGGCTATGAGTCGAGTTCTTCCAATGTTCTTGGCGAGGTTAAGGACATGATGAAGCATTATACCGACATGATTACGCAGCAGTATCGATAAATAGCCGTTGATGTCAACTTCCTTAAAAAACAACAAAATTTGATAGGAAGTAGATACCCAGAGGAGGGTGTACCTTCGAGGTTTAGTTGCAAATGGTGTGGTGGGCAGCACTATCCAAGAAATTTCCCAAATGTTAAGTGCGACATTTGTGGAAAATCTGGCCATTTAGCAGCTACTTGTTGGAGTAAGATCAGTTCCCTCCAGCGAGGAAGTCAGCAACCAGGGCCTGTTAATCATCGTGCCCCAGGAAATGATTCCCAGCGAGAGGACGGGCCTAAACAAATACTTCAACGACCAAAGACTACAGTGGAGGAGCTACCAAGTGGTAGTGGGGTTAGTTTGATTGAGGCTGTACGTGTTAACGATGCTGAAACCTCTAATTTACGAGCTATTCTTACAAGAGGTCAAAAGGGTAGAGAAGCCGACAAGGATAAGCCTGTCGACGGAAACCCTAAACAAGGCGACAAAGGAACGCAAGTTTTGGATCCTGCCATGGAAGGGGGACCTTTGAAGCCCGTAGAAAGTAAAGCCGATAAGGAACTACCAAAGAAGAAGGTGAAAGTTAAGAAAGAGGCAATAAAGCCGGGTCAGCGACCTAAAGAGCGGATGGTTTGGCGTGAAAAGCGAGCTCTATCAAACTATCATGAATTCGATTTGGCGAGCTCTCTTTGCGAAGTCAAGCCGGATGTGAACCTCTTACAGCTTATTAAGCTTTCCCCAGGAGTACGCAAGGAATTTAGAAAGATCCTACGTACCGAGTATATTGTAGAACCTTTGGGTATTGCGCGAGTTGGTGATGAGTGGTTTGAGCATGCTGAGAAGCATTGCCCAAGGGTTGCAGCCTATGTCGATGGGATATTAGTAGATTATGCCATTGTCGACACGGGATCATCTGTTAACATTATGAGTTCTGAACTGATGGAAAGGTTGGGCCTTGCGATCCAGAAAGATACCTCCACAATTCTCAGAATGGCAGATGATAGTTTGAGACAGCCGGAAGGCTGCATTACTAAGGTCCATGTCACTGTTGCAAATGTTGAATGCATGTTGGACTTTAGGGTGATTCGTTTTGCAGGCCGCCCAAGTTATCAAGTATTACTTGGACGACCTTGGATCTTGCAAGCGGATTGCCAAGTGGATATACCCGCCGGTCGGCTGATATTCGGCAGAGGTGCCCAGCGTGTGGTGGTTGATGCTTATCCTGAGTCCCCGCAGAGTGAGAGAGCTCCTCTATCTTCTACAGAATTGGAGACATTAGAAGATTTATCTGCCAGTGAGACATCCTCGAGTGATGAGTCCAAAGAGGGATCCACCACAGAGGACATCTATCAGATCACTTTGAACGAGCCAATAGAGAGCCAAGATCGTATAAGAGATGCAGATGTTATCGAGCTAGACCTTGGTACGCTTGATGATTCGGGGCCAATCAAATTAGGTTCTATGCTCAGTACAGCAGAAAGGGGGGACTATGTGGCCTTGATCCAGGAATTCCGTGATATCTTTGCCTGGAGTTATGATGAGTTGAGAGGCATTCCTCCTAGTCTTGCTGTTCATACAATTCCGTTGAAAGAGGGCAGTCGTCCTGTACGGCAGAAAGTAAGGCATATGCCTTTCGAATTGAGGGACGGCCTGTTTGAAGAGTTACAGAAGCTTCGAGAAGCGGGTTTGATTTTTCCTGTGCAACACACGGAATGGTGTTCGCCAGTTGTGATTAGAAAAAAAAGAATAATCAAATCCGATTATGTGTAGATTTTAGGGAGCTGAATAAGCAGACAGTTAAGGACTACTACCCGTTGCCATTTATTGACCAGATTTTGGATCAATTGGTGGGTAGGGAGATATATTCGTTTATGGATTGTTTTGTAGGATATAACCAAATGGCAATTGTAGAAGAGGATAAGTTGAAAACAACCTTTATCACTGTATTTGGTACTTTTGCGTACCATGTGATGGCCTTTGGTTTATGCAATGCGCCTGGTTCGTGGCAACGAATAGCAGATAAGACATTCGGTGACATATCCCCTGAAGAGTTGAAGGTGTTTATTGATGACTTAGGGGCTGCCACCTTGAGAGAAAGGCAGTTGATCATTCTAAGAAAATGCTTTGAGCGCTGTAGACAATTTTGCATCGCCCTAAACCCACGGAAGTGTGTTTTTGGAGTACCTTATGGGCTATTGCTGGGTCATGTGGTCAGTTCGGTAGGAATTGCAACAGACCCCGAGAAGGTTAAAGTTATAGTTGCCATGGGTCCACCACGCACTCCGAAGGAGGTGCATAGCTTTCTGTCTTCGGTTGGTTACTACCGGAGATTCATCAACGCCTTAGCAGAAAGAGCGTTGCCGCTTACAAATTTATTGTCCTTTAGCTGTTCGTTTGTATGGGGTGACCCTTGTAAGGTAGCATTCGAGGATGTGAAACAAGAGCTAGCAAGAGCGCCCGTTTTAAAAGCACCTAAAAGAGGTGAGGTGTTTTATATATTTTCAGCAGCCACGATGTATAGTATCAGCTGCTGTTTAGCCCAAATTTGGGAGGAGAAGTGGTACCACCCGATTGCTTTTGCTAGTCGGAAGCTGGGGGTATCCGAAATCAATTATACCTACATGGAGAAGCTGTGTCTAGCGATGGTCTTTGGGACCAAGAAGTTTAGGCATTACATTCTCTATGAGAAAGTCGTGTTTTATACGAAGGCGGAGGGACTTCGACTATTGATGAATAAGTTACAGCCGCCTGATCGTTTAGCGAAGTGGTTAATCACTTTGCAGGAATTTGATTATGAAATCAAGAGTAAGCCACCAAGGTTGCAAGGCATCGTGGAATGTCTTGTGGACTTTGGGGAGCTGAAAGAATCTGTGGCTGAAGGTAGTGACATGGAGTTGTTATTTAAAATAGATACGGCATCTATTCCCTCCTGGTATGCTGCAATAACGCATTATTTATCAACGGGAGAGGCGGGATCCGAATTATCTAAAGCTGAGAAAAGGAAAATTAAGCAGCAAGCGTTAAAGTTTGCTTTGATCGCAGGTACATTATATCGGCAAGGGGTTGATGATATCTATCGCCGGTGTGTGATGCCTGACGAGGTGCCATTCATTTTGGAAGAGTGCCATGATTCTGCTTGCGGTGGCCATTTTGCTGGACGGCTTACAGCACAAAAGGCTTTAAGAGCAAGTTATTGGTGCCCTGCCATCTTCCAGGATGCGTTTGCGTATGTTAAGAGATGCGATATTTGTCAACGACATGATAGTCGAGAGAATAGAAAACGATCACTCAACCCTATTATGGTGATACTTCCATTTGAGAAGTGGGGAATAGACTTTGTGGGTCCTATTACTCCGTCGTCGACTACGCAAAAGAGGTACATCATTGTCGCAACTGACTACTTCACAAAGTGGTCAGAAGCACGTGCAACAAGGAAAGATGATGCTAAAGAAACTGCTAGTTTCCTTTTAGAGCAGATAATATGCCGGTTTGGTCTGCCGAAAGAATTAGTGTCGGACCGCGGAACCCATTTCCTGAATAAGGTGATCAAAGGTTTGACAGAGATGTGGCAAATCAAGCATAACAAGACAACCCCATATAATCCGCAAGCCAATGGTCAGGTTTAAAGTACCAACAAGCAGCTTGTGGGCATCCTGTCCAAAATTGTGTCGGAAAAGAAACGAGATTGGGATAAAAAGTTATCCGTGGCAGTGTGGGCCTATAATACGACTTTTAAACGAGCCACTGGCCATACCCCGTTCAAGTTAGTATATGGGGAGGAGTGTGTCTTGCCTTTAGAGATTGAGCTGCCAACTATTCGGTTTGCCATCAATCATTCTTTGAGTGATACAGACGCACTTTTTGAGCGCTTGATGACACTAGCACATTTAGATGAGCTTAAGTTGCAGAGCTTATTGCACCAAGAAGTGGCGAAGCGCCGAATGAAGCAGCTACACGACATCAAAGCCAAGAAATACACCTTCAAGAAAGGACAGCTTATTCTGTATTATGATGCACGTCGAGAATTATTTCCAGGCAAGCTAGAACCCAAATGGGATGGGCCCTATAGGATCCTTAGAATAGGAAATAATAAATCTACAGTGTTGTTAGCTGACCTTGAGGGGATAGAATTTAAAAATAAGGTTAATCTTAATAAGATTAAACTTTATTATTTCTGACTGCACTAATGCTATGACTGCCTTGCAGGTCTAGGCGAGATCGATCAAACATCTGCAAGGAAATCGTGATAGAGGTTGATGGGTCGTCTGATCCCTTATTTAGAACACCCATATTTAGAACAGAGATATCATCAGGGAAAGCTCATTTGGTGGAGCAAAGGATACAAGGTGATTGAGCAAGAAGGCGGGACATTTATTTGGGAGATCAAGGTCTTCTGCCATCACTGCCTGCAAATTTTGACGAGTATCCCTGTTGAATTCAATGATGATGGAGGGATGGAGCCTACAGTCCACCCGTTGAATATGCTGAATTTCGATTACCATAATTACGAGTAGAATTCGGGATGGCAGGATATGTAAACCCTTTATGGACGTACACCTTGTACTTTGATGGGGCGTCCAGGGGTCCATGCAAAAAAGGAAGTGTAGGAGTTGTCATCCGAGACCCCCGACGACGCATTGTCATGAAGTTAGCTGTTTATCTCGGGGTGAATTTTACCAATAACATGGCAAAATACAAAGCCCTGATTATGGGTTTGAATATTGCGAAGAAGGGTGGTATCCGCCAGTTGTTGGTGAAAGGGGACTCTCAGTTGGTTTTAAATCAACTCAATGGGACATACATGGTACGAAACCCCATCCTTTGCATGTACCATCATACTGCCATGGCCCTGCTAGGCGAATTCGATAGAGTGTCTTTTCAGCTGATTCCACGGAATTGGAATCAGTTTGCCGATTCTTTGGCTAATCTTGCGTATGAAGAGGACCTCTTCTTTAATTGTGGCCCTTGTCCCGATATATCTATTGATGGTGAGACAGGACCCGGTCGTTTGTGGGGTATGCTTTCTGAACATGCCCTCTTTGGCAGATGATGGTTAATTTGGGTGATGCAGAGGGTAAGCGAGACTCATCTGCCTTTATTATCTTGGACCCACAGACTGGTTAGACGACATGTGATGCGAACACCTCTTGCGGTATATGCTGGAGGGATAGGTCATAATTTAATGCACCTAGTTTAGGGCTACGAGCCTCTGTTCCCCTGGGAATAGTATGCTTTGCTATCTATCATAGTTGTTTCCAGGAGGATGTTATGCATAGTATTGTTTTATTTCGTTAGGCCAAGAGGGCCATTTCCCTGTCTAGTGCAGGTGCGTTTAATCGGGTTTTTGTTTTTAGTGTTGTGTTGGATAGGTTTCGTGGTTCGTGGAATTTGGTGGAGCCTGGAGGAGCCTTTTGCTGCGATGGAAGCTTCTTGTGGCCAATCCAGGTGATATTTCTCCTTTACGAGTACTTTTCTTTCCTGTTCTATGTGTATTTGTACTTGTCGAGGGGATATATTTTTGTTAGGGATCGGCAACCAAGGCATGAAGTCCCAAGTTTAGGCTAAGTATGTTTGAGGGGGGTCGGAGTAGTCATTGCCTCCTGCAACGACATTGTTAGACATTGAAAGACTTGTTTTAGAAGGAAGTCCTAGTGGCCTTGTCCTGCTAGCCTGCTAGGCAGCCGTTCTAGGAGTTCTTGTTAGTAGTGAGGCAGTTAGAGAAGCCTGCCAAAAGATAATAATGATGATGCCCAGCAACTTTGTATATCCTAAAAGATGAATATAAATACGAAGGTGTGTCAAAAGGGGTTCTAACCCCTATCAAAGAAAAGAAAAGAAAAGAAAATATATAAGCAGTTGATCATTGCCTTGCGAAGGCCTGGTAGGTTCCTGGGCACGAGTCAGACCCGGGGCCGATACCTTGTCTTCCTAGGGGTGGCTTCTTGCTGGAAAAAAAAAATGATGACAAAACAAGGACGGTTGGAGCGAAAATAAAAGTGAGCGGTAGAAAAGGATTAAGTGTCACCTTGCGAGGGCTTGGTAGGTTCTTGGGTGCCGAGACAGGTCCTGAGGCTAATGCCCTGTTCTCCTTGGGTCACTACGCTCAGCTCCCTCCTTTTTACATGCCCAAGTATGTTCATCAAATAAAAATCCTCACAGAAGAAATGTACTGAAAGAAAATACTCTTTGATCAGGCTATAGGAGACCTCGCCTTGTAGGAGCTCCTGGTTGTGTTGTCTTTCGTTGGTAAGTAGTTCAGACTACCACTTAGGGCAACCTCTTTGACATTTCTTTTTAGTTTGGCTGTGTTGGAGCAGTTGGTTAGTGACTCACTTCGGATCTTCTATTAGATGATGCTAGGCCTATTCCTTGTGGATGTCATGCCTTGGTTCTGTCCAGGGGTAGGGGGAGCATTGTGCTGAGTTTTATTATATATTTGTTTTGTATCAGTTTGATGCTTCTTTGGTTGTTTATGTGCAGATATGTTCGTGGGTTCGACGGACTGAGTCGTCCTATCCCGTGGTCGCCAATGAAGGATGGACTTTAGGCCCCGGAACGTGCCTAAAAATAGGAGAAAAATATGGAAATGCAAGGGAAAATGCTCAACCACGAAGGCGGCAGCTCGACCTAGGACGATTTTAAGCGTCAAGTGCTTGACGGGCGCCCGTACGACACTCCGAGAATTTTCATAAATTTTCCGTGCGCCTATGCCAGTCAATGGAGCTGCCGGTCAGTGCGGGATGTCGAGACGAGTTCATAGAAATTTTCAGAGGGACGATCGGGTTCCGTACGCGCAAGTTGGCCCGAAACCGGCCGGGGTGCCCAAAGGGGAGCCCAATTTGGGAAATCCCAAGAGGTGTGAGGGAGGGGGGGTGACCTTTGGCACCCCCCCCTCCAAAAAATCGTGATGTAGGAGGGGGGCGGCGGTTGTTTTTGCAGCCGCTGAAAAAATCGCACCCCCCCCCCCCCACCCAAATCATGAAGAGGCTTCAAGCATAAGCCATGAAGGAGATTATGCCAGGCTCCTGCCTCCAGTCTACGCTCCGCATCGCCTCCTCTCGCACGCAAGATGGTGGCCTGGTTGGAGAGAGAGAAAATCAGTCTTTCTCTCTCCTCCCTCTCTCTCCTCTTAACCCCCGTTCGTGCGTGGAAGAGTAGAATGGAAATGGATGGCCGGATGGATGCCGATTCTTGACGAGATTGAAGGGCAATGCCAAATCATTGTAGAT
The DNA here is from genome assembly GCF_053477565.2 of Lygodium microphyllum. Lineage (NCBI taxonomy): Eukaryota > Viridiplantae > Streptophyta > Polypodiopsida > Schizaeales > Lygodiaceae > Lygodium > Lygodium microphyllum. The sequence continues at coordinate 31,147,842 of NC_141155.1, forward strand.
TGCTGATTCCAAGTAGAATTCATGGCTGGAAATCAATCATGGGACGTGCCAAATTTAATGGGAAAACCCGCAAGACACGGTAATAATTATTTTTACAAAGAAAATGGCCTTTTGATGTAAATTTGGTTGATAAAAATGTGTTCATATGGATTGAGCTTTGAGTATGTCGTGCTTTGAGTTGTTTTCTGGCTGTTCATCATTTAAAAATCAGAAAAACATGTGCGGGATAGTAGAAAATAGAAAACCGAGACACGAAAAAACCATAAAAATGAAGGAAAATAGGGTTTTTTGGGCTAAAAATGATGCAATAAATTAATCCACACCTACTAAAATTCTTTTTCTGCTGAAATGAACTAAGGGCCACAGCCCATAAGCTAAAATTTATTTTCCGCAATTAAAAAATGGGAGAAAATGGGAAAAATTGCAAGAAAATGGTGGAAAAACCCTAAAAATAGGGGAAAATTTATATTTTGGGCTTCGAAAAATGGAGAAAATTATGAGTAATGTCCGTGAATGTATAGTGAGGCTGAGGCATGAAGATTTACTTCAGATCAGCCTTGCTTCCGTGTTTTAGTTCGGTTTTGTCCGCTTTTGATATGAAAAATAAGGAAAAAAGCCGTAAAATGCCATGCAACGAAGCATACAATCGTTAGAAAGAAACATTAAAAGGATGTTTTTGCACTTGTGCACGATACTGTTTTACTAAATGTTTGAGCACTAGACATCCACGAAATGCATAGAGCATGAAAAGAATTTAAAAGTATCAGTGACCAGCTCCTGGACATGCATTGCAATTGGTTTATTAGAACATGACCTACGTTGAGAGGCAGTGAGATACCCATGCTGTAGGCTAGTCGTGGGATCCTAAAGGGGAAATCAAGTAAGGACAATGGTACATTCCTAGACACGCTTATTTGGTACCTTGATCGACGTTTGTGCGAAATGTCTAAATGTTGAGCGACGCATCGAGGGGCCAATCCCCAAGGTGTAGGAGAGTTGCAGAGGGTTGACGGCATTCAGCCGTAGGAGGAACCCCATGTGTATGTGATTCGAGCCTTTTGGCTATGTGAAAGGGACTCCCTCTGAGGAGTGGTGGGCTAGGATCAGTTGGACTACAACGTATTATAAACGCAATGTTTAGGAAGGCAGAGATTTTGATAGACGCTCCTGGCCGCGAGGCCGAGGGGTTGTCTTGTGCGTAGTGACGAGGTCCAGCTAGTGCATGAGCCAGTGCCGGCCCGTTTTTTGGTCCATCATGGATCCCCAAAATCCCAACTGACACAGGCCCTGGTTCTATGTCAACCTCAAGGCCTTGTCCCCTGACACCTCAAGACCATGAATCGCAGGGTCCACCCCAGTCATCCGACTCCTTTGCGAGTCAACCCACGGGCGTCACACGCGCCCAACGACCCAAGCAACGGCCATCACCACAGGAGGCATTACCCAACCAACCCAACCCGCAGCTCAGCAACCCTACTGACCACAGTAGCATAGCCCCTAAGATCAAACCCGACCCATCCGTCGGTTGCTGACTCAAACAAGCCCCCAGCTGCAGCTCTGTACTGTCAGTACCTCCAGCTCTAGCAAACCCCAACCACCCGCCGGCCTTAAGCCTTCCTATGAACGGAAGTCATTCTTAACGCTGGCCGCTGACCTCGCCGAGGACACAAGGGATGATGTTGTAGACTGCATCAAACAGCTCGATGCCACCTTTTTTGCACTGGCCCTCAGTTATGACCGCCTGGACTTGGGACTATTAGCAGAATCCCTTGCAACTGATGTGCACACTATGCCTTGCTCTTGGGAGACTTTTGAATTCGCCTTTGCACAAGCTTCTCGCTCTGCCGCCGCTGAACTGCTCGCTCGCGAGGTCTCCAAAGAGCAAGCCATTAAGCAACGCCTCATCCCATCATTTGCCCCACGCACAATGTCCGGCCTTACTAGCCAAGAAACAGCAAGGTTGTCCCACCTGGCGGACACGGAATCACCCTTCTTGAGGTAGTGGTACGCTCTTCGATTGAAATGGGCAGTTGAGGGATGCCGCATAATGACCAACGCCGAACAACGCCGAGCCATCAAAACGGCCGAGCATGATCCCACATACATCGCACCCACCTCGTATCGAGTGTTAACCACTCTTCGAGGTCGGCGATCATATCTTAGGGCACCCCTATCTCGACCGCATCCTGATAGAAGAAGAGCTCCACATCGCAAGTCGGGTCAACTCCGGTGATTTCCTCACCGATGTCCTCACATACATCACCCACGTAGGCATCTGACCCTGTGACCTAGACTACTTTGCACACTTAGAATATAACCCCAACTTCTATGATTAGCTTCTCCAAAAATAAACATGAACGCCTTGGGCCCACAACCTCCAATCCTGGGACGGATTTTTCTTTTCCACAAGGGGGATGGGGTAGTAAACGGGGTTAAAACTAAAAAGTAAACCAAGCATGAAAGTTAAAACTAAAAAGTGAACCAAGCATGAAAAGGCTCAAAATTGAAATGCCATACAGAAATAGGTGATAGAAGTTTGAAAGAAAAAATCACAGTTATGAACGATAAAATCTGGTATGGTCGTCCAACAAATTGGTTGCCAAAAATACTAAAAAGTTAAATAACTGAATGTACAGGTGGCGACCATGGCAGGTCAAGACAAAGCTGGCAAACTCCCTTTCTCGGAGGAAGAACAGGTGCGGTACGGCCTCACTGTGGAAACCAGAGCATTCAACCAGCTGAAGTTCCGCCACATATTCAACTTGGAAGACGTGGTTATTGAGGAACCAGCGGTACGACGGATCATGGAGCAATGCCACTTACAAAGGTATCTGGACGCAGTGGGCCAGAGGATAAACTACACCCTGTGCGCTGAGTTCTTGCGCACCTTCAACAAAAACAGGGGCACCGTCATAGTGCGGGACAGGGAAGCCACCAGACAAGTGCAGGTTGAACTGACCCCTGAACTGATAGAAAGGGCACTGGGGCTTCCGAACAAGGTGGAGAAGAAACCAAAAAGGGACGTCTATGCCATGTTGGGAATGGACAAAGTGAAGGTCCACACCAACGACGGAGTCAACCTAGCAGACATCCCTGATCTAGAGATTCAACTGCAGGCAAAAATGATGCATACCCTATTTTCGAGTCAGCAGTACAATAGCATCATGTCCAGGATCAATGTGCCTCTACTCGAAAGCATCACTGCTCAGGCACTGGATGAGGTGAACCTCAACGGGTTCGTGAGAAGGACAATTGAGGCCTCGGCAAAGGCCCTGCAACACGAGGAAGGGCCGTAATAGCAGGACAATCCCCTTCACCTCGATCAGCCCGCAAAGCCTCATCCTCCAAGGCCTCCACCATAGGTTTTGGAGGTGCCCTCACTGCGATCATCCACGAGGCAATAGGGCAGGGACGAGCGGGAGAGGACAAACAGGGAGATGGCAGAAAAAGGGGCGAATCGCCGTCGCAGTCCCAGCCTCAGGCGGAAGAGCAGTCTGATGAAACAGAAACGGACATCGACGAGGAGGGAGAACCCCAGGCTGCACCAAAAAGGAAGGCGGAGCAACGGACTAAAGCCCTGCACGGAAAGAGAGAGGAGGAGCGAAGGAGAAAAGAGAAGGAAGAGCTCGAATGGGCCCGAAGAGAGTCGGTAAGGGAAGAGGAGGAAAGAAGAAAGAGGGCTGAGGAGGAGGGAAGAAGAAGAATTGGAGCTGGAAACCCGTCGCTCCATCGAGGAACAACGGAGAAAAGACATGGAAGGAGCAGGCAGTCCATACCAACCTGAAGCACCCGGCCCCAACACTGGTATGCCGGAACCTGTGCAGCTGCCTCCTACAGAAGGGAAAGGAAAAGACCCAGTCAGGCCAGTCTCCCCTCTCCTCGTACCACCCATGCAAGCCACCCCCCTCAGGGTGACACCCCCTACCACCGCCGCCCTGGGGCACACCCCAAAGATCGATGAAAGCAACGTGGTCACCTGGTTGCAATTCTTGGTGGAAAGAGAGTTGGCAAGGGAAGCGGCTGGGGCCACCCTAGTTTCAGGTGCCAAAAGGGCAGCGACGGCCAAGCTGGATCCAGGGCCAGAAGTGAAAAGACAAAAAGTGGAGGAGATTGCCACCACTACGATCATGTCCCACTCCCCACCTCCAGCAGGCCACTACGATGACTACGTGAAGGAGCTGCTCGCACAATTGCAAACGGCCATGCAAGAAAGGAGGATGGCGGTGGAGGAGCTGGCAGCGGAACGCGAATCACAAGCCGCCCTCCAGCTGGACAGAGTGAGGCAGATAACAGAATATCAAAAGGAAATTGTTGTGCTTAGGGAGGAGGCCAGCACCAAGGAGGCGGAGGAGCTAAAAGCCCTGAAGGAGCATGACGCTGCCTGGGAGAGAAGAAGGAAAATCCTAATGGAGCGTCTCACCAGGGAGAGGGAGACAACTGCCCACCTTTAGCGCAAGAATGACTAGTTATCTGCAGCCAACTTGGAGGCACAGAGTCAGCTTGAGAAAATTAGACAAGAGGTTGTAGAGCTGGATCAGTTAAGGGCAGAATAGGTGCGCAGGTTGTAGGCAAGGCTGGACCAACTCAACGAGCAGATCGCAGAGGAGCACCGAGAGCAGTCCCGCTTGCGCCATGAGCTTGAAGCCCAGCAACAACAATTTATGGCAATGACCCTCCAACAGGGGGAAAGCCTGGAAGACATGGAGAGACGGGCAAAAGAATGGTCCAATTATAATGAGCAGAGAGTGTGGGACTTAGCACGCCGGCTGGCCAAGGCCGAGGGAGACAGGGTGATGGCTGAAAACCAGGCAGAGGCAGCCCAGCTCGCTATGATAGCTCAGCAGTGCACTTTTATCAACACGCTACTCCACACCACCCAATCAAAAACAAATGAGGCCAATGATCAGCTGCAAAGAAAGCCAACCATTGCGCGCAGGGCCCTCACGGCAGGCCTTCACGTACCATTGCAGCTAGGAGGCCTGCTGCAGAGCCTAGAAGAACAAAGAAAATATCTAGCACAAGTAGGACTGACAACACAGGAGATGGATGACCTGGGGTTCACTGAGAAGAAAACACAGGAGGACGAGCAAGCGGAAGGGGGTGAGCCAGAGCTTGACCTAGGGCCTCAAGGAGAGGAATATGTCCCACCATCTCCTCAACCCCAACAAACTGAAGTGCCACCCCATGACACATCTGCCGAGCGAAGAGTGGCCCACACCACCCGAAGGAAGGAGATGGTGGAGAAGGCAAGAAGAAAGCTGAAGGCCAGACCTGTCCAGAAACAACCTGCCCCTTTTCCGCTGCGCACCCAAGACTCCCCCACTGAATACCGCGCTGAAATGATTATCTAGGAACAGCAGGAGTATAGCCGAGACCCCTTCGATCTACGCTTCGAGTTTCCCACCGCCTTGAATAGGGTGCTGCACATTCAGTTGGTGGAGGATGTCATCGCCATGGGGGCCCGGCTCAAGGCCAAATGGTTAACAGAGCGTGAGGCCCACCCAACTGCTTGGGGAGCCGAGGACCACGAGTTTTGGCAAGACAAAGTCCTCCAGGTACCTCGCACAGTGGAAGGCTATAATTGCCAACCCACCTAGAGGCGGCGCATTTTTTACGTCAACCTGGAAGCGTGGATGGCGTTTTGCAACACCCTCCCTTCAGAGAGGAACGACCCCACCTTTATGCCATATCCTCGAAGGGTAGGAGTGGACTTTAACCCATCCATCCACGGTAGGTTCGACTTCCCCGTCAATTATAATGCCAATACCACTTTCCATAGGAACACTCTTCTCTTCACCCTTCCCGACTTGTACAACTCTATAGATAAATTCCTTAACGAATTCACCTCTTGCCCCGACCCAGCATTCATCACCACCTGTAACTACCTTAGGTTAATTAGAATCCTAGTACACCAGGAACCCGCACCCCAAGAACGCCACCTTCCACCCCTCTATTTTGACCCCAATGCCATAGACAGCCCCACCATGACTCGTCTCATGATGCGTGCTGCTCTTTTGCTATCCTTCTGTGGTGCACTGCTGGAAGACATGAATGACAGCAAATTCACACAGTGCAACCACCCCTTTCTCTCCACCACCACCCTCAAAACCCACCTCCACATTAAGGGCTACTTGCTAAGCAAAAAATTCCTTAACAAGGCCCCCCGCCCTCCGCCCACCCTTACCCACCATTCGGATGATGAGGAGTAGAACTCCCGTTATCCCTTGTATCGCTGCCTCCATGTACCCACCTCATTCAAAAAAAAAGAAAAAAAAAAGAAAAAAGAAAAAAAAAAGAAAAAAAAGAAAAAAGAAAAGAAAGAAAGAAACAAAAGAAAGAAAGAAAGAAAGAAAGCAAAGCTTTGACGACAATGGCAAACCCCTAACGACGTCTCCAAGCAGGCGTCAAAGGTGTACTTTATCTTCTCATTACCACATTTTTGCTCTGCACGGCCCCACGCCGACTAGTCTTCTAGCTAAGTAATATCTAAGTATGCACAAGCACCGCACTCACATAATACCTACACAGAACTAATTCACAGTTTGGGTCCTCAAGTGCAGGACAATACTTTCAGCTTGCTTAGAGTTCGACCTGTCTCCCAAACTACTAAAAAAATGTCTTGTGCACAATACAGAAGACTAGCACTACCCTTAGGGAGAGACCACCTGACAGGTTTTCAATTGCAGGTGTTGACGACCACAGCACAAGTGGTATTCGTTCTTCATCAACGTCCAATGCTAATTGCCCACCCAGCATCCGACAAAGCCGGAAAGATCGTCCTACGCAGCATCCACAACAAACCCCCACGCGAACCGGTTACCAGTATATGCCCCAGGCGCCCCTGTCCCCCGAGTCTTCAGTGCATGCTACCACCTGATACCTACGCCAATGAGTGCCATGGGACTGGCACTCGTCTAGGAGGGGGGTAATGTTAACCCCAACACGAAGAAAGAAAAAAGAAGTGGAAAAGACGCAGGGCAAAGGCGGAACAAGGTAGCCCGACTGAAGAAAGAAAAGGAGAAAAGGCCAAAAGCGCAAGGGCAACCTTAAAAGTCCAAGGCAAAGGCAAAAGGGGAAAGGCGCGTTTTAAAATGAAAAGGCGCACCCTGAAATCTTGTAAAAGAGTGCCGGGCTCTCACCCGTGCAATTTGTAAATATAGAAGGGTAGTGAAAAGGAAACAAGGAAGATAAAAGGACAATGGAAAACAGGGCCTAGGCTATGACTGGCCATGTAAAAAAGGGAAAAAGGGGATGACCACCCAAAAGGGAAGTAGAGTTTTGTATATAAGGTTGAAAAGTGAATGAAGAGCTCATTCTTCGGTGTGGCAAAACTAGTCTTCTTCTTCCTCTCTTCTTCTCTCCTTCTTGCTTGTGTATGCTCTTGAGAGAGGGAGTGTGAGAGTGTGAGGGAGTGAGTGCGTGTGAGAGTGAGGGATCAAGAGGGTGAAGCTCTTCACCATCTCCTCTCCCCTACTTCTCTTCTCTTCTCTTCTCTTCTCTTGCACGTGCGGCTATGGAGGATGGAGCTTGGAGATGGAGGAGGCTTGAGGATGCTTGAGCTAGCATCGAGAATCGTGGAGCTACCGGAGTGTGAGAGAGAGGAGGGTACTCGATCGAGCATCAAGGTAAGTTCACTGCATTTGTAGAATTGACGGCGTGTCAGCTAGGTGAGAGATAGCCATAAGAGCTCGCTTGGAACGCTTGAAACAATAAGTGGTCCGTGGGTCTTGGCGGTTGAGCGAAAGCTTCCATAGTCATTCTAAACTTCCATGCTTGGAAGTTGTTCTTGTCAAGCTTTTCAGTGACAATCTGTGAAAGAGAATCAGATGCCATTATAGAACACTGCAAAAAATTATGTCACCTCACAAGGGCAAATCTGCAAAACCGACGAAAGTGGTATTTGACCACACAGTCACTTCCTAGTGATGATTTTGCATCAACAGGCAACAAGGATGATTCTGTAACTCCCAATGTCTCTGTGCATAGGCATACGATGCAATTTCTATGGTAACTTTTCACCAACCTGTAGAACAGTGGTCGCACAACAAAAAACAGGGCCTTTTCTTGAGTGCATTGTCGTGTTGCTGCGCATCCGAGCCGTAAACACCTCCATTTTTTTTGTTGTGCATTTGTGTTATTTTTCCGCGTGTGATTCATTGTGTGTGACTGATGCATTACGATAATCCGTCCTTTCAGTACCCGCATCCAATGTATATATTCCGCTAGTATGTGTGTGTGTGTGTTTCTGTTTGTATGCATGATGTGTGTGTGTTAGAAAAATATGAAAAACTGATGCCAAATGACATTATCAAGTTGATAATTTCAATGATGATCTCTAAGAAAAGTGCAGGGAATTGTGGAATCAAAGGAAGCTTTGTGGAAGCCGATCATCTAAGTTCAATAGTTCCCATGAAATAGAGTTGAAGGAAGTCTCTCAAAAGCTGCTTAAGCGAGTAAAGGAATCCTTCAAAGGTGCTATTGACAGCACTAGTGAAGCACCGAGGGAGCATTTTTCCACCCAGTCCTTAAGGCCGAAGTTGAAGTTTGTGTGTAGATCACCCATCACAAAGCTATCTGTTAATGGGGCAATTGATGACTCCAAAGATACCCTAAGTCAGTCCTCAAGGCCAAAATCAAAGTTTGTGCTTAGATCTCCTGTTGGTGTAAAGAAACTAGAGCTATTCTTGTCAAAGAGGAGTTTTTTTTCGCTTAGCTAAAAGAGGAGAAGGGGAGACTAATTCGGACTGATCCGTTTTTGGGGGGAAAAAATTATGTGGTGTCCTAATAGCGATATGATGGAGAGAAGGGAGGACTACACTGTCTGGAAGATGTATGTGAGACCAGGAATTGGAGGAGGCTTTTCCATTCATTGATTTGGGGAAATTGGGCATGAATCTTCAACCAGAACAGTTCGCGATCCTGCTCCATAGGTCTTCCCACCACAGCTTTCTGCCGCTTCGCTTTGCTTCCTTCCGACGAATGACCTTCACAGTTCCGTTTCATCATCATCGAAGCTGTTGAGTCAATGACGGAGACAAAGCATAATAAAACTACATCGAAGGAAGTTGAAGGAGAAGCCAAAGCTACAGTTGGTGACCTGCAATCAGAGACGAGTGACCTTTTCACTCAACACTTCTGGAACAAAGCAACGGAAGGTTGCGCTTTCTCGTGGACTAAGAAAAGCCTCTTGGCGTAACGATGCACGGTCGACCAAGGAAATCTGCTGCTCTCGATCTTGCTCGACTAAAGGAGGAAGAGGCCAAGATCGCCAATCTGCAGGCAGACGTCCTTCGAAACCATCGGGAAAAGAATAAAGTGCTCGACTGCTTGAATTCAACCCTGAAGTATACACAGCTTGGAACTACCGAAGACTAGCAGTTAAACATATGCTGGAGCCAGAACTTGATGATGTTGCATGCAAAGCCATCCTTGACCAGGAGCTTCACGTGGTAGAGAGAGATTTGGCTCGAAATTTCAAATGCTATGGAGCTTGGCATCATCGAAAGTGGATCGTAAATCTTGGTGTATCTTCATTGGATCGGGAAGTTCAGCTGCTTGAAAAACGTTTATCTGCAAATTCTCGGAACTTTGTTGCATGGGAGCTGATACTCTCGAAAGATGGAATTGGCAAAGAAATTTCGGATACAGTTTACAGAGCTTATAACCAGTTACAGAGTAAGGATGCTTCTATTTGTTCACCTGCAGATCCCCCAGCACTGAGTGCAGATGAAACATAGTCTCAAAACCATGGGGCTAGCACCCTTAATGGGCAAGTTCACAGTTTGAGCCACTCATCTCTTCCCCTCAGAAGCGAGGAGAGTGAACAATCCTGTTACTCTCTACAAAGAGCAGAAAGTTTTTGTACCAGGAAATTCTGAGATGCTGGAGTCTTCTTGAGGTACTGCTGATAAGATCTAATCATTTTTGAGATAGTACTGATCAGCTGACGGCCCTTGATTGGTTCTTCCAACCTCCTGGTATCTGTTTAAGAACGGGGCTGCACTGCTTTGAGATCCCATATATTATTGGTTTTTCGTATATGATAGAAAACTCTGAGAACATCAGAAATCAGATGTGTTGTACAACAGCTCGTTCTCTCATTGTCAGTGCACTAAGGGACACGCTTGACTGGATTATTAGATAATGCCCATTATTCTGTTCAATGTAACTGTAGCATCTATAAGCTGAAAGGGCATGAACAAATATTTACAGAATGCTTTGGACTTACATAGTTGATAACAAACCACTAAAGACAAGGCCTTGTACATGAATATGTTTTTCATAGTAAATCACACGTTCAGGTTTGAAGATAATGTTACACTTTGGGAGAAAAAGACTTACCCCTGAAGAGGTTACCCCAGCAAAACTAATTCCAGTAGAACTCTTCAAGTCTCTTCAAGCCTAAGTGCCAAAGGCACAACTGTCATCATACACCTGAATGCAAAACAGTTTATGAGATACTTCAGATTTTTCTGAACTTGGACCTCATGTAATTTTCTTGATAAGCAATATAGAGTACTTTGGCATCAAAAATTTGAGTTCTTCTTGTTAGTCTCTTTCCTTGCTATTTCTTGAACCCTGTGTTCTGCAGCTCTTGCATAAACTCTACGACAGTGTGCGGAAAACTTCCGCCTCCAAAACAGGCCCCTAAATGGCCTCGAATAAAAAAAATAGGGCAACCAAGGGCTAAATCCCTTACCTGCAGCATATACTGCCCTCTTGCTACACCGCGAAGGGCGTCTCAATCTGAGACAATGCACCCTTGCACTTTCTGGCTGTGCTACTTACAGAGACTTGCTCCCAAACTCGAAAAATGAAAGCAACACTGGTCCTCTTACTAGAACACTGCGAACTTGGTTTGCTTTCTTGAGCTCCTTACCACGAACCAGGCTCTGATACCTTGTCAAGATTGTGGGAGAGAAGAAAGGAGTCTCACTTGTAGCTTTCTCACTTACACAATGGGGGAATACACACAAAGGTGGAGGCTGAAAACAGTTTTCCTCTTTTTAGTTGTGTAAGCCAAAAAGAACTCTAGTATAGAGAAATAGAAGAACCCTATATATGGGTCTCAAACCAAACTCAACTAACTAAGGCAGCATACTAATTGAGCCACGAACTAGAGTAGATAAGGATAGATGTCATCTAGCTATTATTCATGGGCGGTGTACCAACCGCATCTGCAGCTAACAAGTTGGTGACATAAATGCACAATGGTCACCCTAGCATATCACGAGTGGAGCTCGATATCTCAATAGGCCATGCAACGGTTCCTGATGTGGAGGGCATCTAAACTCATGTCTAGAGTCATTGGTCTTCTCTTGGGATGAAGCGGTTGCTAACTGAGCAACAAGAGCAGTGAATTGTTCTAAGGTCTATTGGGTCTTTGATTTTTAGATAGCCATGTGCTCGATTGCTTCATTAAACTTGTACATCATCTGGCGGTAGTTGGTGACCATATCATTGTGGCGTTCCATATGACAGAGCTCATATTGGCAGAGGGTGTGATTAAGAAGGGCATACGGGTTCGTTTCAGGTATTTCCTCCTGTATGTCACCATGGTAATCTTGTGCTGAGCTTGGTTCCTCATTCATGGAGGTCCGAGAGTCTCTAATATCCCTCTGGAGTTCCTATTGGGCCTTGCTTTTGCCTTTCTGGCAAGCCATCTTAGTACAGTCCACAGGACCTACTGTCAAAAAAAGGGGCGTAACTCTTTGTAGAAAACTCCGATTGGTGAGGTTTTGGGCTCTAGTCAGAGGGGACAACGGCCTCTTTGAGATGAGCTATTAACCTTTATGATAGAAAATGATCAGAATTTTTTGTAATGGGTTTATAGTGCCTGTCGTGGAGTGGTCTGCATCCTATCCACAGTGACCCTAGTGCACAAAAATGGGCATAACTTTCACAGCGTAGCTCCGATTGGGGAGATTTTTTATCCAAAGTGGAGAGGACAAAGCCCACTTCGAGATGAGCTATAGGATGAACCCCCAAATTTAGGACATAATTTTTTGCAATGGGATCTTTGTGACAGTCCTGCAGGACTGTGACCAAAAACACTACGTGTCCCTTAGTACCAATGTCTTACATGGATAGAGCATAGATCAAGGGGCCTGATCTACTACATCAATAGCATCTTGAGTATACTAAACATAATCCTGAGCATCATTGCATACCCATCAACTCTGCCATTCATGCATAAGTACATTCACTGCCATACATCTCCATTGATTGCATGTACTTCAAGTGGCATACATGGGTGCCATTAGCATTGTGGGGTATCCAGAGATCATTGGGAAAGGGAAGTGGGGCTCATGGAAGTACATGCACCTGCAAACAAGAATTGGGCTCTGGATCACCGAGAGGTGGGTAAAGTTCCCCCCGGGCCAGGTTGTGCACCACTTCAGGGTCTTAAGTGGTAAGGGAGGGTCACCTCTCTTTTGTCTTAATACCTCACCTGACATCGGCCTTTCTCCTCAGCCGGAGTATACATGGTAGTCATTTTTAATTAGCAATCAGCATGAGATGCATTGGAATGATGAAGCCATTGGGCCTTTTCATGAGATGCAAGGAATGATGAAGGTTGGGGTAAGGGTTACCTTGGCAATCTAGTGACTCACTGACTGCTACTTACCCAATGTACAATGGCTAATATTCATCCAAGATCATAAGACAAGGTAGGGGGTTAATGTCAGCCATTACAATGAAATTGAGGAAGAGGTATGATGCTTGTATGCAATCTTGAATCTCTCCAACAATGGATTAAGCAAGTGGCTAAATTGAGAGATTAAGATCAGAATGGCATACATCTTTAATGCTTGGGACGACCGTCGAAGCCCGAATCATCATGGTGCTGCTTTCTCCATTGATTAAGTCTGATTGTTGGTTGGGAATCCGTGGAAGAGTACTTCAGCATTTGAGTGCTCTTGCCGATGAAGAAGGCTCCCAAGCTTATCCTCGAGCTTGAGCTTCAAGAATGGGAAGCTTCAAGTGCAGCTTTCATGGCTGCCTACAAAGCTCCCATGCATGCTGAGCTCAATGCCTTCATCCGAGCAAGAGAAATCCTTCACGGGCTGAAGGGGTTGTGGGGTTGAGCTCTTCGAGTAAGAGAAAGCTTCAGTTAGAAGAATCCATGGCTGCCCCAAACTGTCTCAAACAGTCCCAGCTATTGTCCACCATGGGAGTTGATTCCCAGGAGCAAAAGTGCCAAAGGGGGAAGGCCAATGTGTTGAATTAGTGCCCTAGATTGGCAGGGAGGAGAGGGCAGCAAGAGGAGTGGCAGGAGGGCAGGGGAGGGGCAGGATAGCCAGCGCAAAACGAGCTGAAAATTACGGGGCTCTCCTGCAGGCCTCCTACGAGGCAGCAAATCCCCCCAGTCCACCACTTAATTAGAAGCTTGGGGGTCAGGGAAGGAGTCTCGGGGCTGGTTGATGTCGGGGAGCACCCTTAGGTCAGATTTTTTGGGGTTTCTTTGGGCTGGTAGCCATGGCAGCTTGTAGAAGAAGAGAGAGAAAGAGGGCTGGGGCAAAAAGTGACCGAGGTTTTTCCCTCTTCCAACTCTTGGGACTCTAAACTTGGCCTGGAACCCTTAAAATTTTCATGAAAAGAAGTGACGACCTGCTATTTTAACCATTTTTACCTCCAGTATGTCACAGTCTCCAGCCATAGCTCCTACTTGCTCCAAAAAACTTAAGTTAACTACAATCCTTCTTGCTGTACCTATACTTGTAAGCTGAGTAACTAGGGTTTTTGGGATTTGAAAAGAGAGAAAGGGAAAAGAGGAAAAAGGACCAAAGCCTGAAGCTTTGATACCACTTGTAATGAAATAAGCTAAGAGGGGAGAGAAGGAGAGCTGAGGAGAGAGAAAGAAAACAAGAAGAAGGAAGAAGACTGGAAGAAGAGAGAGAAAGAGAGAAAAGAGGAGAGAAGGAAGGAGGAAGCCATGGAAGCTGGAGATGAAGGTGAAGAGTATGATCTTGATAATAATTGGTTGCCCTAATCTGGGGCTCTTACACCTTAAATACCCCGGTCAGTGTGACGGGGTGTCTAAACCCTAGTCGGTGTATATCCCGCTGGCTGAGAATGGAGCAACATCACCCCTTCCTATGGATGGTGGAGGGATAATGCCACACTCGATCTCCTCTCACTACCTACCACCGTTGCAAACCTCCAGCCCTTGTCCTTTGGCTTTTGGCCCTTAATCCAAGGCATTCAATTCTAGATCAGCAAGACATTGTTGAGCAAGAGAGAGGAGATCAGGCTCTCTCTCCAGGAGGCGTTTGACTCCATGTTTTGAGTTGGCCTGGTATTTACTCTCGCGGAGGGGCGAGGTGCCCACTCCTTGAGCGAGGGAGGATCATGTGAGACGGGGAATGGAGCAACGTCACCCCTCCCTCCAGATGGTGGAGGGATAAGGCCACACTCAATCTCCTCTCATATCTACTCGCCTGGAGGGGCGAGCTACCCACTCCTTGAGCAATGGGGGGATCACGTGAGGCTAGGAACGGAGCAACATCACCCCTCCCTCTAGACAGTGGAGGGATAATGCCACACGCGATCTCCTCTCACTACCTACCACCATTGGAAATCTCCAACCCTTCTCCTTTGACCTTCGGCCCATAATCCAAGTCTTTTAGTTCTAGATCGACGAGCTATTATTGAGTAGGAGAGAGGAGATCAAGCTCTCTCTACAAGAGGTACCCGACTCCAAGTCTTGAGTTGGCCTGCACCTAGAGGGGCGAGGTGCCCGCTCCTTGAGCAAGGGGGGATCAAGTGAGGTTGGAAATAGAGCAACATCACCCCTCCCTCTGTGATGGAGGGATAATGCCACACTCGATCTCCTCTCACTACCTATCACCGCTGCAAACCTCCAACCCTTCTCCTTTGGTTTTTGGCCCTTAATCCAAGGTGTTCAATTCTCAAATTTGTCAAAGCTTGATGATAGAGAAGCATGTGCCAAAAGCATTCACACACATCCCCCTTGTTTGCCTATTTCTCATGACCTACACATTGGGCATGCATTCTTGCATAACAAGACTACATAGACTATATACAATCACATAAAAGGGAATGATGTGTGGGACATAGACACCATGGCAACTTTCTACCATCCTTGGGCTATAGTATAATATTCCATTGTTGGATGACCGTTGTGCGATGGCCTTCATGTCCTTCCATGAACCTTGGCTATCATCCTTTTCTTTGTACACATACGCATGCACACACATAGGTTGCATGGGCGTCTCATACTTGCTCTATCCTACTCAATTCTTTTTTCTAAGACCAAAGATTTAACCTTTGACCAATGGTTTGTGTTTCCAACAAAATAGACATAAATTTTATTATTAATTAAGACTTATTTTTTAGCTAAGACATAAAGTACAAAATTGGACTTAAACCACTTTACAATAAATTTCAATACAATTAACTAATGTTATTGAAAGAATTAAAAAATTAAGTAGATTCTCTCATTGATATTGCTGGTGTTAAAAAACACCAAGATAACTACATTAAACACTTTAAATTTCTAAAAAGCATATATTTTATAGCCATGCAAAAGCCTTAGTGTAAGAGATATATTTATTATGGAAGTCAAAATTAGTCCATAAGGAGTCATTGCATTGTTACATTATTATTGGAAAAATACAAAATTTGTAGATTTTGTATAAAACATTTAGTTGCACTACCATTTATGAAATGTTTACGATGTCCTAACTCATGAGAAAGTGGCATTGCTTCCGTATCTTTCAAAGTAGAGACTAAAGGAGGTTTCTTTAACTTGGATAATTGTGAGCTATTCAATGTAAGATGGATAATGTGAGGCATTTATTGAAGATGTTTGTGTAATAGATGGTCATAAAGTATAAAATTGGACTTAAACCACTTTAAAAGAAATTTCAACACAATTAACGAATCTTATTGAAAGAATAAAAAACATTTAGATTCTCTCATTGATATTGGTGGTGTTTAGAAACACCAAGGTAACTACATAAAAAACTTTATATTTCAAACAAGTATATATTTTATAGCCATGCAAAAGCCCTTAATATAAGGGATATATTTATTATGGAAGTAAAAATTAGTCCATATAGAGTCATTGCCTTGTTACATCATGTATATTGGGAAATAAACTTTTGTAGATTTTGTATAAAACGTTTAGCTACACTACCATTTATGAAATGTTTGTGATATCCTAACTAATGAGCAAGTTGCTTTGCTTCCATATCTTTCAAAGTAGAGACTAAAGGAGTCTGCTTCAACTTGGATAATTGTGAGCTGTTCAATGCAAGAGATGGATGACACGAGATATTTGCTGAGCATGTTTGTATAATAGATGGTCTCTTGAAGCAAGAAATAATTGAAGGTTGAACATATGTGCCATGTTTATCAATCATGGTCTCATGCGATGCTAATGATGAAGATGAAATACCATCATTCTCTACTCTAGTCCATTCATGAATGACAACTTTGAATTGTGCATATAATTAATGTCCATATTAAAATGGCTCCTGTCCATATTGATCAAACTTGATGACTTCACGTGCATCATTGTATTTGCTTAAGCAAGTCAAGTACGGTAAAAGTTATTTGAGCAAAATAGAGTCTTCACGATCAATATCAAATGTTTTTGGATAAGTAGAGTTCTCAATAGGATTTGGACATCCTTTGTAAGAACTATCATCTATGAGAATAGTCTTGGTATGCTGACAAACATCTCCATATTGATCTCATACATACTTCAGAGGCTTGAATATTACTTCTACTCTCATCTTATCTGGCCTATTTATGATTTTGAGTCGATGTCTATGACATTGTTCTTGGCCCCAAATCATGAAGAAAGGATACTTATTTTTTGCATGGATCTTCAAGCACTTAATAACTGCCATGACATTCTTATGTAAAGTTTTGACCAAATTCCCACTTGAAATCTTGCAAAAACAGCTTCAAGAAACTCCATATATCCCGATCGAAGAACAAGCCATTACTTTCCCATTTGAAACTTTGAAACTTTTTAGACTTAGAAAAGTATCGTTGTAAAAGAAGACCATTGAGATTAAGTATTACACACAATTTTGTT
This sequence comes from Lygodium microphyllum, assembly GCF_053477565.2. Lineage (NCBI taxonomy): Eukaryota > Viridiplantae > Streptophyta > Polypodiopsida > Schizaeales > Lygodiaceae > Lygodium > Lygodium microphyllum. The sequence goes on from NC_141155.1 coordinate 31,164,913, forward strand.
GCATTTCTTATCAAGGACACATCAATCACATCATCATGCTCTACTGTTGTTGAATTTGTTAGATATCCAACTATAGATGCCTTAGTTAAAGTTACAAAGAAGAAAAAGAAGCAGATTAGATTCATTTACTTCCTCATCATTCTACTTGATGTTTGAGCTATAAACTAGTATATAACACTAAAGTAATTTAACTTCACATTGGAAAATACATGCATAGGTACTAGTTAATAAATGTTGTCTTAAGAAAAGAGACATTTGACCATGTGGAAAAATCTAACCAAGAGTAATATCATGAGGTGAAGAAAATGTATATGTTGATTTCTTTGAGGTAAAATCTATTCTAATAAAGTCATTTTTCCATATCTACTTTGTATCGCTAATTATAAGTATAATTAGAATATTAAAAATAGATTATTTTAATTAGTTACAAAAACCATATTATCATTATAATATTAAACATAATTTCTAAAAATGTCTTCAAAATGGCATGTAAAAAGAATGTGTTTATTAGTCCTAACTATTAAAAGAAAATTTAAACATGATACTTTTGACCATGTGACCAAAACTATCCCACATATGAGTGACACATAATAATTTAATTGAGATAAGCTATACTATATTTGGATAAGTTTTTATAGTTTCTTATTAAGGACTAACCATTCTATTTTTGAACTAGTTATATCGCATAGATATTTAAACCCATGAATTGTAGCAATCATTTTACCTTAATATTTCATATACACATCTCAAAAGATACAATGGAGGTGAAATCTTTGTTGCAATATTTGCTAGTAAGGTAAAACTCTTTTGGGAGGTGCAATGAATCTTTTTTGGGCTGTGCAATATATTGTTGGCTCTCTTATCCTAAGGTGCATGCATAGATATACACTAGTGATGTGGCTAAAGAGGTTATAAGAGATAAGATATTTGACCATATGGACATATAAGAATTTAATTGAAATAAGATCTAGAATAAAATTAAGTACATTTTACATAGATGCGACAACTAATAGTTTATTGAGGAGCTTGGGATCGACGTTATGAGATGTGGATGAGCATGAGCTTTTGCAATCGCTGCTGTCTTTCGTGGTTGCCATTGACTACTCAATGCTTTGATAATCTTTGAAACCTCCCTTCTCAGGCAGTATATATCAGCAGTGATACATCGATGGCTTCACAATGAACGAGAATGCTGTTTAGACTATGAGGCATTCATTAGTGCAGCCAAGGAGGATTTAAAGACAGAGTTTGTTCAGGTATCCTTACAGAAGTCATAAAGGTACTGACAGGAAGAGAGTTGAAAGTGGGTAATCTTGAAACATATGTACCTTATGATAGCCAGTTTGACAAACATAGCATTTTCTGGTTTGTTGAAATGTTCAAAGTTCAAAACTGACCATACTACTAGCACAGTGAACAGGGATACCCAACAGATTTTAACAAGTCTATGTGCCAAAGGCAAAACTGATCTCAAACACCTAGATGCAAAGCTGGATAAGAGATACTTCAGATTTTTCTGAATATGAACCTCATGTAACTCTCTTGACAAGGAATATAGTGAACTTTGGCATCAAAAATTCGATTTCTTCTTGTTAGTCTCTTCACTTGTTGCAACTTGAACTCCGTGTTCAGCAGCCCTTACACGAAATCTACGACACCGTATTGTACCACTAGTAAGGTGTCTAATGCATTTAGCCTTAGATAGCAATCTACACACATGCTCATCACCATTGGTCAGCTCAGTAATAGTTCTAACATGTTGCTCATAGTCATCTTGCTGCTCATGTACAATAGATGGCTGCCCATGACCATAATGCCCATGCTGTCCATATGGAGGATCATACTAATGTGGCTACTTCTCATAATGATACTCATGTTGTCCATACTACATATGGTGATAATAGCCCTGTTGTTCATGTACATCTATTTGCTACTGACTATTAACAAAACTTTGGTCATATTGTTGCCCATGAACATGTTGCCCAAGATTGCATGATGACTGTCCAACATGGCTACGATGGGGTCCTTGCATCCTAGGCTGACCATAAATATGATGAGTGGCAAGTCCATGAGCATAGGTATTAGCATGATGCTGGTCATAATCACTGGCTTACTGCTCCTACATTGCATAAGAATCTCCATATGCATGCTGTTGAAAATATTCACAATCATCATATGCATGTTGACCATAAGTAGGTGCATGAAAATGGTCATGGTACTCATAATGTCCGTGAGAATGCCCATACATGCCTTGTTGACCAAAATTTCCATGGGTGCCATACTATCCATGCATTACATGTGGGCCAAACTGATTATTAGGGCCTTGCTACCCAAAATTCCCATGCTGCCCATGTGCACCCGCATTAGGGCCTTACTGCCCAAAAATTCCATGCTGCCCATGCAATACATGCTAACTAAACTAAACATTGGGGCCTTGTTGCCCAAAATTGCCATGTGCATGCTACCCATTGCCATGTGCATGCTGCCCATTACCATGTGCAAGCTACCCATGTGCACCTGTATTAGGGCCATTACTATGTGCAAGCTGCCCATGTGCACCTGTATTAGGGCCATTGCCATGTGCATGCTACCCATTACCATGTGCAAGCTGCCCATGCTGCCCATTGCCATGTGCAAGCTGCCCATGTGCATGCTGCCCATTACCATGTGCAAGCTGCCCATGCTGCCCATTGCCATGTGCAAGCTGCCCATGTGCATGCTGCCCATTACTATGTGCAAGCTGCCCATGTGCACCTGTATTAGGGCCTTGTTGCCCAAAATTTGCATTTTGCCCTTGCATATAGCTTCCACTATGGGGGAGGTGTTGTCAGAAGGATGGGCTGGAAGGGTTCATCACGGGTGAGGGGAGGATGAGCTCATCATGTCACATAGAGGGATCACCCAACTCATAAGTGCTATGGAGAAAACCATGGGTGCTCCTGGTCACGGGTGAGGGATGGATGAGCTCATCATGTCTCATAGAGGGATTGCCCAACTCATAGATGCTATGGGGAAAACCATGGGTGCTACCAAAACCTTGCTAGCCACATCCCATCTCAAAGGGGGGAAGGCGGTTGGTCTCACGGGGAGGACCATGCTCCTTGCACTGAGCTGAGGACGGTGAGAGGGTGGAGATGAGGGTGCCCATGTGCTCTACAAGAAAGTCCATCTTAGCCATCATCTTGCTATGACACTGATCTTGGTGGTTTTCCACCGTGGTGTTCTAGCTCTCAATATCGCTCATCATGATGGGTCTCATGTTGACATGGTGTGTCATTAAGCATAGAAAAATGGTCCATCTTGGGGGCCCCTTCTTCAAGCATGTCTTCATAATCCTCTTAGGTGGAGCTAGGATTATTCATAGAGGCACGGGAGTCCCTTATTTCACACTGGAAGTCCTCTTGGGCCTTTGCTTTTCCCTTGTGGCCTGCCATCCTAAGTGCAGTCCACTAGACCCCCTGTTATGAAAACGACAATATCTTGAGCTAGGAAGCTCCGATCGCCAAATTTTTTTATTCAAATTAAAGCTCTCAATCCCCTCTATGAGGTATGTAAAAATATATGTGATAATAAATGATCAGAGCTTTGCTGTAATTGACTTTTGTGGGCTGACTGTGTAGGACTGCTGCCTATCCCACAGTACCTCTGAGCACAAAATTGGGCGTATCTCCCAAACCCTATGGCAGAATGGGGAGATGTTTGGCTCAGATCAAAGGGGACAAAACCCTCTTCTAATTGAGCTATGGAATCTGCACTCAATTACAAAAAAAGGCTTTGCTGTAATTGACTTTTGTCAACAATTCCCTGAGTCTGGATCCCTGCAATACTTTGCAACTTCCATGCATCATAGTGCATGGGAACCATTGCCAATATGAACTAAATCCTTGCTGATTAGGTCTAATACATTGCCAACAAGAGAATAACCTTACCAGACATGACATCTCAAGACCAATCATAAGCATCATTACCAAGATTGCCAATCAAAGGCATAGGCATACCCCGTGAGTACCATTGCCACTTGCATAAACATCTTCATAATAACATGAGCATATAAGTGCCACTATCAAGAGAATCAAAGTTCCAAGACTTTTGTTACTTTAGAATCATGAGCTATACATGCTTGCTGCAACAAAAATATTACAGCTCAAGTAGTATGTCAGGAGGTAGAATTGCTCTTGCAAAAGGGAGGATCAACCCCAACTTCTGAAGCAAGACAGTGAAAGTGGAGTCAACAAGATGTGTGATACTGCCTTTTCAGCACTCCTTACATGCAACAATTATGCCCTTTCTTGCCTTGACATGAATTATATCTGTCCCAAATGATTCTAAAAGCCCTAAAATGAGTTTCCACCCCATGTACAACAACAGTTATTTCTGTCCTCCAACTTGTTCACTAGATATCTACCATTTGCTCTTTCTGACTTGAGCAACTTGGCTACATTGAATGTCAGTGGTAATCAACTGTCAAAAGAAGCCTTCCTAATATATTTGCCGAGTCAGAGATTTTGACCACCCTGGATCTCTCAAACAATGACTTGGATGTTGTGTGTTAAAAAGGTTCGAATCCTTGTGTTGAAGCTCCAACTTCAAAGCCTTGACCTGAGCAGTGGACTCTTGCAACTCTTCTTTCTAATGAATTCACTTTTGTTGAAGCATCATTGGAAGCATTGCTATCTCCCTTGGTGGTCTTCTTAATGCTTTGCAAACTACTGCTCCTTTTGCATTCGATATTAAAACACACTTCTGGACAATATTATCAAATATCAAGAAACTAATGCCATGCTCATAAGGAAAACAAACCTTTAAATGCTCAGATCGGGGGATATGGACAGAGGGAACGCATGCATCTCTCTCTCTCTCTCTCTCTCTCTCTCTCTCTCTCTCTCTCTCTCTCTCTCTCTCTCTCTCTCTCTCTCTCTCTCTCTCTCTCTCTCTGTGTCTGCTTGTCTGCGACGACTGAGTCAGAGGAACAATGTGGTCTTCGGCATTGCTCCGGATTTGTGACGCCTTGTTAAACCGAAGCTCCAATTGATGGGCTTTCATGCTTTCTGATCATGTGCAATCCCAACCTACAAATGGTTGGATTGATCTGCAATGGGCGGATTCTGGCATCTAATTGCTTGATAAGAGGGGAAAAGGGCCCACAAATGCTCGGGAATGTTGCTTATCTAATAATGCATAGGAGGAGGAGGATGAGGCTAACGCATTTCCCATTCAGATCATCACACGTTTTGGCCATAGTTGCTCCTGCTTGCTGCTGCTGCAAGGGCCTAGAGCACAAAAGCCACTAGGGCATTGGAATGTTTCACCACTGGGCATCCCGCAGTCCATCATGATGGGCAAGATGATGATTATGGCAAAGAAGGAATAGGTAGTAGGCAGAGTACAGGTTGAGGGTAAGGCATAAGGTCCTACTCGAAAAGCACTCCTTTGTACCTGGGACGGCAGGGCGGAAGAAGATCTCCCTCTCTCTTGGTTAGCAAAGATGCAATGACATTGATGTTAGTGATAGTGGCCTACAAGGTCGAGTAATGAGGCCATGTCCACACCATTGTTGTGCTCCCCACCTGCCCCCTTTTTCACCATTTTTGTGCTCCCATGGCTAATACACCTATTCTACTGCATGATCACAATGAGTTTCTAAACAAAAAAGAGTATCTGAAAGGGATTACAGTGTACATTGAAATCATCAAATCCTTTCTATCCTTAGATGAAAATGGAGCATGGCTAGATCTGTACATACTCTGGTGCATTGGATTGTGCCATCAAAACAGTGAAGGCAGAGGGTCCCATGGCAATGTACAAGGGCTTTGTACCGACCGTAATGAGGCAAGGCCCATACACAGTAGTTCTGTTCGTGACTCTGGAAGAATTTCTATGCATACCACATCTAAAGTTAATACACCATCAAATGAAAGCTCATCTCCCTACAGGTCCACTTCACAGCATCCTTCTTCATCACCTTGCAGGTTTAAAAGTTGAAAACAAGCTGCCATTTTTGTCTCCTTGCCTATAGATTTGGCAAAGCCTCCTACCATAGCTCTTGTGTGTCTTCCAAGAAAGTTGCTAGCTCTCCCTGTGCACCTGAAAAGTAGGGTTTATTGTTGGAAGATGAGACTAGATTTGAGGGAAAGGAGAGAAAGGAAGGATCAAGAACTAAGCTCTGATACCAACTGTAATGAAGGAGACTTAACTAATCTAACTAAAAGAGAGAGAGAGAAGGAGAGAAGGAAGAAAACTGTAGAAGAGAGAGAAGAAGAGAGCAGAGGAGAGAGAAAAACTAGGAGAAGAGAGAGAAAGACAGGAAAAGAGAGAGAAAGAGGGAGAAAGAGGGGAGAGAGAGAGAGAGGGGAAGCCACAGGAGCTGAAGGTGAAGGTGAGGAAACATATTTGTATTTTATCAAATGGTCCATAATCAGGTCCTTGTACACCTTAAATACCCCATCAGTGTAACTGGGTATTCGCATGTGCTAACCCTGTGTAAGACCCTCTAATCTCCATTCTTTACAAAGTAAAGGAATACCAAGCTCATTATCCAAACTCTCTGAACCACTAGAATCTTCATTAAAACCTGAATGACTAGTGGATGCATCATTACCATTTGATACTTTCTTCTTCCCTTTATCTTTACTTGCAACACTAGTAGATGTACCTGAAGATGTTGGATTGGTCCTCAATCTCCCAAACTAAGGGCTAATTATAGATATAGTACTAGATGATGTTTTTTGTTCCCTAAGGCTTGATGATTCTTTCTTTTCTTTTTGTGCATAATTATCATCATCATCATCATCATCTAATGCATCACCAGTAGATGCATATCAACTACTCATCTCGTAAAAAATAATATCTCTCCTCACTTTAAACTCACCTCTCACAAGGTTATTACAATGATATCCTTTCTACTCTAAGGACTATCTAATCAAAATATATTTTTAAGCCTTTGAATCAAGTTTTTTTCATAGCTCATCTAGCACATGAGCAAATACAATACAACCAAACAATTTTACGTGTGACACATTGAGCATCTTGTATGTAAAGTACACTCCATACTATAGAGAACAATATAAATAGCTTCAAACAAAAAATATTTTGGAATATTCTTTTCAGCCATCAATGCCTGTGTAACGTTTGCAATATGCCTTTTTTCTTTTTGCAATCCCATTTTATTGTGGGATATATCTGCAAGTAAATTGTGTCTTTATCCCAAACCTGAAGAAGTCACTAAGCTCATTAGAAAGAGTCTCCCCTCCCATTTGACCTCAAGCACTTCACTTTCGAAGTTATTTCTATTTCAACAATAGCCTTGAAAGTTTTGAAGTGCTCAAATACATCACTCTTTTACTTCATAAAATATACCCACAACTTTCTTGAACAATCATCAATGAATGTGACAAAATATTTGCTACCACCAAGAGATATGTTTTGTGTAGGCCCCCAAACATCTATTTATACAACATCAAGTATCTCTCACAACTTTTTCATCCGAAGAAGCTTGTCTTACCTACTTACCAAACTGACATACTTAACACACTTTATGAAATTTTGCAACTCTAAAAGTAGGCAACCCTATAACCAATCTTTTGGATTGTATTAATTTTAGCCCTTACACATTTGCATGTCCAATACGATTGTGCCATATTTCAATGTCTACAGCCACACTTCTTTACCTTTAGCAAGAGTTTCAACATCTAAGGTAAACATGTGATCAACTCTACTTTCTTTTGCAATCAACCTACACTTATCATTAAAATATTCCACAAAGTAGCCTTCTGCATTAAATTGAACCTACAACTCTTGCTCTACCATTTGACTAATAGATACTAAATTCATTGTGATGGATGGTACATCTAATCATTTGATAGACTCTTTGTCCAACCATCATGCAAGGACAATGAAAATTTTCCAATGTGTGAAATTGGGTGGCATGAATCATCACACATCTACACATAGCCTAGATTTTGTAAATCCTTCATATTTCCAAACCATTCATCATGATTGGTCATATAATTAGATGCGATTAAACCTATTTTACTAGTAATCACCAGTATATCCCATATCACAGTCTCATGAAGAGGATATGCCCCGTTCCCTCCTTGAACTTGAGTAAATTGGCATATTCACTACTTTCAGATAATTAACCCTACACGTTGATCTCTTCACCGATCATGGGAGAGACCAACTCATCAAAAAATGGAAATGGCTTCAGTACATATAAAAAAGTGACAAATGACCTCTAGGCCTTCTCATTATTGAGTCCATCCAAAGTAGATGAAACTAAATCGTCATCATCAAGTATTGCATCAATAGATGCTAAGGAATTTATAATACTTCTTACAAAGCCTACTCATTGACAAACATCTTTCCTTTCTTCAAAGAATTCAACCCTTACTTCAATTGAATCTTTCATGCCTTTATATTTACTGAAAACATATTCTCAAAGATTATTGTTAGGACCTAAAATGGGCCCAATGCTAGCTCTAGGGCTCTAGTCGACCTCCTATGCTCACCAAACCACTCTTAGGATCTTGCAACCAAAAGCATTGTGTTGAGCTATATATGACACCCTATCTAGACTAGGTCTCACCTATATATGCGTACATTGTGATAAATATGACATAGTCTTTCGCATCTCTACATATCTTCTCTTTCTACATTTCAACATGGTATCAAATCTATGATGGTTGACTACAACCAATTCCTTGAAGAAGACAATCATGAAGTATACTTATGTAGTATCTCTTCTATTCTTGATTCATGTTCTTTTTATGCTTAAATTTGATGTATTGTGTATGATATGAGCATCTTATATTATGAATTTTAAGCATGGAAGAAGTTCACTCCATGATCATCGATCATTTTTAGATTGTAGATACATTGAATTGTAAATATGCCTTGCTTGGACACCCTAAAAGTTTCTATTTGGAAAACTCTTAAGAAAAAGCCTTTCTCAAGGAAACTAGTTTTTGTGATGTGCTAAGACTCACAAGCTTTGTTCCTTTCCAATCCATGCTCAATTAGGGGTTATGTGTCAGAAGTTATGTTAGGTTCAAGTAAACTGGACTTGAAATAGGAAAACAAACAAGACAATAGCTTTTCATCAAGACTACTCACTCTTGCATTTCTACATTTCTCCCAAAATTAGCTAGATCATCATCTATTCTTGGCCCAAAAGTAAAGTGATAATATTTTGAGCGTTGTTCATATTTCTCATCTATATTGGAATGATTTCTTCTCTCACTCATTTTGTATATTTTGGGTCACTTTATTATTGCCCACATTTTGTCTATCTTGGGTCTCTTTCTTTTGGAGTATGGTTTTTGAACTAAATGTCTTTCCCTTTACAGCATAACTTCTGTGTATGATTCATTGTGTTATACTTTTTTCATTGTTTTGTATATGGTTTGCAGATTCTATGATCTCATATTGTACGTATTCTCTCAGTCAGTTATGCAAATTTTGTAATCGTCAACAAATTTCCTTCTAGACAATGTTCCATTCCTCACTTTCAAGGACAAGGATTCCTTGGGTGGAAAGTAAAGATGTTACTAATTCTTGAAGGCAATGACTTACATGATATTGTTCTTGGTAATTATGAATGTCTGCCTCAGTCAATTAATCAGACTCATGATAGTACCATTGTCACTAAAGGACCTTTCGTTGAAGAATGGTAAATTGTTTATAGTGAACGGGTTAGACGTGACAAAACAACTTATCAGTATATTCTTTTTGCTCTTCAAGAATCTCTTAGGCTTGATGTATGTAATCTTTCAACCTCACAAGCTATATGGGAGTATTTAATAGCAAATTTTGAGAAGAAATCTATTATAGAAACACTTTATCTTCATAGTTAGCTCACTGAGTTAGAATACAACATTAGAACTTATATAACAAAACATATCGAATAATTGAAGAACATTATCAATCAACTTGCTACTTCTTGTGATGCTATTCCATGAAAGCAGTTGATAACATAGCTTTTTGACATTGTAAAGGATCATGCTTATGATAATATGGTTACCATATTATCTAACAAAGATGGGGATCGATTTTGATCAAGCTTGTATATCTTTGATTGAATATTCACAAATGGCATGAAGGACGATACACAAATCAAGAAGTTATTATGATATCACAAGAGGACACACAGTCAGAAACAAATCGACCAAGATTTACATGCTAAAAGAAATCCCTTTCCATGCTATATACATAAGATTTGTTGTGGTGGTAACTTCTCCTTCTCTTGGCTCAAGTTTCCTAATGGACATTGTTCTTATTGCAATAGAAATGGTCACACTACAAATGATTGTTGGGAAAAACAATATGATGAAGAACATGTTATTACAAATAAACAACCACGTTAATATAGAGATTATTCTCCTTGTGACTACTGCAAAAAAAGTTATTATCCAATCCATCTATGTTTCAAGAGGTGTTTTGATTCAGATCGTAATACAGCATATGCTACTACACAAGACAACACTGCTGAATAAGCGAATTGTGTGAGTTATTCTATCTTTTCGAAAACGATACTTCATGTTTGTGATGGATCTCTTTTTATTATTGATTCTCGTGTTACAGAAACATGATATATCAGTCCCAATGGTTATATAATTATCATTCTATTCTTGTCAAGAAATTGGTTTATCTTGTTGATGACACAACATATCAAGTCAAAGGTATAGGTGATTTATATCTCAATACTCTTTCTTCAACAATAATTATTCGTGGATTTTTACATATCCCATATCTACAAAGGAATTTTCTTTTAGCTACATGACTTGTGGATCTTGGTTTGTTTGTTGATTTTGACCATACCAAGTGTCGCATTGAGAAAGATGGCCACAAACCATAGTTGTTGCTCCTTGAAATGGTAATATTTTTGAGTTATCTTTAAATGAAGATGTTGCAAATGTTGTTACAACTCTTGGGGATCTTAACAACAAAATATGGCATCATTACTTTGTTCACTTTGATTTTTCTAAGCTTGTCAATCTTTATCGACGCGACCTTGTTCAAGATATTGGCATTCATAGTGCATCCTCATATGGGTACTTGCGAATATTGTGGACTTGGAAAGCATTTTTGCAAACCCTTTTCCATTTCCAACACAACTCATTCTAGATATTTTCTTGATCTTATTCCCACTGATATTTGTGGACTTTTTCCTCCATCAAAATATTAATATCTATAATTTATGACTTTTATTGATGATTTGTCAAGATATACCATTGGTTTTCTCTTACGACACAAATCAAAAGCTTTATTATCTTTTAAGAAATTTAAAAAATCTATAGAACTTCATACTAGTCGTCACATAAAAAAACTTTGCAATGATAATGGTGGAGTATATATTTCAAATGATTTTGATGATTATTATAAAAATTAGGGTATTCATCATGAATATAATCTTCCCTACTCTCCTCAACAAAATGGTATTGCTGAATGTAAAAATAGGACTATTCTCAAGGCCATGGAATATATGCTCATTCATTCTTGTTTATATCGATGTTTTAGGGCTAGAGTAGTTTTAACAACAGCATTTGCGCAAAATCATATTCCTACAACTACTCCTTTTGATAAAAAACTGAGTACTACTTGGACAAGTGAACTCCTTCTGTTTCATATTTTTGAACTTTTAGATGTATTGCTTCTATTCAAGTATCCAAAGACACTCACACAAAACTCGATCCTTCCAATTTGAAAGTTACTTTCATTAGATATTCAATTTTTTCTAAGGGATACAAGTTTTATGATCCATCTTCCAAGAAGGTAATCATAAGTTGTAATGTTATTTTCAATAAGCAACTTATAAGAAAAAAATGGTATTAGGAGGATGTTAGGCGGACGTGGTCACTAGAGGACATTGATGATACAAAGTCATTTTTCACTTCTTTTCCTTTTCTATATGATGATGAACCTCCTTCATGGAATAATATTGACTCTTCAAATCAGGATTCACAGCTTGCACCTATTATTGTTGATGATGACCTTGGCATTGATCTTTATGTTGATCTTACAATTGATAATGAGCATGATACTTGTCATGCTTATGATGCTGATATTCTTGAGGATGCTCTCAATATTTGTGAAGACCATGTCTCTTATAGTGATGCCATGTCATCCCTACAAAAGGAACAATGGCAGGAGACTATGGAAGTTGAGTACGAATCTCTTCTCTCAAAAGGTACATGGGTTCTAACTGAGTTACCACCTTCACATACTACTATTAAATGCAAGTGGGTTTATAAGACTAAAACAAAAGCAGATGGAACATTTGACAAATTCAAAGCAAGGCTAGTTGCCAAAGGTTTCTCACAAATTGTAGGAGTTGATTATCAGGAATCTTTCTCACTTGTTGTTCGTATTACCAGTATTTGGGTCTTATTAGTTTTTGTTGTTGAGTTTGATTTGGAGGTTCACCCAATGGATGTAAGAATTTCTTTTCTTAATGGTTATTTAAAGGAAGAGATATACATGGAGCAATCAAAGGGATTTGTAGTCAAACATAAGAAAAATCTTGCTTGCAGACTTCATCGGGCAACATATGGTCTCAAAAAATCTTCACAAGCTTGGTATCAAAAGATTGATCTCTTCCTTACTGCAAAACAAGGTTTTAACTCTTATTCTTTAGATCTTAACTTATATTCAAGCACTGCAATGATAGTTTTGTTATTCTTGCTCTATATGTGGATAATACCATACTTATTTTTAACAATTTCAACTTCCTTCGACAATTAAAGAAAATTTTATCTTCTGAGTTTAACATGGTCGATCTAGGAAACATACACTCATGTCTTGGTATTCAAATTCAATGCTATTGAGAAAAGGGTGTTTTATTACTGTGTCAAACAAAGATCATTGAAGATATTATTCAAAAGTTTGGTTTGGGCTTTTCATATCCTGCTAGTACTCCTTGTCTTATGAGCTCTACCAAAAACTCTTACTTTTTGCAAAATAATGGACAATAAGCATTACATCAACCTTATGCTAACCTTGTTGGATGTCTTCAATTTGTTGGCTTAAAGTCTCATCTTCATATTCTTTTTGTTGCAAATTTTCTTATACAATATCTTAGTTCTCCATGCCTTAAACATTGGACTATAGCTAAACGAGTTGAAAGTATTTTAAAGGCACTAAAGATTTTGGGTTGGTTTATTGATGCCAACAAAACTTTGGTTCTCTACATTCACTTCAATTTTGGGTTGGTTTATTGATGCCAACAAAACTTTGGTTCTCTACATTCACTTTAATTTTTGGGTCATACAAATGCAAATTAGGCAAGCTCTCATGTATTTGTGTGTTCTATAAGTGAAAATTGTTTCTTTTTCAATGGTTGTCTTGCTTCTTGGACTAGCAAGAAATAATGTTGTGTTGTTGTTTCCACTATAGAGGCTAAATATGTAGCTGCATCTTTAGGGGCTCGAGAGCTAGTATGTCTTTGATCAGTTCTATCAAATATTGGCCATTCTCCTCTCTCCAGCATACCACTTTGATGTGATAACCAAAGTGCTATTAGTTTTGCTAAAGACTATGTTCAACATAACAAGTCTAAATATATTGTAGTGCATTATCATTATGTTTGATATGAAGTAAAGAAAGGCATGATCATGATTGAACATTGTCCAAGTGATTAGATGACTCTACAGATATATTCACCAAGTACTCAATGAAGCATGCTTCACTTTTGTGTGCTCAAAACATGGAGTTGTCTCAACTTCAATCTTTGGGAATTAATCTACTATGACATTGTAGTCCCATTGTATATACTTAGGCACCATACAGTTCACATATGCACATAGACCTCAGACCTCTTGGTCATCTTTTTACATACATATTTTGTTTCACTTCACATGTAGGGGTTCACTTTACACGCACACAATAATCATTCTTGATCATGTTCATACATTTTTATATAGGAGCTCAGTTTTTTTCCTTATGCTCCCTAAGGGTTTTTTCATCGATAGCTAGAGACCTTTGTTTGAGTGGGGGTGTTGGAGCTATATATAGCTCACCCTATCTAGACTAGGTCTCACCTATATATATGTAGATTGTGATCAGTATGATATAGTCTTTGGGAGTACATATGGTGTGTCTCTTCTCTCTCTATCACGTCTCTACATATCTTCTCTCTCTACATTTCAACACATCAGAGGTTACATACTACTCTAAATAAATTACACATTTTTATTGATTGCAGTCCAATAATATTTCCCTTCTTGACTCTTACATAGGGAGTATCCAAGCATTCAAGTGATAAACACCTGAATTCATATACATAAAGAGCTCCTCCCAATAGAATGATGACGTGGCTTCTACAACTCTTCTACACCTCGAGGATTGGCCCCAGATGCGCCATCTTACACATAGAACACAAACATAATAGAGTCCTCTCATAATATAAACATAACGATCTAGGATGCTGAATATATTCCTCACTTAAAAAGTTTCCCCAAGATATCGAACTACCCTACAACAAAGGGAAATCTTATCCTCTCAACATTGGTCGTCACCTATATACACAATTGCAATGCAACCATGGATTTATCTTGTGATACCATACTTAGATTGCACATGAAAAGTGTATGACACTCAGTGCTTAAACAACTTAACTAACAACGAGCCAATGTGAAGTGCACAAAGTGGTAAGTCAGTGGTGGCCATGTGAGGATAGTAATGACTACCAATGTGTTAAGTGTAGGTGTTTGTACCCATCTAACCAAGTGGTCGATCATCAATATCCGCACGTGTGTCATCTCAACAAAGATGATTTCCATTATGCGAGTTGTGGTTCCAAATTTCCCATCTATTGTGTTGTAGTTTCTTGAGAAATTTTGCTAGCATGGACATCATCTATGTCTCATAGCACATATGGCCATTCCTCTAAATCAGTTAGCCCATATTCCTAAATTAGTCTTCACATAGAATGAGGTAGCAAATCTAGCATTCTTATATCTCCTGCTATTACTTTTAGAGTCCCAAATTATGTACCCTTTGGATTGGATGAGACCATTCCATGTATTTGTGGATGCATTGGACATTGCAATCGATAGTATGATTATGCATCAAATTCTCGACCACCTTTTATGCTAGTAGATAACTCTCCTCTACTGATAAAAACCATCTTGAGAAAAACTATGATTTCACATTGAATGAGAATGCCTTGGAATGATTTATTTAGTTAAGGAGTTTTGATATTATTTGCTTAGTCATTCATTTGTTTTTCATGTGGATCATTTGGCCCTAGTTTACTTAGTCAAGCAACAAAATGTTAGGAGATGGATACTCTTGCTTTAGGAGTTTGAGTTTAAAGTGGTGCATATATTGGGAGCTTAGCATATAATTTTAGATTTCTCTCCTGACTAGATTTTGGAGAAGCTCATTCAAGTTTCAATGATGGTTTCCCAGAAGTTCAACTCTCTTCTCCCACAACTCATAGACAAGAATGTGATCCACCTAACCCACATTAGACATGGTATGAGGAAATGCTGGTCTTCTTGACACAAGACAAGTCATGTGGACCACCTTCTAATGGACCAACACAAACAAATGGCTTTTCATAGATGACATTTTGAATCTTTGCTGGGCCAACTTCATCATTGGATGCTGCCAAGAGTACTACAACCTCGGGGGGTCCACTAGGGTTTATCATCGTATGGTACCACATGAGTGTAAGGGAGGGGGGTTATTCAAGGGAAGAAATGTACATTTTATAAGGTAAGTTCCCATAAATAGGGGGTAGATAAGGGTTATTTTCATATATTTCTTGCATGTAGATGATGTCTCCTTATTCCTACTAGTGAATCCCCCCATGACTACAACACATGGTTCTCCCCATGGAGAAATATGATGTGCTTGAAGAAGCTAATCAAGGAGTTACAAGAGGTTACTTTGGAGGTGATGTCATTATTAAGGCAATCTAGTAAGCATGATTACAGTGGCCTACCATGCATGGTAATATTTGCAAATTTATCTAGTTCGTGTGATTCTTAGTGGTAGCTAGGTCAACCCCTTCCTTAGGATCAATTAGTGTTGCATCTTATCTTGCCATCATAACCCTTTTAGAAATGGGGATTGAATTTTGTGGGTCCCATCAAACCAGTATCATTTTACATGAGGAATAGATATATCCTCATGGCAATGGATTACTACACTAAGCGGGTAGAAGCTTGGGAACTCTCAAAGAATTCAGCCTCCTAGACATTGGATAAGTTCTTATTTAGGGATATTTTCACCTGCTATGGTCTCTTGATGGAATTGTTAAGTGATCGTTGTCGGAGGGGTTTTTGTGGAAAGGTCAAATACACTGGGGATCAAAAGTAGAAGGAAGTAGAGATAGGAGATGGAAGAGAAGATAGAGAATACACAAGTGGTAAACACTAGAAAGACAAAGCACAATGAATTGAATCAATATGTATTGAAAGAACATGGAATCTTCGCACTACTCAAAAGCAATTTCCAAGCATTAGATCTCCTGGAGCTTCTTCGTAGAACAAAATGTGCATCAAAATTACAGCTCCTCTGCTGCTCGGAACCCAAATCTGATGTCTCCGTTGGCTCCGAAAGGGGGGTCAAACCGCAGGACACTTGCTTCACGGATCTCCTAGATCACTCCTTCTTTCAGTTCAATCTGCAGTTTTCAACTTGTTTATAGCGATCGCGACGCGCGCGATTTTGTCAATCTGTCCCTCTTGTGAAAATCCCATAATTGGTTGAAAAAGAAACTAGCTTTTTGCATGCCATCCAAATCTAGAAAATTTTTTAACTTTTTTGGATTTTTATAATAAATAATATAAAAATAGGCTAAAATTATCCAAAAATCTAGTATTTTTGGATAATCCATGCAACTCACACTAGTACTAATGGCTCAGATCACATTGACTCTCTAGATCAATAAAGAAGTCGGATGATGATGCATTCCATGCTTTTTTACACTGTGTCCTCATAACATCACGACATCCACCCCCTCTGAACCTGCACATCCTTCGGTATGTGCCAAAATCCTAGTTGTCACCAGATTATGAGTCCCCCTCATCCTTTGCAACCATATCCTTTGCTTCTTCATCTTCCATATCTTCATGGCTATCCCTTATATCATGGCCACCATTTTCTTCCAATTCTAGCAACTCATAGGCAGTAGATTCCTACCTCTTGAATAAATTGATTCTTTTCCCTGCTACCGGAAGTTTTATGGCTGTTCCATCCAGCTCATTTAATGCATAAGTAGTATTGTCAAATACTTGTCTTACCACATAGGGTCCATACCATCTTTTGGAAACTTTATGCATGGCACTATGCTGGTTGTCTAAACTGCTATCATAAACAAATACCCAATCCCCATCTTGTATGGTTCTTGGTCTCATTCTATGTCTTTTGTCAAATTGTTTCTTGTTTTGTATCCTTGCTGCCCTTAACTTTGCAATTGTTGTATCTATGTCTTCTGATGACTTTCTTTCCAATTGTCTAATGTATAAGGCCAACAACTCCTCTCGATTCAAATCCTCCTCCCAAGGTAGCACACACCATGTGACTGTCATCTCTTCTATCGGCATGATAGGTTTCTGACCATACATCAATTCTTCAAGCATATATCTTATAACAGCACTATGAGCTATTTTGGCAGCCCACAAAGCATAAGGGAGCAATCGTGGGGCTACTCTTTTAGCTTCTCTCCACATGCTTTTGCCAATGCCTTCACAATAGGTGGATGACCTCTTTCACTTTTTCCATTTTCTTCGGGTTATAGCCTGAAATTAAAGCAAGCTTTATCCCAACCATGCAAAGAAATCATGAGCTTCATTTGCATCCAACTCACCCCTATCTACTGTAATTTTTCCCACACAGCCATACCGACAAAAGATCTCTTCTAAAAGAAAAGTACACACAGCATTTGTTATCTTAGTACGTAAAGCTTTCCCTTCCACTTGATTAGTCAAGTATTCACAAGCAAGCACAAGATACCTCATTTTCCAAAGACCTGTGGGCATTGTGACCAAATCCACGACCCACTTAAAATGAAGAGACAATGGATACATGGGTTGCAATCCATCCTGTTGTCTCATAGATGAATACATTTCACATGTTGTACATGTTTCCACAAAGTGAGCAACATCCTTATATATACCCTGCCACCAATATCTTTCTTTAATCTTTGTAAAAGTACCCCAAACACCTCTATGACCAGCCCACAAGCTTTCATGAAATTCCTGCTTTACTTTTACTTGTGAAGCTCTGTCATCGAAAACTCGCAATGGCATACCCTGTTTCTTTTTAGCATTTTTTCATAAGTATCCATCTTTTAAGAAAAATCCATACACTTTCCTCTTGATTTTCTTAAACTCCTCATCTAACCATTCATCTCTCTTTGTTAATGTACTGAGGTATTGACCAATTCTCAACCACTCTCCTATATATTTTTCTTCCAGAAACACTTCTACACAAGATGCAAAACATCTAAAGTATCTTCTCTTTGTTGTTAATGCTATAGCAATACCTTGCATTGCTAAATTCACTTTTGCAACATCATTTTCAGCCATAATAAAGTCATCTTTTTCCTCCTCATCCATCATCCCATCTTCATTCTCATAACGTGCTTGAGATAACATGTTTGCCACCACTGGGTTATCTCTTCCACCAATATGCT
Organism: Lygodium microphyllum; assembly: GCF_053477565.2. Lineage (NCBI taxonomy): Eukaryota > Viridiplantae > Streptophyta > Polypodiopsida > Schizaeales > Lygodiaceae > Lygodium > Lygodium microphyllum. The sequence goes on from NC_141155.1 coordinate 31,183,553, forward strand.
GAAACTCAGGGTTCAAAGATTTGATGTATGAAATCCATCGGAGCATAGCAATGTCCGGAGTAGCACAATTAGTAATCATACCCAATACCGGCAAACAATCGGTCTAATGACTACATGAGCACCCATAAAATACTCCTTATCACATTTAAGGGCTGTCACAATTCCCCATAATTCTCTTTTAACCTGTGGATATCTTCTATGTCATTCAGTCAATACTTTAGCACCAAAGAAAATTACATATCTTTGCCCTTCCTCATCATCTTGCCCAATTGCCCATCCAATCCTGATTGGGCTTGTATCAACAGTAATAATGATAGGTTTTCCATATGAATAATTAGCCTTTCTCAATGTAGGAGCAGATTTTAAGAGTTGCTTCAATTTCTTAATTGCTTTCTGATGCTTCCTTTCCCAATGAAATTTATGACCTTTACTTAGAAGCTGATAAAGAGCATCGGCTACATGTGCAAAGTGAGGAATCCATATCAAATAGAACACACATGCACCCAAGAATCTCCACACCTCTAATACATTCGTGCATACATCTTGCATTCTATCAATTCCATCTATTTTTTGTGGTGATGGTATTCGCCCATAAGGCCCACACATATGCCCAACAATCAAAACCTCTTCAACTCCAAAGACAAACTTTTGTCCAGAAAGAGTTAAATGCACCTCTTTTAGACATGTCAAAGTCCTCTCACAATCCACAATATGGTCTGCAACAAACTGTTTGCATCCATGACCATCCATCTCTTCATTCTTTTCATCCATTGCACACCCTTTGATTGGAACATCATCCAAGAATGGCATAGTCAATTGTGGTATAAAATCCCTGAGTACCCTATTCATAGCATTTGTCATGTGTGCCACTGAGTTTGTTGCTCCCTATGGGAGAGTACACATCCGTACTAACCCCAAGGGAGTCTTCATGGTTGTGATATCCCTGCTTTCAATTGCAAGCTGAAACTGATCATAACCCGAGTAAATATCACCCAAAGAGTAGATGGCTCTGCCTGCAAAAGCCTCTACAAATTCATCAACCACAGGACATGCACCCACATTTCTTATGGTCACTTTATTGACCGGTTGCATGTCTTGAATAAATCTCAAAGCCCCATTCTTTATGGGCATAGTAAACCAACGATTTGAGTACCGGGCTGAAGAAGGCTCCAAGATCTTCATGCAAATCTTTTCATTTAGCAAATCCATCAACTTTGGCAAGTAAGCTTTAGGCATTGGAATAGGCCTCAAGTTCCATGGTACATGTGGCACCATAAATATGACCATAGGAGAGACAACATTTCGATCCACACAACTTATTTCACTAGGTTGAAATGCAAATGCCTTTCCATGTCTAGCCAACATTCGCATAAAAAAGTCTCCCTTAGCAGGCAAAAGAAACCCTTCTACATCAACTTTCAATTCCTATAATGTTTCAGATGCAAACTGATGACCTATATCTTTAGAATCCTGTAAGCTTAGCTGCCTTGACACTTTTTCATACATACCCTCACTCTCTGGTGGAAGTGGCAAAGAAATTGGTTTCACATTTTTGTCAACTGTCTTATACTTTGTCTCCACAAGTGCTTCAGCCCATTGTAATCCTTCATGTTGAGCAAACAATGTTATAACATCATACATATCCAAAGAACATACTGACAACACTCTGTTTTTAGCCTCATTTTCTGCATGTATAGTTGTTGAAATTTCAGTTTGAGTGTCAGTAATATTTAGCCCATAAAATATGCCTAAAATGCCATCATTTTCAGCTAACAACCCCAATGCTCTCACTTCCTTAGTAGCACGTTTCATAGATATGCATTTAGCCCTGCACATAGCTTCTATAGGCTTAAACCAACATGAACTGTTTGCTGTAAACTGAGAATTACCAATAGGAAATACATGCTTCATTTCATCAAGAGGCGAGTACACTCTCTGAACAGCACTACTATAGCCCCGCATTATAGCAGTACTTAATGAAAATCCAAGTCTTTGAAATCCCTTACATTTGGAGCCAAAGGAGACTCTCGAAGCGTATCCCAATTTCTAGGATGATTAATACAAACAGTAAGAAATTGGACTGCTTTCCTCCCATCCTTGGTTCTAACTCTTGCATAAGCAGAACCATCATCAAGCACCTTTGTTTCCATACGCACTCTTGTAATATAGGGCTGTCCCAAAATCACTGCATATGAGGAATTATCTTGCACAAAGAAGTGTTACTCTTCATGTACATCACCAATCGTCACTTTTACATTAGGACATGCAGCATAGAGATCCCCTGAAGAATTATTTGTAGCCCTCATATGCCAACCATGATCAATGTCTACAGGCCATGCACCATTTTCATACAATCCATGCTTAATGACATTTATCTCAGACCCATGGTCAAGTAAAGCAACACAAGGAGTTTCACATTTCCCCATTTCCACTACCGTTTTAGTGGTAGCTCTAGCCCAATGATTCCTTGTGTAGTGAATTCGATGAATAAGTCCTAGAGTCTCTTCTCCATATTGTTGCATTTGCCTTACTCCACCATGCATATTGCTACAAGACAATGCATTTTCAGCCACTTTCTTCTCTTTTCCACATGTTGTCCACTGATTAGTAGCATCCTGCATAGACAATCCTATACTTACTTCATGCTCATATTCAGCCCGAATACCCAACAAACCAGTTTCCTCTTCAAATTGCAGCAATGCATTAGTGGTATCATCAAGAAATTGACGCTTCCTTTTAATTACATCAATGATTTCATCATGAAATTCTCACTTGGAAATGCCAAGTACCTTTCCCAAGGTGAATTCCACCCGACTGTTTAAGATCCATTCTTCAAAAACCTTCTTAAGATCTGTGGCTGTCTCAATGTCAGACTACAACTTATATCTTGGCTGCTTGCCCTTCTTTTTGCCCTCTTGTTTGTTATCCTATTTTTACTCCTGACTGACCTCTTCCATAACATGCTTGGGAGGTGGTTGATTTGCAGCTTTAGGTTGATCCACACTTCTTCTTGTCATTCTTTTAGATGTCCCTGTAATATCTTCATCTCTTTTTCATTTTTCTTCCAAAAGTACATCCGTGTTTTATACCTTTGCTAAATATTCATACACTGAATATGCATCTACCAGTGATTCCCAATGAGTTATGCCACAAATGTCTTGCCCTGCATGATACATCTCACTGTTAGTGACCTTTCTCTTTTCAGCAGCATGTAAATCATGTGTCCATATTTCAGCCTTTGAACCAACCATCACTTGGTCATGCATTCTATCCAACTGTAAACCAAAAGTAGAAGCATGTACCACTGCATAAGCATTTGGGGCAGCCAAGTCTTCCAACAACTTCTACATACCTCCCTTTCTGAAATTAAAAGCAAGAGGTAATCCCATTTCTTGTGCATGGATCTTGCCATCTTTCCAAATGATGAGCTATCGTGCCAAGGCCTCCTGATAGGTAGCGCAATCCTTTCTCTCATGCTGCAAACTGTCACACCACATACATCTTTTTCCAGGCTTAGAGGCTGTTGACCATCCCCTTTCCTCTTGTCCTTTTTCATCCAATTTTGCAACCTTTAATTGAAGATCCCGCATGCCTTTGACCAATTCATCCAAGACATCTTCCCTAACAAAGGGAACAATAGCAAGTACAGCCACAGGGTTAGCCACAGAAGTAGGTGGCTTACTGGATACATCAACTGTCTTGCCCATAACAGTGGGCAAGCTAGAGACATGCAATCTTTCTCTTCTTCTATGCTTTTTCACAAGTGCAGTAACAGTTTCCTTGACATGTCTCCACTTTGTTTTCAAACCTGTCTCTATAGTCTGATCCTCTAGCAAATCATCAATCTTCTCTTGAAGCTCATGATCAGTTGCTTGTAGAAACAATTTAATTTTCTGACTTGCAAGAGTTTGCTGTTCTATAAAGTCCAACTGTTCAAATTGAATTTCAAATTCTCTTAACAATTGTGTAGCCACAAGACCCTTATTGGGTTGTAAAACCCACTCTTGAAAAGTCTTGCGCGTAATTAAACTAGTGTCCTCAATGTAAAATTCTTCCCTGAGTATCTTCTTGAAGGCTACCCAATCAACATCTTGCAAGTATAATTCAGTAATCCGTGCTTTCAGTTCATGAATAGTAACACATACAAAATACCGGTGTAGTGGGAGCTCACGCTCAACCGGCAAGACCCATGGACCGCTTATTGCTTCAAGCATTTCAAGCGAGCTCTAATGGCTATCTCTCACCTAGCCAACGCGCTGTCGATCCTATGAGTGTAGTGACCTTACCTTGATGCCGATACGAGTTGCCTCCTCTCTCGCACACCCTGGTAGCTTCACGATCCTAGATGCGAGCTCAAGCATCCTCAATCCTCCTCCATCTCCAAGCTCCATCCTCCATAGCCACGCGCGCGAGAAAAGAGAAGAAAAGAGAAGAAGAGATGGTGAAGAGCTTCACCCTCTTGATTCCTCACTCTCACACACTCACTCCCTCACACTCTCACACTCCCTCTCTCAAGAGCACACACAAGCAAGAAGATGAGGAGAAGAGAAGAAGAAGAGAGCTCTTGTTAGCCACACACCAAAGAATGAGCTTCCATTCACTTTTTGAACTTTATATATACAAACCCTAAAAACCCCATGGGCACCCATCCCTTTTTTACATGACCGGCCATTGTGGAAAGGTCCTCTTCTAGCCTTATGCCTCTAGCCTACACCCGTTTAATATTCTACAATTGGCACAGGAGGGAGCTTCTCGCTCTTTTACAAGAGTTTTCCAAGTTTTTTGAGGCGCCTTTCATTTAAAATTGCGCTTTTTGCCCCGGCTTAGCTTTGGAGGTCACCTGCGTGTCTTTGCTCTTTTTCCATGTTTTTTTCTGATCTTTTCTTCCTTTTTCCACCATCTCGACTTGGGGTTAACATTACCCCCTCCTAGATGGGTGCCAGTCCTGTGGCACTTATGTGTTGTTGTAGGTTGGCAGGCAATTGGCCAAGTGGTGTAAAGGTGAGGGCCACTTGGAGACTCAGGTGCTTGTGGAAGCTGTGAAATGATTTTTGTCGAAGAAGCCAAATGGATATTGCATGGTTGATGGGGGCTTCCGAAGTTGGTGGTTTGTTTCTGGGGTTCCACTTCCGGTGTCTCATATCTCTCTTCTCTTCTCTCTTCCTTTCGTCTCTCGTCTTCCTCGCAGTTTCCAACATTCCACTTCGGGTGTCTCATATCTCTCTTCTCTCCTCTCTTCCTTTAGTCTCTCATCTTCCTCGCAGTTTTTAACATGTGCTTTATGTGGTGGTAAGTGCTTCTCCAAGTGGGCTATGTTGTCCAATCACAGTGGAGAGTGTTTTTTGTGCTTTTCCTTTCATGCAGTTCTTTTCTTTGCTTTTACTTTACTTTTTTTTTTTGAAGTTACAGTAGTGGAATGACAGCCAAGGCCTAATTCTCTTCATTTGAATGAGGAGGGGAAGGGGGTCCAATGGATTTGCTTAAAAATTTGTAGCTTTGCATGTATTCTTTTAGATTCATGCGGATGTGGAGAGAGGTGGTGGAGAGGAAAGGATGATTGCATCTAGTAAACTGGGTGTCATTCATGTCTTCTAGGAGGGCTAGGCAAAAAGAGGGGAGGAGACTAGCCCTCACCATTAGACGAGCCATGGCACAGATGTCAATGGCGTTAGGGTCGAAGAAGAGGGGAGGCAGGCCACGCTCTTGTGGAGTCGGGTCCTGCTTAAGTAATAGCTTAAGTAATTTAAGGTAGTTACATGTAGTTACAAAAGCTGGATCGGGGCATGAAGAGAAATCTGCAAGGAAGCGCATCATAGAGTCATCTAGGCTTTCTAAGTTAAAGAGGAGGGCATGTTCAAAGGATACTACATTGGAGTTATAGATAATGGGAAAGTCGTAACGCTCGTGGAGGGTGGCATCAAAATCCGCACCTACCCTTCGAGGGTATGCCATGTATGTGGGGTTGTTCCTCTCAAAAGGTAGCGTGTTACAAAACACCATCTAGGCGAGCATACTAATGTTGCATACTCGCCTCCTCCACAGGGGTTGGCTTTTATAGCCCTATACTATATGTGGAATTTCAAAAACTTTGTTTTTCCAACAGTCGGCCTCTTCAGTTCCCCAAGAGGTGGGGGTCTTCTCTCTCTCTTCTAGCCACTTTTGCCCTAGTCGGCCACCAATTGTGATCACCTTCTCCATCACCTTAAGTGGCAAGACACTCCGCAGGCTGTTGGGCAGGAGAAAGCTAAATGTGAATGGATCCTTTTCTTTTTCTTGTCTCTCCCAAACCACTAGCTCTGCGTGGAATCCAACTGGGATGTCATTAGGGCAAGGTGGAAGGGCTTCGTGGCTTCTTTGACTAACTTCCTGCGTCTCTCTTTAAGTGCGGCTTGTCTCTCCGCAGATGGGTCCTCCTGTTGTTGCTCTTGAGACTATGACGAGGGGGGTTGTGGGATCACATCCTCTCTGAATCTGCCCATGTCGAATTCGAGTTGTGCTTCCTCCCCCTTCTAGTCTCCTTGTTGTGCTCCCTCTTCAAATCCTATGGCATCTATTTCCTAGGGGGCTAGGCGGGCCAGCAGTAGGTATTTCCTTTGCTCTTCCAGGCTCAGTCTAACCTCCGCAGGTTGGGGTGGCATCTAGAGTCCTGCATGCAGGGCTCTGTGTGCAATGTTAAGCTTATTTTGTGCCACCTCCAACGATTCTCCCTCCTCTGGGAGGGTGGTGTCCATGATTGTGTTGAGGAAGGCCTTTTGTTGGGCACCAAAGGCCACCTGGGCGGCTTCTGCCTTGTTCTCTACGATGATCTTCTCTTTTTCCACCAGAGCAAGGCGTCGTGCCAGTGTCTTCACCCTTCTTTCATTTTGTGTGGCCCACTCCTCTGCTCTCTTTTTCATCTCTTCTAGGCTCTCTCCTTGCCTTAGAGCCAAGGTCGTGAGCCTTTGTTCTTGGTCTTCCTGTTCTCTGACCAGTTTCTCCTGTTCTTCTTTTTTGGAGTTTAGCTGATCGGTTAGGGACTCGATCTCGTTCTGCTCTGCTGCTCCATGTTTTGTTTTCTTTCCTTGTCCATGGCATTGAACTCGGCCATAAGCGCTTCAACTTTGGTGGTTTTTGCAATGAGCTCATCATACTGCATGATCAGGAGCTTGTGTTCTCTCTGCATTTTCACAAGTTTCTGTGTTTCATTGTCTAGTAGCTGCCTCCAGTGCTCTTCCCTATCGTCCTTAGCCTTCACTTCTTGCTTGAGATTCGAGATCTACCTTTGTTGCATTACTATCATTCTAGTTTTGTCGAGCTGGAAGGCAGCTACTGACTCCTTTTCAGCCACCAACTCAGCCACAACTATCTTTCGTTCCTCCTTAGCTTTCTCCTATTGGGAGAGTAGCTCGGCGACGTACTCGTCGTAGTTAGCTAATGGTGTCATCATTGTGTGGATTGGTGATGTCGAGGCTTCCACTTTCTACCGTTTAGGGTCTTGCCTTGATTCTGCATCAGTGGTGGGCTGGCCTCTTTTGCCCTGTGGCCGTAGTTTCGGTGCTTTGTCCCTGGGCTATCGGCACTGGTCGGGATGCTGGGGGTGATGGTGGTTGGTTTGATGGGAGGCACCATGAGGGGAGGAATCGGGTGAATTGGGGCTTTGCCCTTGCCCTCAATGACAGCAGGCGGCATGATTTCTGGTGCCTGTGTGCTAGAACCAAGCCCTTCTTCTCTTTGCGGGCTCAGATTCCCCAATTCATCTGCCCTGTTTTGTTGTTCAATAGACCGGCATGTAGCCTCAGCTAGGTCTTCTTCCTCCTTTCTTCTTAGTTCCTCTTCTTCCTCAGTGGCTTTTCTTTTCCTTTCCGCTTCTGTTTTTCAGCGTTCTTCCTCCTTTTTGTCTTTTTCTTCATTTTTCTTCTTTTTTCTCTCCTCAGCCTCCTATTTTGACGCCTTCTTTGCCTTCTACAATTCCTCCTTTTCCTTTTCTTCTTCATGTTTCTTCTTCTTCTCCCTCTCCTTGGCCTCCTTAAGGGATTCTTTTTTGGCCATTTCCAAGTCCTCTTTCTCCTTCTTACGGCCTTCGCCATCCTTTTTCTTCCTTTGGGCTGTTTTCTTCTTGGGTTTCTTGGTCGTCTTCTTGCTTTTCTATTCTTCGCCTTCTTCCTCGTTCTCGGTTTTGTCGGTGGACCCTTCTTTGTCCTGGTGAGGGGGTAACCTATCTGGTGTTTCTCCTTCTCCTTCTTCTGCATTTTGTGTCTCCTTTACTGCCTCCTGGATGAGCGCAGTCAAAATGCTTCCATAGCCAATAAACGAGGCCTTGGACGAGGCCTTCTTCCTTTCTGTGGCCTTGGAAGCTGGAGACTCTCCACCTACTGGCATACATCCCAAAGCCAGTGCTTTAGCCGTTGGTCGATGGTTTTGCAGACATACCCATTCCAGTCGACTTCATCTAAGGTGTGGGCTGCTACATTCTCCAGCACCACCAGGCACACTGATTCGATGCATTAAGGCATTGTAGCACTGGTTGGAGAAGAGCGCGTGCACTAGCTTTGCCTGTAGCCTAGCTTCAGCATCAGGGATGTCGTGGATGCTGATACTGTCATTGGTTAGCACCTCCTCTCTTTTCATTTTCAACATGGTATAGACATTCCTTTTCTGTTTTTTCTCTATCTTTAATTCCAATCCCAATGCCTTCTTCACCAAGGCTAGGTTCAAGTGCACATGTACTTGTTTAGCATTTTCTCCCCTTCCCACCGTCACGGTGCTGCACTCCTGGTCGGGGTTGTATGTCCTGAGAAACTCCACACACTTCATGTGGTCAGGCTCTTGCGCAAATTTCTCCAGGTACTTCGTGAGGTTGCACTACTCGACGACTCTCTTGGTTGCTTTCTCCTTCGACACTACTCCTTTGATGTTTCGGATGGTCCGAAACTTCAGTTGATTGTAGGCGTGGTTTTCTAGGGATATGCCATACTGCGCTCTTTCCTTCTCCGTGAAACGGGAGTCGGTGGGCACGGTCTTGTTGCGACATTTTATGTTCCTCTCATAAACCGTAATTTTCATTAGTGGTTTCCACATAGTAATTTGCTGATTGCTGAAAAAGAAAAACTCTATGCTTTTTGAATGAATTCATTAAGAACCAATGTAGATTTTCCTTTTCAAACTTTGACTTTTTTCCCTTTACTTCAAAGTTTCCATGCCCTTTTTTCTACCTTATCCGTTTTTCATAATATATGTTTATGTGTCTCACTAATTTTGATTTGATTGGCCTAATTTGATTCACCTTACCCCCTCCCCTTTTAGCTTGAGAAGAATCTTTCCTAGGATTTAGGACAAAAGGGCAAGGGCATTCAGCATGGTGGTGTAGGAGTTACTTGTGAAGGAGCCAATCATAGAACTGGGGGTTGTATTCTAAGTGAGCTTCGTGGTCTAGATCAAAGGGTCGAATCCCCACTTGCATAATGTATGTGAGAACATCTGTTTGACACGGCTAGCAATTTGTAACCCTTCCTCAGTCAACAAGCGATCGAGGTGGTAGGGGTGTCCTTTGATGTGTTCTTCCATAGGTCAGCCCCGAAGAGTGGTTAACACTCTATACGAGATTGGTGCGACATATGTGGGGTCGTATTCTGCTGTTTTGATAGCGTGGCACTGCTCAGCGTTGGTCATTATGCGGCACCCTTCAACTTCCCATTGCAACCCAAGAGTGTACCAATGCCTCAAGAATGGGGAGTCAGTATTAGTGAGCTTTGATAACATTATGATTTCTTGATCAGTGATAGCAGAAGTGGTTTGCTGATGGTATGACGTTATGAGGCGTTATTTGATGGCTTGCTCCTTGGAGATCTCGCTATTGAGTAATTCAGCAGTGGAGTGAGAAGCTTCTGTGAATGCAAATTCAAAGGTCTCCCAGGAGCATGGCATCGTTTTAACTTCAGTTGCAAAGGGTTCCTCCAATAGTCCTAAGTCCAAGCGGTCTTAGCTTAGTGCTAGCGATATGAAGGTGGTGTCTAGTCATTTAATTCATTCCACCACATCATCCCCACTATCCTTAGTGAGGTTGGCGGCCAGGGCTAAAAAGGATTTGCATTCATAGGAGGGCGTAAGGCCGACGGGTGGTTGAGGTTTGCTAGAACTAGATCCTGTGACAACGAAGAGTTGCGGTTGGGAGTGTTCTTGAGTCTGTGATTGGGCTGCTTGGATTATGGGTGGATTAGGAGTAGCCACGACGGACGGACTACTGCATTCAGGTTGGATTTGGGGAGTCGGATTGACTTGGTCGGGTGATGACTCTTGCGACGGAGTCTGTTGTTTGGGCCGATAGGCTTGTATGACTCTCTTGGGTTTAGGCATGGATGAGTTGGATGGCTGTGGTTTTGGAGAGCAGTGCGGCTTATGGTTTGGAGGGTTTATGGGACTTGGGTCGATCAAGCTTGAGGGTGGTGTATGAGTAGTGCCTTTGGCCGTGTAGGCCTTAGAGATCCATAGCTAGGTGTTGCCCACGTAGTAGCCTTGCGCATGCAAGAGGGCTTTAGGGACCCATCTTTGCTTGATCATGCAGCGCTTTCTGTGACTGCGTCTTGGCCTCCTAGGTTTAGAGTTTTTCGTTTTATGAGGATAGAAGCTTCGACTCCTAGGCGGCAGTTGCGACTGCTTAAGCTGCCATTGAAATCTAGGTTGTTGGGTCTTAGGTTTTGCTATTGTGGGCTATGATTCATGAAATCTGGGAGGTGGTGGCCGCACACTACCCCCCTCCTTGGACTTGGTTACGGATATTTCTACCGGTGGCATTGCGGACAGTGATGAGGTCGCGTAGCCCTTGTTGAAAGCTGTGACAATGCGAACATTGCCTATTGCGAGGTGGATGCGCTGCTACTCATAATCAACATTGCAGTGAGTCTGCTTTTTGAAAGTTTGCCCTAGCACCGACTCTGTGCCTGCATTTTTAGCATTTGGCAACACGTAAAAAATCATTGGGACAGTCTCAGACTCGATAGAAATTGCGGCTCTGCACTTGTCGAGAAGTGCATAGGAATGGACCCCATATGGGCTTAATTTCGCATTAGTGGGTTGAAGTGGTGGTCTACCAAGTTGATCCAATGATCATGAGTTAAGACATTGAAGTTTGCTCCTTCGTCGATCAAAGCATTGAAAGCACATGTTTGTTTTGCAGTGACTGTGATATGGAGGTATGCAGGCTCTACGGCTTCCTCATCCTTATTATCAATCTCAGTGATTGTGGCCACTCATATCTTGACAGGTGGTTCTAACATCGGGGGCTCGTGCAAAGGATGGGTGGGAGGGTAGTTCTTCTTGACACGACTGCCATTGAAGAAGCCTATGCCCTCATCGTCTAAGGTCTCGAGCTCGACATTGCCTGTGTGGCTGATCGCACGAACTTTGAAAGGTCCAAGACCTCTAAATTTCATTTTCTGCTTATGCCTCTTAACTGAGTAGAGGAGCACTAAGTCGCCATGTTCAAAGTCACGCTGCTTGACATGCTTGTCAAACCAACTCTTGCGTCAGGCCTTCTCACATATAAGCGCATGGGTGGCTAGAAGGAAGTCTCTGAGAGGCATTCGAGTTTGACCAGGTGTTGCGTCCATGCCTCCTTCCCTTCCCATCATTCTTGAAGTGCTATTCTCAGGCTAGGAACGAAGAATTCTAATGGTAGAACCACTTCAGTTCCATAGGTCAGCCTGAAGGGGGTTTGATTGACAACCGTTTTATAAGTTGTGTGGTAAGCCCACAAAGCTGCCATCAACTTGTTGTCCCAGTCGCTGCGTGAGGCTGAGACCACCTTGGTCAGGACATTGACAAGAATCTTATTCGTGGATTCTACCTGACTGTTTTCCTGAGGGTAGTATGGCAAGGATTTGCGATGGATAATGAGAAAGGTGGACAGGAGATGCACTATCACTTCGTTGATGAAGTGCGTGCCTTGGTCACGCTGGCCAGTTCGATGGGGCAGCCGAATCGCGAGATCACTTGCTCCCATAAGAACTTGGTAGTCATCCTAGTGCTGTTTTTTTGTGTCGCTCTTGCCTCTGCCCATTTCATGAGGTAGTCCGTGGCCACAATGATGTACTTGGCCTATGAATACTGTGCCGCAGGATTGATGGGTCCTATGAAGTCAATTTCCCATTTTTCGAAGGGTTGTCGTGCAATAACTAGGGTCAACTCCATCTGATCCTTGCGAATCGGGACTTTTGTCCATTGGTACTCATCATAATGCTTGACGAATCGCGCTGCATCACAGAAAAGCGTGGGCCACCACAGTTGAGATTGCAACACCTTTCGTGCTGTCGTATCTTCGCTAAAGTGCCCTCCAGCAATGTCGTTGTGTGCCTTTGAGAGCACATCGTGCATCTCATGTTCGCATACGCATCTGTGCAGCAATCCGTCTTGCCCCAGCCTATAGAGTTGGCCTGCGATCAGCTGATAGAGTTGGATCTTAAGGATTAATCGCCTAAGTCAGGCTTTTCTATCGATCGATCAGGCAATCCGTGTTTAAGCACTTGGACTATATCATCCGCCCAATATGGCATTACATCAGCCTTGAATAAATCTCTCTCGTCGACAGGTTAAATAGATAGGCGTCGGGTGATTCGTCAACAATGCCTTGTCCAGAGGCTTCTCCCGTGGGAATGCGTGACATATGGTCAGCCATGTAGCGTTGTTTTCCTTTTCGTACAAATATGGAGAAGTCAAACTCCAAGAGCAGAAGGAGCCACCGAGCTATGCGTCCTGTAGCGCAAGGTTTATTTACTAGATAGAGCAGGGCTTGATGGTCCACAAAAAAGGTAAAAGGTATGGCCAATAGATAGTGTTGGAATTTGTTCACAGCAAACACCATGGCTAATCCTTCTCTTTCTGTCATCGAGTAGTTCATTTCCGTCTCAGTGAGTTGTCTGCTAGCAAAGCTCACTGGATAGTCTAAGTTGTGTTTGCCAGGTTGGCATAACACTGCCCCCACGGTAAACTTAGAAGCATCAATATGCATGTGGAAAGTAATGGTCCACCAATCTGGAGCTTGTAGAACTGGTGCTATGGTTAGAGCCTTTTTCAACTCTTCATATGCTTGTTGGCATGCCTTGGTCCATTTGAAGACGATCAGCAGCTTGTACAAAGGTCTGGCGATCAATGCATAGTTCAGTACAAACCGCCGATAGTACCCCGTATGGCCTAGGAAGCATTGAACTCCCTGAGAAGTCAGTGGCAATGCCGGTCTTCGACACTACGTGCCCTAAGATGCATCCATGCTTTACCCAAAACTGGCACTTTAAGGGGTTCAAGGAGAGATGATATAAGCGACACCGCTCAAAGACTGCGCGGAGTTTGTCTATGTGTTCGATCCAGGTCAAGTGGACACAGAGGTCATCGACAAAGACTTCCAACTCCTTGCGAAGCATGTCTTTAAAGATGGTGCACATGAGGCATTGGAGGGTGGCAGGGGCATTAGTCAACCAGAAGGGCATGACTATGTAAGCAAAGACGCCCCACTCAGTGGTGAAGGCAGTCTTGTGCCTGTCCGCAGGATGCACTTGCACCTGGTTGCACCCTAAGAAGCCGTCCAGAAAACTATAGGCTTCCTTGCCTGTCACTCTCTCAAGCATGTGCTTGGTGTATGGCAATGGATAGTTGTCCCTCTTAGTAGTAGCGTTCACCTTCTTGTAATTGACGCACACTCAGATTTTTCCATTCTTCTTCATCATGATGACTATGGGAGATACCAAGTCTGTGTGTTCAATTTCGTAAATGAATCCCGCTCTCATCAGCTTATCAATCTCCTCTTTGACAGCATGGGCGTGTTTTGGATTCATAGGGTACGGTAGCTGCTTGACCGGCATTGCATCTAGCATCATGGGTATGTTGTGAGTAACGACACTCGTATCTACCCCCTTAAGCTCTTCTAAGGACCAGGCGAGCACGTCTATGTACTCTTGCAAGAGAGTGACAAGACTCGTTTCTTCTTCCTCAGTCAAGTCATCGGCAATGAAGACTGGTCGGGGTGTTTACCCTTCCTGGGCTAGGTTCACCTCCTTGACCGTGGCTGGTCCCTCGATCGGTTCGCTCTTTTGCCCTTGACGCTTGGCACCTAATAGAACTACTACCCTATCCCCTTTTTTGAATTTTGTAAATCGTTTAGGGAGGTCCTGCGGTTTTTGCTATTCTTCCGTTAATGTATCCATGGGTTGTTTTGTCTTTTTCTGCCCTAATCATCTGCACCTCAGGCGGACGGGTGAGTCCCCCTTGATGCGCCTGGCCGTGGGCGGCCTAGAAGTTTCTAGATCACTATCCGAACTAACCTCCGACTCAGAGTCGAACTCCCTGTCCTCGCTAGAAGAGGTGGTATTCCCTGGTGGGCACAGTTCGGACGGCGACTATGTCCTAAGCACTGATGTCGTTCCTAGCTGGGCTAGGCCTGCTTGCTCAAGATCTATGGCGCCTACGTGTTCCAACTAGGCACGATCACATTCCATGCGCATGACTCCTCACTCAATCATGAAGATACTCTTTTTGTGCGGCTTGGAGTCTGCTCGTATTTGCTCTATTTCTTGTCCTTCAGTGTCATATTCCACGGTATCTACCTCACCCTCACTTTCGCCACTGAAGGATTAACAATCTTCGTATTCGTCGTTAGAATCCTCTTCGTGAGACTACTCGTTGTCTCCTAGGGCTTGGTATATCTCTTGTCATTGGTTAGGAACTAGGGCCCAGTTATACATGAGGTTTAAGTCATGCACTCTGGTCCATTGCCACTTGGATTCATTTAAAAGATCCTGGAGTGGTTTGAAGTTTGCAGCTGGATTGCCAACTAGCTTGTCCATTAAGTATTCCAGTATCTCCTAGAGTTCCCTTTTGTTGGTTGGGACTTGGAAGTTGACAGGCTTAGGTTTTCCACGAAGGGTTCTTGCCATCATGCAGATTGATACAGAGGATGTGTCATTAGACTTGCCGATTGTTTTGATGGCTTTCTCATACGCCTCACGATTTGAGAACGGCAGGTCGATTGTAGCAAGGACATGCATCCAATCCCGCTCGTCGTCTGGGCATGGGATATACTTGGTCAAGGGCCCATAGGACTTCTTGACCTGGGTGTAACCCTTGAGAATAGCAGAGATGGCATCTAAGTCGACTGGTGAGGTCTTCTAAGTGTCTCTCTATTCTCATGGCATCTGTTCTATTGCCAAGCAAGATCAAGCCATTACCCCAATCTTCGATGACTCTAGCGTTGCGCATCCAAGGTCGGCCTAATAGGATATCGTAGTCCACTCCCTTCATGACTATAGAATCCACAGAGGATTGGACATCTGCGATCTTCACTGGCCAATTCTTAAGCATCCCGAATGGCTTGACTCTCATACCGTTTGCTAATGTGACATTAAACCTAGCAGTTTTGACAAGCGGGTTTCCCCAAGTCTGAAGCACCATGGCATGGCTAAGCACACTAACCCCAGCTCTTGTGTCTATGATTCCCTTTCTTGTTGTATCGCCTAGGGCTAAAACCGATAAGACGGCATGCATCTCGGAACCTTCCCAGAAGGCATTAATGTGTAAGGATTTAGGAATAGAGTGCAGCATCAAACTCATTATTTGCATCTCTGCATCATGGTCATGAGGGTCTGCCGTGACCTGCTCTCGTGACCCTTCAACCCACTGTTTAAGATCTTGCCATAGGGTGGGATGCTGCCTAAGCAGAACTCCTAGTCTAAGTGTTACAGGGGTAGTCACCAACGTGGTCAGGAGATCATTGGGTGCTCGTCTTTCTCCTAACCTGGATTGTCCTGGCCAATGGCCGTGACTGATCTACGGCCCTGAAGCATCAAGGCTTGGCCTTAGCGGCACTACTTGTGGTACAGTTGCTTCTCCTGACCTTGGTTGAGGAGGTGAGATTGGCGTGCTTATGCTAGAGAGATCATCGATCTCGTCCTCTATGATGGGCTCAGCGTCTTTTAGATGCTCTTGAGCGTCCTTCACCCATTTCTTCACTTTTTCTATGGCCTCTAACTCTCGCTTCGAATGTAGGTATTCCCCTACCTTAGCACTTCCCTTTTCAGCCGTCTTAGGGGCTGAAGTCTCTGCCTCTACGTCAAAGACCTTCTTTCCAGCAGGCAAAGTTGTAGCACTCTCCATTTTTAGTGCAATTTTAGCTTCCGACCTCTTCTTCTTCCGCTTGCGACTTTTCTTCCCTATCGAAGCTGTGTCAAGGTTGCTAGGTCCTGGCAGTGATATGCCGGCATGCTTTATCTAGGCACGGATCATGACCCACAATGGGATAGGTGTAGCCTCCCCATCGAGGTTCTCGACACTAAACAGCCCCAATGGGACAGATGGTACGTTGGCTGAGCTAGAAGACGAGTCAGCCTTGTCTCTGTTTTGCTGCTCCCTTTCAGGGCAGCGTGATGAGACATGATGTGGGTGACCACAAGTCCAACAGGTGATTGGATCCTGTGTCTGCCCTCCTAGGCCTCTACCTCGTCCTCTTCCTAACGCCATCACCAGCATGGGGGGGCAATAATCCATGAGGATAGTGTTGCCCTCATCGTCATGCAAGACGTAAGGGCATATGTAAGTTTCTTCCTCATTTGGTTCTTCCACATAGTGGACTGGAGCATCGCTCGTCGGTGGATGGGTCACGTAAGGACCAAGTGGTCTGGGTATGCTAGTAGGGTTTATGTCCATCCTAGGAACAGCTAGCTTAATGTCATTAGGCGCAGGAAGGGCCAATGGGGCTCCCCTTCCGAAGAATGGATGCATCCTATTCGCTAGGTAAGGCTGGCCGTAGGATTGCGAGTATGGAAGTCTTCTTGGTAATATATAGTGCGTGACGTCATGACTGAACCTACCGCAGTTAGCACAAGGTCTTGATCTAGGGTCTTGGCACTCAGCTGGCAAGTGGTGTCCGCCACAGTACACGCACTGGACATGTGGGCGCGTTGGTCCTCTCAACATGTCTTGCAACTTGGCTAACTCCATCTTTACATCAGCTAATCATCTCGGTGGCCTTCTCCTTATCTTGGGATGCTGGGACTGATCGCTCACTAGAGACTGACGCTCTCTCTGAGCTTCGCGAGTTGGTCTCTTTTAGGTTCGAGCTCTTGGAGCTACACTTTTTCAGTTGATCATTGACTCTGATGGCTTCCTCAAACACTCTAGCTAGTGCATCTTGCTGCAAGCTCGAATTGCCTACCAAAGCCTTATATAACTCCTCGTCTCGAATTCCACTGATGAATACAGTCGAAACTGCTCTTTCAGTCGGTCGCTCGCCCATAGGGATTCTCTTAAAGAGACTCCTCATGTGGGTTACATAGTCACGAATGTCCTCCTTCTCTTTCTGCTTGACGTTCATCAAGGGTACTAGCAGATTATTGGAGTATCCAGGCTCGGCAAATCTCTTAATGAAGAGATCCTTGAGGCCACTGAAGTTGGCTCGTTCTGCGGCATCTAAGATTGTATACCAAGTCCTTCCCTTGTCACCTAAGCAGAGCCC
Source organism: Lygodium microphyllum (assembly GCF_053477565.2). Taxonomy (NCBI): domain Eukaryota; kingdom Viridiplantae; phylum Streptophyta; class Polypodiopsida; order Schizaeales; family Lygodiaceae; genus Lygodium; species Lygodium microphyllum. The sequence goes on from NC_141155.1 coordinate 31,201,026, forward strand.
AAATGCTTGAGAGCATTGAGTTAGATCATTGAGACCGTTGGCTTCTCAGACTTGCTCGAACTGCTCTACAAAGCTGTATGGATCATCATGGGGTTGGTATTTGTTGAGTTGCTTGGCAACAATAGGGATTTTAGACTAGCTCTTTGAGCCTTGGTTTGCTCCTAATCTTGCGAGCAGCGATGTCGCTAGTGCCACGGCACTTTGCTCTGCTGCCGTGTTATCTAGCAGTCGCTTCATGAGAAGCTCGCTCAATGTCAAGTCTCCCTCTAGGGCTCTCTCCTGATCTATTTAGTTTCTACCTACTAAGTTCAGCACTCGCTGTACCTCCAGCAACTCCGTGCTTTGCCTTTGGCTTCTAGCCTGCTGGTCCCTATTGTATTCGAGTATGCTTTGGAAAGCCTTATGGGCTAGTTTTCTCTCTTCCTCTAGGTCTCCGATGATAGCATCTGCCGTCCTACTGCACTGCTCGTACCGAGCGTGTGCATCGTAGCTGCCAACCAGCTGCTGTAGAATAGCCTCCGGGAAGACGTTCAAGTCGAGTTCCTCATTAGACCTATGGTCCGAGCCTCCTTCTACCATAGTCCTGTTGTCGTGCTCCACCAAGCTATTGATCAGGTTGAGTAGATTTGTCAAATCCACGTCGTTGACACCACCTGCTTGGTCCTACTTCGCGCGTTGATGGTTTGTCTACGTCTTGGGTCATCTCCTACTGGTGGGTTCCTTGAGTGGTTTATCTGTGTGAGTTCCTTCAGTTATTGAATACAATCCTCAATTTATGGTCACTCAGTGTGCGTGTCGCTTCTCGTGCACTTGTGCTCAATTAGGCTTTCAATTTCCTTAAGTGCATTCAAGTGCAGAAATTCAAGGTGAGTGCAGCAAACAATCTTGAAGCGTCTTATACAATCTCGCTTTGTTTCCGGCTTGATAGGTGATGGGACCTAAAATGGGTTGGCACTGGCTCATGCACTAGCCATACCTCTATCATGCGCTCAACAACCCCACGGCCTCGCGGCCAGGAGCGTTGATGATACATACATCATAAAACATCTTGCGTTTGTATCACGTCTCGTAGTCCAACTCTAACCCAATTAACACTCCTCAGAGGGAGTCCCTAGCACATCGCCAAATAGCATGAAGCACAAACATAGGAGGTCCTCCCACGGCTGACTGCCGCTACCTCACTGCGACTCTCCTACATCTTGGGGATTGGCCCCTCGATGCGTCGCTAAACATATATAACACAATATTGCACATATTTCCACTCAAGGTACCAATTGATCGTATCCAAGAATGTACCATTTTCCTCACTTTCTTTCCCCTAGGACCCACGTCTACCTATAGCTTGGAACAACCTTTCTCACTCAACATTGGTCACGATCTAGAGAATACAGGTGCTATGCATCCAGGAGGTATTGTCTGATACCTTTTATCATTTTATGCTTCATGCAAATTGTGAATGTCCATGTGCCAAAACAAATAAAAATCAGCATTGTGCACATGTGGGAAAACATTTCTTTCAATGATTTTGACTATCGCTCATATGCAGCATTGCATAAACCTAGCACCGAGAAACCCTTGTGCTACTAGGTCCTTAATTTTTAATTATCGACCAACCTAAAAGGTATGCATAAAAAATAGCAAACTTTTCATCATTTCATTCATCATTTAAACACCTTTTATACACTCTACCCCCTCACCGTTTAGATTGTGCATTATTGACCAGTTTAGGGTTCATTTTTCACATTTTTATTGTATAAAAAGCAATAAAAACTCACTGGAACATAAAGGTAGGGCTGAACTGAGGCTAAACCTCATACTTCAGACCCCCCATACATCCACAAACATAAATCTTATTTTTCCTTAATTTTCGGCACTCAAAATCCATTTTTCCCTTATTTTTCTCCATTTTCCCTATTTTTCTTGTATTTTTTGAAATATTAAATAACTGAAAATACAAAATGAGTTGTGGGCTATGGCCCTTAGGTTCATTTGCAGCAAAAACACAAATTTAGTTGATGTGTCTTATTATATTTTCCATTTATATATCAAGAACACCCAATTTTTCCCTATTTCGCGTGTTTTACGGGTTTTACACCATTAATTTCAATCACAACACTTATGATTTTCTGATTTTCTGATTTTTTGAGCATAAATTGATCAAACTCATAGCAAATAACAACATAATGCATAATCATCCCATGGGAACAAGTATTCATGAAGCAAATTGCATAAAACATCAATTTCCTTTGTAAAAATGAAATTACCGTTCTTTGCGGGTTGCGTGTTTTTATTTGCCATGTCTCGGGACTGATTTCCAGCAGCCATTACTACTCATGACAGTCCACAATCAGCAATCTTCATTCTTCTTGAACCGCGGAGCAATCCTGTCTTCATTGGACAAGCATCCGTCATCCATTCTTCTTCTTCTTCTTCACCACATGAATCTGCCCTTAGAAGAGAGAGAGGGAGGAGAGAGAAAGACTGAAATCAGAGATCTTCATAGAGACCGCCATTGGAGGAGCGAAGCACGGCGATATGACCAACATGCAGAGGGGAATGAGGGGCAATGATCAATTGGTGTGGTTGTTTGCAGGCAGCATGATCCTCCTCCATCCTCCAAGCGCAAATTTCGGTGCCCTCCCTGATCACGTTTTCTTCCTTCTCTCTCTCTCCACAATTTCATGTTAAGTCAAAAATTTGCATAAAATGCCCCCTAGCCCCCAAAGGTCACCACTCCTTTGGCCAAACTCATGTCCACCTTTTCAAATCTTGCCCACTTTGTGGCCGTTTCCCTGTCCGGACTCCGAATTGAGCTCTGAAAGATCCTGGGCGTCCTGCTTGGCATCCCGCATTGGCCGGTAACTCTTGTCAGCCCGCATGACAGACTGAAAAATTATGAAAAATCAACAAGTGTCGCTCGGGCACCTTTAAAGCACTTTGACGCTTAAAATCGTCCTAGCTGGAGCCACAGCCTTCGATGTTGAATATTTTTTCCTTAATATTTGTAATTTTTAGCTATTTTTAAGCACTTATCAGTACCAAAATTCCGCTCTCAATAGGCTTGTTGGTCAATTTTCTGGTGACCTTGATAGGGTTCAGGGTTTTTCTAATATGTTGCCTCGTATGTTTTTAGCCAATCAGGTTTTAACTGCTCAGCGCTTTGCGTCTAGGTCTCTGGGTCTTGCTGCTGCCTACTTCAAGCTGCTAAGTGGCTGCTCCCTATGATTTCGTCTATTCCATGTGCCAGAATCAAGTTCTGAGCGTCAGAAGGACTTTCGACAGTTTGCGCTGCTGAGCCGGGTCAGGTCAAATTTCTGAGAATTTGATAAAAATTTACACTCGGCCCAACTGGTCCGAATTGCAGGGTCCGAGTGGGTCACTCGCACGGGCATGACTGGGACAGCGTAGACTTGGACGAGCCGAGGCACAGACTCGAACAAAGTCACTCGGACAGGTTGGCTCAGACAGGCCGAATGGTCAATTTGGACGAGGTCACTCGGACGGGCCGAGGCACTTGGGCCGAGGGCCGAATATGACACGGCCGAGGGCCGAATCCTATGGCTCAGACGGGTCGAGGGCCCGGGTCGAGGGCCGAATTAGTCAATGGTCTGAATGGTCGACTCCTCGGACGGGCCGAGTAGGTCTGGGCCGAGGGCCGATTAGGGTTTCAGGCCGAGTAGGCTGAAGGAAAGAGGGCCGAAGGCCGATTCTAGGACTCGGCCCAGAAGCGACAGGTCGGACGGGCTGAACGCGGCACGATGATAGGGAGAGGTTGATTTTGCTCGATTCTTGCAATTTAATCAATCATAGCAAGCATAAACCTCCAGATCCTATCTAGGGAGATAGGGGAAAAGAGTTATATACCTGAATAGAGCGGTAGGCTCGTCGATGGTGCGATCAGATCGAATCATGCGATGGCTCTCTCTCTCTCTCTCATTGAAATGGTCACAAATGAGCTCTCCCTTGGCATCTTGGCTCTTATATCCCTTTGCGGGTATGGTGTTGATGCCCCCAATCACTCACTTGCCGATCTTAGGCATCACAAGCAAGCTTTTTACCATTTTTTGCACAAATTTTTCCCTGTTTTTCCCTGTTTTGCCATGTTTTGCAACAATAAACCCTACCCTTCTCCGGCGCGATTTCCTAACCCTAACCTATGCTAAATGCAACAAGAATCGAAATAAAAAAACTGAAATAATTTCTCCATGTTTCCCAATCATCAAACAAACAAAATATCCCAAAATACTTACTTGTTTTGAAGATCAAAAACACCCAAACTTTCTATCTATCTCAAGCTCTGTTTCGGGGATGAATCCCTTACTTCGATGCTTGATATGAGGCGCGCAAGTGCTCAAGCTTGAATTCGTTGGTCCCGGCAATGGAACCAAAATGTAGTGGGAGCTCACGCTCAACCGCCAAGACCCACATACCGCTTATTGCTTCAAGCGTTTCAAGCAAGCTCTAATGGTTATCTCTCACGTAGCCGATGCACCGTCGATCCTATGAGTGTAGTGAGCTTACCTTGATGCCGATACGAGTTGCCTCCTCTCTCGCACACCCCGGTAGCTCCACGATCCTAGATGCGAGCTCAAGTATCCTCAAGCCTCCTCCATCTCCAAGTTCCATCCTCCATAGCCGCGCACACGAGAAAAGAGAAGAGAAGAGAAGAAGAGAAGAGGAGATGGTGAAGAGCTTCACCCTCTTGATCCCTCACTCTCACACACTCACTCCCTTACACTCTCATACTCCCTCTCTCAAGAGAACACACAAGCAAGAAGATGAGGAGAAGAGAAGAAGAAGAGAGCTCTTGTTAGCCACACAACAAAGAATGAGCTTCCATTCACTTTTTGAACTTTATATATACAAACCCTAAAAACCCCATGGGCGCCCATCCCTTTTTTACATGACCGGTCATTGTGGCAAGGTCCTTTTTCTATTTCCCTCTTCTAGCCTTATACCTCTAGCCTACACCTGTCTAATATTTTACAATTGGCACAAGAGGGAGCCTGGCGCTCTTTTACAAGAGTTTTCCAAGTTTTTTGAGGTGTCTTTCATTTAAAATTGCGCTTTTTGCCCCGGCTTAGCTTTGGAGGTCACCTGCATGTCTTTGCTCTTTTTCCATGTTTTTTTCTGCTTTTTCCTTCCTTTTTCCGCCATCTCGACTTGGGGTTAACAACTGGCTCCATGCAGATTGAGCCACCCCAAATAATTCCATCTTCTGAGCATAGGAATGTATATATGTAGATGCATTCCTGCTATTGAATAACTTCACCTCATGCTCAACTGCTTGCAAAGCATTCATCACAACACTTTCTGTTTGAGCTGAAGCTTGCATCACTTGTTTTTGTTGTTGTACCTGCATAAGCATATTCATATTTTGCACCAACTATTTCAAAACATCACTGGAGATTGTATTTGAAGATTCTCCCATCTTTTCTTTCCTTCTTCTGAAGACCTTTCACGTTGGGCTCACTAATGTTGGAGGGTTTTTTGTGGAAAGGTCGAATCCATCGGGGATCAAAAGTAGAAGGAAGTAGAGATAGGAGATGGAAGAGAAGACACAAGTGGTAAACACTACAAAGACAATGAATTGAATCGATATATATTGAAAGAACCTGGAATCTTTGCACGACTCAAAAGCAATCTCCAAGCATTAGATCTCTTGGAGCTTCTTCGTAGAACAAAACGTGCATCAAAATCACAGTTCCTTCTCTACTGCTCAAAACCCAAATTTGATGGCTTCGTTGGCTTCAAAAGGGGAGTAAAACTACAGGACACCTGCTCACAGATCTCCCAAATTACTCCTTCTTCTTCTTTGAGTTCAATCTGTAGTTTTCAGCCTGTTTACAGTGATCGTGATGTGCGCGATTTCGTTAATATGTCCCTCTTGTGAAAATCCCATAATTGGCTGAAAAAGTAATTAGCGTTTTGCATGCCATCCTAATCTAGAAGCTTTTCTAACTTTTTTGGATGTTTACAATAAATATTATAAAAATAGCCTAAAATTATCAAAAAATCTAGTATTTTTGGATAATCCATGCAACTCACACTAGTACTAATGGATCAAATCACATTGACTCTCTAGATCAATAAAGATGTCAGATGATGATGCATTCCATGCTTTTTCACACTGTGTCCTCATAACATCATGACATCGTGGTAGTCATTTTTTCAATAGGGTCATTAAATATATGACTACCTTCTTCATAGTCATTCATAAGGGATCCTCTCCATACTACCTACAAGAAAATGACATGGTCAAATCGACCAACAAGACCCTAGTATGGATAATCCTTACCAAGTTGGCGGAGCACAAAAGAAAATATTGAGATACAAATCTCCCAACAACATTATGGGCTTATTGTACACCCTTCAAGGTTGCAACAAGCATTACCCCTTACAAGCCTGCTTTTGGCATCGAGGCAATCACGTCTCTTAACTTCATTGTTCCTAATCTCTAGATTGATGTGGAAATTTGCCTTCTTTTGACAGAAGTCTCTCCCGTTCTACATTGAGAAAGTAGCTAAATTGGATAAAGATTCGATTCAGAGTTCCTGCCTATTGTTATAACTTGAGTTTCAATAGAAACACCAAGTGGATTGCATATCCAAGAAGCAAATCTTTGAGTGAGGACAAGAATTGCTAGCCTTCAAGACTCAGGTGGGAAATAATCTTGGCAAATTAGATATAGAATGGAGAAATTGTCTTTGTATTTTTCATGCAACTTTACTTAAATCTTGTTACCTTACTAATTTATATGGAAATCTCATTTTACATCTAATCAATGGATTTTGTTTGTAGCACAATTGTGCAAACAAATTGGTGTGCCCTTTTTTTATCACTCAAGAGGGACCTTAGGAACCAAAAGTTTCCATTTTTATTAATTCTAGTTTGGTTTTGAAACTCCTATGATTATTAGAGTCCAAATTGAATATGATTAGACTCAAGAAGAGAAATATCATGCCTTATGAACACCCAATGCATGAGAAGGAATAACCTTGATGTTAGCCTTGTTTGGTCAAGGGGAAGAAGCCTTGAAAGAGAATCCCATATTCCTCATTGATGATGAAGCACTACAAGGACCCCCTACCCAAGACTTCTCAATTGCCACTTCCTCTGAGGACCCTAATTGGCTTCTGCTCATGGAACACTGTCGATCTCTTGGGAAATAGTGAGATGTTGCATTAGAATTACTTGGCATTCTTTTTTTTTCTCTATATTTTTATCTTTTTTTTCATTCTGTAATAACATGTGTTGAGCCTTGTGCCACCCCAAATCTTCCCCTACTCACCCTGTGCAAGCTAAGAAGCATTGCTAACTCTCTAGGGAGGGGAGGGAGTACTTACCAAATGCTATCAACTATTCAAAATTGTTCATCAAGTGTTCAAAGTCATTCATTGCATATCACTATTAGAAAATTTTTAAATAAAGCAAGAATTACTTAATTTTTGAATAGTCAAAGGGTGTAAGCTCATATAATATTTAAAACCTTCATCTTATCACATTTTTTTCTTTTTTATAGAAGATATATAAAAAATGGTAGGAATCAATGAGAAGGTTGTCCGTGAGAGACACGAAAAGCCACAAATCCCCAAAATACATTGAATTCCTAATAAATTATGACGGAAACAGAAGAACAAAGACCATCACAATGAAGATGTTTGAAGGACTATAGTAGGTAAAGATCCCACTCTCAGCAAGATTGATGCATCCAGTCCTAGGTCTACCACAATACCCCTATAAAGTAAAGGCAAATAAAGTTGTTATGACCCAGTTTAATTTCACAAAGCGAAAAATGAGCAATAGTGGCATCAAGTTTGAGGTAATCGGTGACCCTGGTTTGTAAGCAACATGTCAAGTTCATCCATACATTGTTATTAGGTGCTTGCCACAACATTGTAATGCACAGAATCCACCTTAACATGTTTGAAGATTCAATCATGGGAGATGTGAAAGATGTGGACATGAGCAACATTCATGCAACAACCATGCTATTTAGTGAGGCCACAGAGTCTGAAGAAATCACAATGGGAAGTTAAGGAAACAACAACTAGGAGAGCATTCATGGTTGCATTTGGAGGGATAGTGATGATTATCATTAAACAAGCATTGAATGATCCCAACACACCCACAGAGGTGATAAAAAGTGTCCAGTGGGGTACATCCATGTCCTCAACACAAGAGACAATAACCAAGACAGGATCTAATGATCAAGGATGGTGAGAGCAAACACAAGAAGAAGAAGGGTCCCGAATCACACTTAGAAAAAAGAAATAAGGTGTAAAGAATCTTGAATACACACTTCCTAGGATTTAATGCTATATAGTATTCACAATAATGCTCAAAGTACTTATGGAGAACACTCACAATAATTCTCAAAGTACTTATGGAGAACGATGAGTGGTCTACTAGAGTTGTGGTATAGCAGTCCCCAAAAATCATCCATAAAAACCTTAAGTTCTTATGGGGAGATATCCACAGATGTCTTGTTAGCTGATCTTTGCCAAGACCTAAGAGCGTTGCATAAACCAAAATCCATGACATGATGCAAAAAGGTAGCAAAGACTATAATGAATGTTGTTTTCATCTTATCCTCCTCAGCTATGGCCATCTGATTATAGCCGACAAAGCAATCCATGAAGTATTAGGAGAAATATGGACTCTCTTTTTTCCCCCTTAAGGAGTGACTAAACAAATATAGGCCTAACCAATGAGAGAGGTGGGATTCTAGATTCATGTAACATGAACTCAATATGAATCTTCTAGCCATATCTTGGCCAAATCCTCCCTCAACAATAAAATAAGGGAAAATGTGGGAAATACAATACAGACACTTCTTGGAGGTTTGTGACTCGAATTTTCATTTTCTTATGTTTTTTAATGTTTGAATTTTTATTTCTCCCCTTTTCAATTTCCCCCTCTTTTTTAGGAAGAACTCAAATTTATCATATCTCTTTCCCCACTTCTTCTTTCTTGACGAAATCTTATAGCCTCATTATTGCTTGCCCTATCTGTAACCTTGTGAAATTTCATTTCCTCTACACAAACACAGAGTGAGTTTCACATGTTTTATGAGAGCAAATCTAGTTCTACCAAAGCCCTAAGATTTTCTTCACAAAATATTTACACGCATATTGTTCTCTTCCATGGATTTTCTATGGTATAGTTTTATCTCGTTTGGACAAAACCTATGCAAGTAATGTGCATTCTCTAACATGTAATTCCTTTTGTTTTGGTACTCTAGAAGTCTCTTACAGTCAAGAACAATTATCTTTTGAACACTCAACTTCTTTTTCAACATCTTACCATTTCTTTGTAATTAAAGTTACAAGTATGTTGTCTTGTTTTTTCGTTGCTCCATAGTTAAATTTTATCTTGTTTGGAGAAAATATATGCAAGCTATATGCATACTGAGCTTTCCTCTTTTTTTTTAATACTCCGATGTCGTATTGCTGCGCATTCGAGGTGTGAAAACCACCCGAAAGTTGTGTGTGTGATTTGATACTTTGTACATACTTAGCCGTTATGTTTGCTCTTTCATTCTATGCGGGAAATATAGTGAAGAGGGTTTGGAGCAAGAGGAATTAATCAACAATGCTCTGGTTGACATGTATGCTAAATGTGACATGCTTGTAGAAGAACAGGGAGTTTTTGGTAGACTGGTAACTCGAGATGCAATCTCATGGGCTACACTTATTTCAAGATATGCCGATTATGGGCTTTGTGAGGAAGTATTGGAATGTTTCCAACATCTACAACTGGATGGTATTTCTGCTGATGCTAGTACATTTGTTTACAGACTAAAATCATGTAGCATCATAGGAGCTTTAGATACAAGCCGAGAACTCCATGTAGGGATATACAAAAGGGGACTAGATAATGAGCTTCATGTTGGCAATACACTTGTGGACATGTACAACAGTTGTGGTTGGGCTGTAGAAGCTTATCAAGTATTTGGCAGACTTTCAGAACAGGGGAACATCTGATCCAAAATGCAGATGACACAACTGCTAGATATTCTGGAAGATTATTGTGTTTTCTGAGACTAACAGTACTGTCATATTGATGGAGGCACAAGTGGGGAAGATTGGGAAAGTGCTATTGATTCTTTTAATCAACTAGGCAGTGACAAGTTCATTGTCTTACTAATATGGCAACAGCTGATGTTGTCATTCTTTATGATAGAGATTGGAATCCATAGGTCGATTTACAAGCTTAGGACCAAGCTCACCGTATTGGACAGAAGAAAGAGGTTCAAGTATTACAGTTTTGTACTGTGCTAACTATTGAAGAAAAAGGGATTGAATGTGCTTACAGGAAACATGCATTAGATGCACTTGTAATCTGGCAAGGCCGACTTGCTGAAAAGAGAGCCGGGTGTACAGCCATATGATGAGGATTCAGGCACTGGTGAATTGCGTTATGTCCAGATGTCTGTGACCACTTACAACACATCAATTCCAGTTACAGAGTGTTACACACATGGTGCTCAGGTTGTGTACTTGAGACTGCATTGGATCAACCCCCTGTTTTCAAAGATGCCGAAAGATTTTTCAGGTGTCATGGTTTACACGAGTTGAAACTGACAACTGGCAGTGTGGTGAGTGGGAATGGAGATGTAAAACAAAACTGGCTGTGCGAGCATAGGGCTTTTCGATAGGGAAAAGCTGCGTGTGTATGAGAGGAAAGTGTGGCTAAAAAAGTGGGCTTTTTCTGGTTCACGGAAGAAAAAAGCAGGGGAGAAAACGCAGAAGCAAGGGAAATGACACAAAAACGGGAGAATAGTGTGGGAGGATAGAGGCTTGTTGCATTTGGGCTGGACAGCGCTTATGAAAGAGGAATTGCAGGGAGGAAGAACCAATAGGGGAATCAAGCAGAGAGGAGGGGAAGAGGATTGAAACCAGAAAATGATAGGGGAAAAAAAAAGGAAACTCTAGCGCTCTGGGACAGACCACCATCGCCTACCAGTTGAATTGCTGCATCCTTAGTCACATTGTGAAATCATCGTTACCGGATCGCTGCATCGATCATTTGTCTTGATCAAGTAGCATGCTTTTCGTCACGAAATGCTTAAAAATCAGGATGGATTATGGTGTTTCTAGTAGATCACGATCTCTCTCTCGGGTCCGATTGAGCTGAAATTCGTCGTCTCCACAGCTCCCCAGTCAAAGCCATCCACTTGGGTCGTCTCACCTTCGCCATTTCTGAGGTCTTCCTCTCCAGGACCGCATTACTGCTATCCAGGGCAAACAAGAAGTCTTACCCATTGCACATACTTTGAAATCTCTCTGCAAGTCAATTACGTGGAGCAGTCTCTCTACTCCATTTCCACCTACTTTCTACATACAGGATGGCTGATTTTGCACGGTTCACGCCTCAGCAGTTAAACAAATAGCTAAATTCGAACAGAATACAACAAACAGATGGCACCTGCTTCTCTCTCTGGAGAAAGATACGCTATCATGCTTAGAGAGGGAGGACATTGATACAGATTGGAAGTGAGCATCCGACTCCTGGGAAGAAGGAAACAGTCAGTCTGGGGACAATTAGGACAGACATCTATGAGAGCATAACAGCAGTAATTACAATTGATCATCAAACTATCTTGAAGAAAGAAGTCGTGCTGTCCCAATTTCCAGTTCCCTGAATGTTATTTCTGTTTTTTTATGCTGTGCATCATGATTGAAGAGGAAACATGAGATTTCAAGGCAGATTCTAAGCTTTCCTTTTAACCATCCATATTTCCCAACAGAAATTATGTTTGTTCCCGGAAAGGAGAGTCAGAAAACTGACTTATTATCCACAACTGAAGACTATTTCTGGGTCTGACTGATCCAGGAACAGGGCAGATTGAAGGCTACCATTATATATAAAAATGGAAAATCTGAAGACTGTTTCTAACCGTAAGCCATCTCAATATCAGTAAATAGTCATCATGATGGAACTTGAATCAGAAAATTATCCACGTTCATCCACTTTCTCACTCATCGATGAAGACCGTACTCTTGGAAATTCTCTTTGAAGTGTATAGTTGATCTATGTAAACCAGAGGCTACTCGGGTTTCTTCGTCTTGAATCTTGAAGTCTTGACATTATTTCCTCATCTTGCTTATTCATCTGTTTGATCTTTTATCCTGAAATTTATCAAGGTCTTCTGAAGACGCGACATTGCTTTCGAAACCCTTCGACATCTTTGGTGAACCCGACGTGAAAGCGTCGCAGAAATTTCAGGATGGGAGATACTTCAACCTCTATTTCAGCCTCTTCTACAATTCCAGCTGCGTCTACTTCAGCTCCATCAATGACTGCTGCGTCAAGTACTTCAACAGAGGATCTAAAGCAGATTTTGCAGAATATGTCCATGTATATGCAGCTCCAAAATCAGCAGACACAATTGTATATGCAGCAGCAGCAACAATTGCATCAACAGCAGTTGTCTCAGCAAAGGCAACTCTATTCGGAGCAGGAGAATGCAAACAGTGCGACTAAGGCTATTGAAGCAGTTGAGAATGAGAAGAAGCTATTTGATGGGCGTAATGTTTCAGCATATTTGAAGACATATGAGATCAAGATGGGGTTTTTTGGAGTTCCAGCTGGACTTATGAGTAAGTATTTCCTTCGTCTTGTCACACTCGCTTTGAGGGCGAAAGTGACTGATCCTTTTATTCAAAATACACATTGGCAAGATTTTAAGAAGGCCTTGAAAGAAGAATATTTCCTTGAGGAATTTGGTATGGCTACTCGGTGGTCATTCCGAGAGTGGGTCTATATGCCAAACAAAGGTCTAGCTGCTTCGGAGTTGATTCGAGAATTTGAGAAGAGGTATAGTCAGCTTGATGCCATTGAACAAAGAGCATTGGATGTTGAAAAAGTTGAGCTTTTCTTGCAAGCTGCAGATCCTGCTCTTCAAGAAGAATTGGGTGAGCTTCTTGAGGATCGCACGAAGCCTATGGGTCTTAAAACGGATTGGCAAGATGCTCAGGATGCAGTCTCGACTTTGACCAAGAGGAGGATATGGAAAACTCGCTTACTGAATGGTTCCATGACACCTACACCATCATCTGCTCCTATGCCTGCTTCTATCCCTGTTATTTCTTCTCCTCCTCAGCCAGTTTCTTGGCCTATGCCAGTGCCTACTGTTTCCACTCCACCTATTCCTCCTGTTCCACGACCGATGCCTACACCTTCTGCTCCAAACCCATCCGCTCCATCGGTGCCTACCTCTCTTGATGACATAATCAAAGGCATAACAGATTTGACACTGGAGTCAGTCAAAGCGGAGTTGGTGGGAAAGTTGAAAGAGCAGTTTGCTTCGACTGCACCTACTACTTCTTCTAGTGCTCCTACTGCACCTAGGAATGCTCCTAGTGCACCTAGGAGAGATCGAAGATGTATTTGGTGCAACAGTATGGACCATCAACATTGCAGGGATTGTGAATCTTTTCAGGATGCAAGGAGGAAGAATTTGGTATATTGGGGGCAAGATGGTAAGATTTGGTTGACTGAGACAGGAGCTCCACTTGCTACCAACTTTGGTAAAGGTGGAATGAAGAAGTTAGTGGATGACATGGCTGCGCATACTTCTTATGTGACAACTAGAGGTGATGCTTCTGCATATGGAGTCCAGATTGAGAAGGGATCAGAGACTCAGTCAGCACTATGGACTTATGCTATGGAGACTGCAAACAAGGGAAAAATTCAGCAAACTGTTTTGACTAGTGCAGGCTCTAGCATCAGATCAGAGACAGATTGGGATTCGCCTGTTGACAGGTACTCTATTTATGCTTATTTGGCTAAGTCTCAGGGAGCAGATGTACTTGTTGAGGAGAAGCGTAAGAGGGATGAAGAAAATCCAAGTGCAACTAAGAAGACTAGAGGGGGTGAGTTTGTTACTCCACCTACTGCAGGACCGTCTTCAAGACCAGGGCCAGATCGACAAATGGAAGATGCTCAAAAGAGAGAAAAGAGGCAAGAGCCTAGAGAGAGAAAGCAGCCAGGGTTTAGATTGATGTCCGATATTGAGACATCTACGGACATGAAGAAAATCTTTAATGATAAGATACTTGGCAGTGAGGTGACTTTCACTATTTCTGAGATTTTGGGCATCTCGAAAAGAGAGTTTCAGGATCAGTTTCAGGAAGTTTTGAAGAGGAAAAGACATGCATTGTCTACCATTGATACACAGGGAGTTTTGATTGGGGAGTTGGATGAGGATGAGGATGAGGTTATGGTTGAGAATACTTCTGTTTTTCCACAGGTAGAGAAGAGGGTTCAGCCTATGCATTATGCTGAAATTGAGGAGCCTGTTTTGATACCGCATAGTCACTTTTCGCGGAGCCATTGGGCTAGGGCAACTACAGAGATGATGGTAAAGATTGGAGAGAAACAGGTGCCTTATGTGTTGCATTGGTGGATCATGGTTCAGAGATTAATCTCATAGTTCGTGGAGTTTATGAGAGTAACAGATGGCCTATGGATGTAGAGCATGGGTGGCGTATGAGAGCTGCCAATAACACTGCAGGTGATTTGTATGCTGCCTGTCCTAGTGTCAGGGTTTCTATTGGTGATGTAGAGGAGGATTTTCATTTCTTTGTGCAGGATTCATGCTCTTATCCCATAATTCTTGGACAACCATTCATCACAGAGATGCGCATGGAAACAAAGGTCATGGATGATGGATCTGCTTATGCACGGATTCACAGTAAAGATGGTATGAGAGCAGTTCAATTTATGACTGTGTGTGTGAACCATGTTAGAAACAGGGATACTCTCAGAGATGCACCTTTGCCCAGTGTGAGGGATTCGGGTTTTCATTAGGTACCGCCGTTTCGCGAGACGACGATGGTACAGAGCAGAGGAGATTGGAGTTCTCGCCTCTTGGCAGCAGTGTTTTCTCCTCCGGTTTTGTTGGGATTTCAGCAAACAGTTCGATGAGCTATCAGAAGACTTCTAGGTTTCCTAGAGCTGCCAGGCAGTATATATGCAGGAAGGAGAAAAATTTGAAAAATGCAGGAATTTTGGAGGATGATGAGCACATAGATGGGATGTATGACAGTGTGATTTGTGCAGATACGATGACAGAGATGGGAGATATGCTGAAAATTGATATGCAAAATTGTCACAGTAATGTATTAGTGCAGTCCCTGGACATGTTTTATGAAATTGTAGATTTTGTGTCACAGATTGAGTCAGAGGCTGAAGTAACTCAACAAAGAGTGTTGAGTGCTGAAGAAATTCAGCAAACAGAGTTTCCAGCTAGTTATGATCAGCTTTCAGAGACACAGAGGGATGAAAACTTTCAGCCAACAGAGTTCACTGCTGAAATATTTCAGCATCCAGAGTTTAGAGCTGTTTCTATGCAGTCCATAGAGCAGAGGGCTGAGAATATTCAGCTATTGGAGTGCAGAATTGCTGATTTATAGCAAGATTTGAGTAATGCAAAAGAGCATAATGAAGCAAGGGTTGACACGAAATACAAAACTGTGGATAAGAAGGTGAAGCCGGTTGCTATACCGCTTCCACCTGACAGTGATCAGCAAATAGAGAGGGCTGCTAAATAGCCAATTTTGAGGAATCCGGAGCATATTGGTCATAAATTTTAAGCAGAGACTCTTGCTGAATTGAAAATTGGAAATGGTGATTTCTTGCTACCCATAGAGAAGCAATGCTTTCGGGAGATGCTTGAGCGACATGGAAGGGGATTTGCTTTTTTCCCGCATGAGATTGGATGTGTGAATCCTGATATTGTTGCTCCTATGGTCATTTTTACTATTCCTCATATCCCATGGAATCTCCGACCTATTCCAATGCCTAAAGCACACTTGCCAAAGCTGATTGATTTATTGAATGAGAAAATCAGGATGGGAATTCTTGAGCCTTCATCTGCACCATACTCAAACAGGTGGTTTACAGTTCCAAAGAAGAATGGTACTCTCCGATTTATTCAGGACATGCAGTCAGTGAACAGAGTCACTATCAGGAGTGTTGGGATAGGTCCAGTTGTGGATGAGTTTGCAGAAGCATTTGCTGGACGTGCCATCTATTCTTTAGGTGATTTGTATTCAGGATATGATCAGTTTCAGCTGGCTTTGGAAAGCAGGGACATAACCACCATGAGAACTCCTATTGGGCTTGTCAGGATGTGTACCTTGCCTCAAGGTGCTACTAATTCTGTTGCGCATATGATGAATGCCATGCATAAGGTCCTTCGTGATTATATACCTCAGCTTACCATGCCTTTCTTGGATGATGTGCCCATTAAGGGATGTGCAGAAGAAGAGAAGAATGAGAGTCTAAATGAGCAGGGATGCAAATCCTTTGTGGCTGATCATATTTCAGCATGTGAGAAGATTTTGGCCAGGCTAGAAGAAGTGAACTTGACACTTTCAGGGAAAAAATCTATTTTTGGAGTGAATGAGGTTGTCATTGTTGGACATATGTGTGGATATTATGGCAGGAAACCCTCACCTGATAAGGTGAATGCTATAGGCAAGATTGCGGAGTATTGTTCTACCACTTCAGAGGTACGGAGATTCATTGGAGCTTTTGTGTTTTATATGATTTGGATACCTCATTTTGCACACATAGCAGATTGTTTGTATCAGCTGCTTCGAAAGGGGCAGAAATTCTATTGGGATGAGAGCCACACTAGAGCCATGCGAAAATTGAAGAAGTTATTGCAGAATGCTCCTACTCTCAGGAAAGCGGATTATAATTGTGGAAGGCCTATTGTATTGACAGTTGACACTAGTCCAATTGGCATAGGTTGGGCTGTGGGTCAAGATGATGCAGATGGAAATAGGTATGCTATTCGGTTTGGGGCGAAAGTCCTAAACGAGAGACAGAGGAGATAGCCACAAATCAAGAGGGAGCTACTGGGGATTGTCACGGCTCTCAAATGTGACAAGGAGTACTTTATTGGAGCTTCAGTTGTGGTAGAGACAGATTGCTTGCCATTGATTGGTATGATCACGAGTTGCTCTACTCCGGATATAGCTATGCTGAGATGGATTGCATACATCAAGTCATTAAATCCAAAATTTAAACACATAGCAGGGAAGGATAATCCAGTGGCAGATATGTTGTCTAGAGCCAGATATGATGATGAGGAGATTCTACTTGCAGAAGAGGATGATGCAGAAATTTCAGCCACTATGGTTGATCATGTTTGTCATGTCTATGATATTGTGGCTTTCATACAAGAACTCTATATTGGAGATTGCTTGCAGATTGGCAGGTACCTTAGTACACTAAGCAAAAGAGATGAATGGACAGATGAAGAGTTCAAGAAAATCAGAAGGAAAGCCTATGGTTATTTTCTCAAGGACGGATTTCTTTGGAAGCATCCGAAGAAAAGAGGTGGATTACCTTTGCGGGTTGTCTGCGATAGAGAGACACAGTTACAGGTGATGAGGGAGTTTCATGAGAGTCCTTGGGCTGGTCATAGAGGAGTGTGGGCTACTTATGAGAAAATCAAGGAGAAATATTGGTGGAAAGGCATGTATAGAGATGTTTCTCACTTTGTTGAGACTTGCAGGGACTGCCAAATGTATTCGGTAGTGCGTCATCGAGATGAGCTTCATCCGACCTATCCGTTATGCATTCATTATAAGTGGGTAGTTGATTTGGTTACTATGCCTATGGGTCTATGGCAGATGAGATACATTGTTTTGGCTAGAGAGGATCTTACCAATCATGTTGAGGGCAGATCTTTGAGAACAAAGACCACTAGTGCAGTGTGTAAGTTCTTATTGGAAGAAATTTTATGCAGGTATGGTTGTGTGGGTAAGATCACTGCGTATTGTGGTGAATTGGATGTAGATGAAGCTAGGGAGTTTTTCTCTCAGCTAGGAATCAAGTTGGCTCTAACTACAGCATATAATCCAGAGGGAAATGGGAAGAGTGAAAGAGGGCATCCGCCGATAGTGAAAGCATTAGCCAAAGCATGCAGAGGATGGATTGGCGAATGGCCGAGACTTCTACCATTTGCTTTGTGGGCTGATCGTACGACTCATAGTGTTACCATAGGATATATGCTTGCTGAGTTGATGTATGGTCAGAAACCTGTTATGCCGACTGAGACTTGTGTTTTGACTTGGTCAGTTCTACCTTGGCAGGAGGATTTGACGAGAGAAGAGCTCTTAGCTCTTCGGATTCGATAGTTGGAGAGGAGACCAAAGGATATTCAGCTAGCTATTGACAGGTTGAAGGTTGCTAGACTAAGAAATAAGGACAGGTTTGACAGCAGGCATCGCTTGCGGCCTAGAGCAATAGAAGAGGGAGATTGGGTATTGGTCTTTGATAGCAGCCTTGAAAATCAGCATACTGCAATTCGAAAGATGGTGAAAAGATGGTTTGGCAGACATGTCTTTGATAATGCAACATATGAGTTGACAGAATTGGATGGGACAGTGCTTAGAGTGCGTATTGCTGGAAAAAGAATCAAGATTTTCAAGAAAAGAGATGATGAAGATTATGCATTGGAAGAATTTGCAAGAGAACAACGAGAAGAAACTCCAATGAAAGAGACAGATGATATGACATATAATCTTGTTGATCTACCGGAAATGCATAATGAAGAGATTGATCTGTTTGTGGATCTTGATGATAACGATCATGGGTAGTTGGCCCATCCAGAGGATGCGCAGGATTAGAGGGGGTGGATGTCGTATTGCTGCGCATTCGAGGTGTGAAAACCACCCGAAAGTTGTGTGTGTGATTTGATACTTTGTACATACTTAGTCGTTATGTTTGCTCTTTCATTCTATGCAGGAAATATAGTGAAGAGGGTTTGGAGCAAGAGGAATTAATCAACAATGCTCTGGTTGACATGTATGCTAAATGTGACATGCTTGTAGAAGAACAGGGAGTTTTTGGTAGACTGGTAACTCAAGATGCAATCTCATGGGCTACACTTATTTCAAGATATGCCGATTATGGGCTTTGTGAGGAAGTACTGGAATGTTTCCAACATCTACAACTGGATGGTATTTCTGCTGATGCTAGTACATTTGTTTATAGCCTAAAATCATGTAGCATCATAGGAGATGTAGATACAAGCCGAGAACTCCATGTAGGGATATACAAAAGGGGACTAGATAATGAGCTTCATGTTGGCAATACACTTGTGGACATGTACAACAGTTGTGGTTGGGCTGCAGAAGCTTATCAAGTATTT
Source organism: Lygodium microphyllum (assembly GCF_053477565.2). Taxonomy (NCBI): domain Eukaryota; kingdom Viridiplantae; phylum Streptophyta; class Polypodiopsida; order Schizaeales; family Lygodiaceae; genus Lygodium; species Lygodium microphyllum. The sequence goes on from NC_141155.1 coordinate 31,220,203, forward strand.
GACAGACTTTCAGAACAAGGGAACATCTGATCCAAAATGCAGATGACACAACTGCTAGATATTCTAGAAGATTATTGTGTTTTCTGAGACTAACAGTACTGTCATATTGATGGAGACACAAGTGGGGAAGATTGGGAAAGTGCTATTGATTCTTTCAATCAACCAGGCAGTGACAAGTTCATTGTCTTACTAATATGGCAACGGCTGATGTTGTCATTCTTTATGATAGAGATTGGAATCCATAGGTCGATTTACAAGCTTAGGACCAAGCTCACCGTATTGGACAGAAGAAAGAGGTTCAAGTATTACAGTTTTGTACTGTGCTAACTATTGAAGAAAAAGGGATTGAATGTGCTTACAGGAAACATGCATTAGATGCACTTGTAATCTGGCAAGGCCGACTTGCTGAAAAGAGAGCTGGGTGTACAGCCATATGATGAGGATTCAGGCACTGGTGAATTGCGTTATGTCCATATGTCTGTGACCACTTACAACACATTAATTCCAGTTACAGAGCGTTACACACATGGTGCTCAGGATGTGTACTTGAGACTGCATTGGATCAACCCCCTATTTTCAAAGATGCCGAAAGATTTTTCAGGTGTCATGGTTTACACAAGTTGAAACTGACAACTGGCAGTGTGGTGAGTGGGAATGGAGATGTAAAGCAAATATGGCTGTGCGAGCATAGGGCTTTTCGATAGGGAAAAGCTGCGTGTGTATGAGAGGAAAGTGTGGCTAAAAAAGTGGGCTTTTTCTGGTTCACGGAAGAAAAAAGCAGGGGAGAAAACGCAGAAGCAAGGGAAATGACACAAAAATGGGAGAATAGTGTGGGAGGATAGAGGCTTGTTGCATTTGGGCTGGACAGTGCTTATGAAAGAGGAATTGCAGGGAGGAAGAACCAATAGGGGAATCAAGCAGAGAGGAGAGGAAGAGGATTGAAACCAGAAAACGATAGGAAAAAAAAAGGAAACTCTGGCGCTCTGGGACAGACCACCATCGCCTACCAGTTGAATTGCTGCATCCTTAGTCACATTGTGAAATCATCGTTACCGGATTGCTCCATCGATCGTTTTTCTTGATCAAGTAGCATGCTTTTCGTCACGAAACGCTTAAAAATCAGGATGGATTATGGTGTTTCTAGTAGACCACGATCTCTCTCTCGGGTCCGATTGAGCTGAAATTCGTCGTCTCCACAGCTCCCCAGTCAAAGCCATCCACTTGGGTCGTCTCACCTTCGCCATTTCTGAGGTCTTCCTCTCCAGGACTGCATTATTGCTGTCCCGGGCAAACAAGAAGTCTTACCCATTGCACATACTTTGAAATCTCTCTGCAAGTCAATTATGTGGAGCAATCTCTCTACTCCATTTCCACCTACTTTCTACATACAGGATGGCTGATTTTGCACGGTTCACGCCTCAGCAGTTAAACAAACAGCTGAATTCGAACAGAATACAACAAACAGATGGCACCTACTTCTCTCTCTGGAGAAAGATACGTATATAGCATGAGGATCAATACAAGGGGAATGCTAAATATGTATCTTGCTTTATAATGATCAATTTTCCTCTTGAACTCATGTACATAGGCCATCATTGCTGCATCAACCTCTTCTCCCATCCTTAGAAAACATGGCTTCTCCTAAATTACACAGTTGGGATATGCTATAAGAGAACACACTCATACTTGCCATCATGGAAATACACAAGCCTGAATAATACAACCAACCTTACCTGTAAGCTTGTCCATGTCAACTACTATTCCAACTTCATGAAAACAATAGCCAATCTTTGAACAAATATGTAGTTCATTGTCCCTCCTACTCACGCATGATCACAGCATCATCCTTATCTAATCCATGCATCACATTCACTATTGAAATTAAATGTGGAGCCCCACTTGCTCCTCCTATAGTATTTGAATGATTTTTGCATGCTGCCTCACTTAACTTCTAATTTATAATCATCGCTATAGCGAGACCCACTCCAAAAGAGCCATGGCTTGTGCACAATGCACTTGTGTGGAATACCATCAAGAAGAAGGAAAAAACTAATCTTTGTGGTATGTTAGATAAGAAAACACCCAAGAGATTTACACTTTTGGGTTGATCCATTTTCAAGAGCAAACACAAAAATAATCACCTCAATTGCAATTCCTACACTTGCCACGTTGTTGTTGCTTCCTGAATTTTTGAAAATGTCCTAGGTCTATTGGTGTGTAGTCTCCTCCTTCTCTTTGAATTATCATTTCAAATGTATAACAATAGCTTCTTCTTCAAAGACTTCATAGTTGTTACCTTTGTATCGTCCCAAATCTTGCTCCTCTAGAACTCTAATTGTATATGGCTTATCAACTTCTTGTAATGCCAAAATCTTTCCATTGTGATATAGCATGGAAATGTTTACATTGTGCCAAAACGCTAAGATATATTGACCTCTTTAAATTTACATCAAAATATGAAAAGATTCCAAATCATAATGTCAAATTTTCCTTTGATCACCCTACTCTATCAAGTACTTATAGCAACTTCAACAATACTTGTGAATAGACATATATTAATAGGTTGAGAAGCACAAGGACATTAGACCTTGCAAACATATAATTTTTGGAAAATTTGTAGCAATTATTCAAAGCCTTTTATTAATTCTTCAAGATCTCAGGCTCTTCTCCCATGAAATTACCAAAGAGTAGCATAGGAAAAGGAACTAGAAGTGTAGAAAAGAGAGAAGACCGGTCAATTAACCAAAAGTTGGACATGATGCCCAAGGGAAAGGGGAAACCGTAACCCTAGAATGTTGGAAACTGCAAGGAAGACGAGAGACGAAAGGAAGAGAGGAGAGAAGAGAGATATGAGACATCGGAAGTGGAACCCCAGAAGTGTGTCAACTGAGTACACATAATAGGAATATATAAAGGGGACCTGGGGCGCTATATATAGACAGACTATATATAGCTAACATAGAATTCATATATAAAAGTAATGAGCTTGAATAGAAATGGTTATTCTTGTGTGTGCAAACTTTTCTACTCTACTTCCTCACTTCAAAGCCTTGCATGAGAGAGAGTGTGAGATTCATGGAGAGAGAGAGTGTGTGAGTGGTGAGGGATAAGGAAAGTGAAACCTCTAGTCTCCTCTCTAGTACTCTCTTATGTCCACCATGCTTTCACTTGTATATCAAAGGCCATAGAGGGTTGAGAGACAATGGACTGCTCACTTAGATTATGGAGCTAGGCCTTGCAAACTTCTTGGTAGGAGACACATGGCCCTATACTTGATACAAGAATTTGTTTAATCCATATGCAAGTGACTAGGTGCGAGCTAGTCAATGATGTATGTGTTCAAGCTGTCAAAAGAGTAAGACTTTACCAAATGGTTTCAACATTTTGAGCCCATAGCACAATATTTTGGTCCTATTGTCATGACCAAAGGAACTTGGACCATGGATCACTCATACGAGTTTTGCCACAGAATAGGAGGATGCTAGTTGTGTGAGCTCCAAAATGTGTGTCATACTTAGTTAGGTTTGGCTGCATTTTCTCAATTATTTTTGGCAAATACGTTAGGGAATTGGTAAGTGGATTTCATTTTACCTAGTATAGAATCCATTGAAACAGACTTTTTTCTTACAAATCCTTTCCTTAAAAAGAAAAAGGATATAGTGCCCATAGCACTTTCTCTCGCAATCAAGAGGAAGTATATAATAGGAAATATGAAAAGAGAGAGAGTTGTTGAAATAAAAAATACTCATTACTATGTTTGCATGTACAAAGCATCGCCATGCCTTGTTGCACGGGGAGGGACAAGGATCTAGTTCCGAGCCTCATATGTATAAATGAATGCACCACAAGGAGAAGGGAGTCATGATTGCAAGGGTACACATATGAAATGGCACGATGGGTAGAAAAATCACTGTGTGAAAGAGAGACTTTGGTCCTTGGAAAAGGAAGACTGCATGAAAGAGAGTGTCACAACTCTATAGAAACAGAATTTGTATCCTTTTTCATTAATTTGTCTATATAATGATTTATTAAATTTATTTCCTTTTCACTAATTAGATATAAAGAAAAGTGCATTGGAGCTGGCCACTAATGAGTGGTCACAGGTTATGGTGGACCCACGCGGTGGGTTAGAGAAAAGATAGTTCACACTTCCACCTATATGGCCCGATTGGGCGCCTGTGACTAGAACTCACGCATATCAGGGTTAGACTCGCACACAGAAAGGATTGATGCCTTGAAGTGTAGGCTAGATCCACCAGAACAGACAGTTACAATCAACAAGATGGCATGATCATGAAATGCTTGTATAATGTGCATGTGTGGGCTGAAAGCTTGAAATGCACATTTCTTTGCATAGGAAAGTCACATGAAGATTCGGATACCATTTTTGCGATGTACACGGAAAAAGCTTTCATATGACACCCATATTGGGGGGGGGGGTCCCTAAATTTTAGAAGATCCCTAAATTTTAGGAGGTCCCTAAATTTTAGGAGCCTCGAATTAGCCTAAAAAGGCTAGTCCTAAAAAATAGGGATGTCATTCTAAAAATAGTAAGTTCTGTACTCTGACTGTGCTTACTAAATTTGGTTTTTTCTATTCTTGACAATATTCAACCCAAAAAGGAAGGCCATAGAGAAGAGACAAGTGTCAAGACACTTGTCACACAAGTTTCCAAGTGTCCCACCACTTGTCACATCTCATGACATGTGGCTGGACTCTTGTCTTGTGCTACTCCACTTTCCCCTTTTGTACTAGCTCTTCCCTCTCCTATAAATAAGAGCTCGTTTTTCTTCATTCAACATTACTTTTCTTTGCTGTAAACTCATGTATAGCACCCACAGATAGCCAGAAACTGGCCCCATCCATCCCCATCATCATCCCCCACTTCTCCATTATCAAATTTCTCCATATTTCCTCTTCTATCACTGCTGTTTTACAGGACAGCAAGCCTGTAAATTCATTACAGCACCTCCTTTTCAAGCTCTTTCTTCCATTTTAGCAACAAGAAGCAAGCCCTATCCATGTACTACTGTTCAACGATGGAGAAGGCTGATTTCCCCTTTTTCTTCTCTCATACTATAAAGAAATCAGTTCTTATCATTGCATAATAGATAATGCATGTGTGTTTGTACATCTTTGCATGATCTTGTGAGAGTGAGAATTACTTCTTCTCACTCTCAGGTTGATTGTAACTGAGCTCTTCCCTAAGGGACTTGGGTTGAGCAGAAATACATTCCTTCGGGGGGAGGGGGGGGGGTTCGCCCATCTTCAACCCTCAATCTTGTCTCCATTACTTTTACATTTTCATGGCTGTAATTTTGTGAGTAATTTTCATTTTCAGCTTTAAGTATTTATTCTCTTTTATATTAAATCTAAAAAACAAGCGAATATCATAATTGTTAAGCATACTACATTGTTCGGGGCGTTTACAGTGGTATCAGAGCTTTGGCTCGGTCCTCACCCCCAACACTGGTAGTGCTTACAATTATAAGTTTGTTTGTTTTTAGCCCTTGCATTGAGTGCTTGAGCATATTTTTTTTTCTTAAGAGTCTCAATGGATCAGTCGAGTGCTATCCTTCAAGCCATTCAAAGTATTAGAGAGGAGAATCAGCAAATTCGTGACCAACTTCTCAAACTAGAAAAAGTTGAGAATCCCAAAGAATTCAAGGAAAGAAACCCATCTGCTTCAAGGAGACAAAGCCATACCAACGAAAGGAGCCGATCAAGAAGTCCAACTACTTCTAAGAGGTAGTTCCATTCTACTTCAAGACAAAGAAAGAGATCACGTCGAAGCTCATCCTCTTCTTCAAAGTCATCTGACGCCTACTCTGATGGACCCTCTTCTAGTAACGAAGAGTCACACCCTTCTCGTGGAAGACCTCATCATCGTCAAAGGCATCGACATTCTTCACCCTCGTCTCCATCTTCATCCCCATCAAGCACTTCATCATCTTCAACCTCAAGATCCGGGCATGGACGAATGCATAAGAAGAAGAAGAAGACTAAGTCACTATCTCAACTTGAAAAGAAGATCAAGTTCAGAATGTATGATGGTTCCCGAAATCCTGATCTGTTTCTGAAGTTTATTCGTCAATTTCAAATTTTGTATGGTCGTGACAAGTATAAAGAAAAAGAAAAGATTAAGTTTGCAGCTTTACATTTAACCGACTTAGCCCATACTTGGTGGATGGGGTTGGAATATGATCATGCTGCCCCAAAATCATGGCGGTCCTTTGTTCGCATAATACAAAGCCAATTTCTTCCTGTTCATTTCAAAAGAGATGTGAAAATGGAATGGGATCGGCTTTGGCAAAGGAAAAATGAGTCACTTGGTGACTATACCAAGAGATTTTGGGAGCTACTTTTGAAGGTCCAACATTTCAAGAAGATCAACAGTTCGGAAAAGCTTAGGAAGTTTCAAGGAGGTTTGCATTTTAAACTTCGTACTGCTCTTAATCATTATCATTGTTTTAGTCTCAGGGAACTCATTGACCATGCTGAGACATGGGAAATGGAGCACAATGGCCACAAATCATTCCAAAAGAATGATAAGAAGAGAGTAGCTGATGATGAGGAGTATTCAACCCCAAATGAAAGACAAAAACAGCGACAAAAGCAGCCATCAAATCAAAAGAAGATGAAGCCCTATGCACCTCCTAATGCTCCTCAATTTCGCTCCAATCTATACCCACAAGCAAAGCAACTTTCCGAAGAAGAAAAGCAACACTTCATAAAAGAAGGGAAGTGCTTTAAATGTGGACAAATAGGCCACATAGCGAAGCAATGTTCAAACAAGGGACAAAGAAAGGTTTCTGACAACAAGCCTAAGTCGCCAGTGAAAATCAATGCTATCAGTGATGTAGTTGCAAACACAACTCACACTCCAGAGACGCGCAAATTATTAAAAGCTTGGGGACAGTTGCAAGGTAAGCAAGCACTATTCTTGATAGATCTTGGGGCGAATGAAAATATCATTTCCTTGCAATTAGCTAAAGAGCTTGGATTAAAGAATGAAGAGATGGACACTCCGGCAGAAGTTCGCCAAGCTTTAAATGCTGATGAAGGTGACACAGTGAAGACTGTGATACCCTACATTGGCAAGGTCAAGTTTCAAATTCAAGGCTACAGTGACGAAGATACCTTCTGTATCGGAGACCTTGATGGTTGCGATATGATTCTTGGCATGCCCTGGAATCATAGAGTAGATTCAATCATCTTCTCTTAGAAAAAGAAGGTAAAACTCACCAACAAAGGCAAGAAGTATGAGATCCAAGCTGGAGTTTCTAGAGACACCATACCTATGGTAAGCCATATGCAAGTCTCTAGAGCAATTAAGGATTGTGTTCAATGTTGTTTGCTTTATGTCACTGATGTAAAAGATAATATGAATGTTGAAAACCAAGAGCGACTTCAGCTCTTGGAAAAGTATAAAGATTGTTTTTTGGAAGATCTTCCTTATCAGCTTCCCCCAGAAAGGCCAGAAGACCATCATATTGATATTATCCCGGGCATTTCTCCTCCTAATATAGCACCATACCGTGTGAGCCGTCCTCAACAAGAAGAAATCAGAAAGCAAGTCAAAGACCTACTCAACCGTGGGCTAATTAGGCCAAGTAGCTCACCATTTTGTTCACCGGTTCTTCTTGTTCAAAAGAAAGATGGCACATTCAGGATGTGCATTGATTATCGAGCCCTAAAAAAAATCACTGTGAAGAATCGGTTTCCTATTCCCAAAATTGATGACATTTTGGATCGTCTAGGAGGCTCAAAGGTTTTCAGCCGCATTGATCTAAAGAGTGGTTATCATCAAATGATGTACACAAAACTGCTTTCCGCACTTCATACGGTCTTTATGAATTCTTGGTGGTTCCTTTCGGATTAACCAATGCACTAGCCACCTTTAATCGAATGATGGAGCGCATCTTTAGAGAGCATCGACAATATGTCGGTACTTTCTTTGATGATATTCTTGTCTTTAGCAAGAATGAAAAGGAGCATCATCAACACTTGAAAATTGTTCTACAATTACTTCAACAAAATCAACTCTTGGTAAATGGTAAAAAGAGTGAAATTTTCATGCATAAAATAAATTACCTTGGGCATGTCATCTCTTCTGAAGGGATTCAGATGGATCCTGAAAAGATCAGGATAATCCAAGAATGGCCTCATCTTCATGATATACATGAGGTGCGATCATTTCTTGGCTTATGCTCTTATTACCGCCGCTTCATCAAGCATTTTGCACATATGGCTTCTCCACTTCATGACCTTACAAAGAAGAAGATCTCTTTCCAATGGAAGGAAGAAGAAGGCAGCCTTCACAAGGCTGAAAATAGCTCTTACTTCTGGACCTGTTCTTATCATTCCCGATCTGGCAAAACCATTTATGGTGGAAGCAGATGCTTGTGGTGATTGTATTGGTGCAGTGCTAAATCGAGAAGGCCATGCCATAGCCTTTGAAAGCCGCCATCTAAATGATGTGGAGAAAATGTATGACATTTATGAAAAGGAGCTCTTAGCAATGGTTCATGCTTTAAAGATATGAAACATTATCTTTTAGGCAATGAATTCCTTATTAAAACTGATCATCAAAGCTTGAAGTATTTCAAGACTCAAAAGCATTTGCAGGAGAAACATGCAAGATGGGAAAATTTCTTGTCTATGTTTCATTTTCAAATTATGTACACTCCAGGGAAACAAAATGTAGTTGTTGATGCACTTTCTAGAGGCATTCGCATTGCAACTATTATAGTGGCTCATCATGAAGATTTTCAAACGATGAAGAATACTTATGATGAAGATACTGATTTTGCAGCAATTTGGTCAAATTTACAGCAAGGAGGTTCTCATCCAGATTATTCCATCAAAGACGATTACCTTCTCATGAACAATCGCCTTTGTGTCACTCTTCCTGTTCGACAAAAGGTGCTTAAAGAAAGTCATGAACCCCCTTATGCAGGGCATAGAGGGAGGGAAGCCACTCTAACTGCAATTGAGTGCTACTTTTATTGGCCAACATTACGAAGAGATACACATAACTTCATTGAAGCTTGTCTGGTATGCCAAAAATCCAAATATGATAGGCAGAAGATTCCAGGATTGTTGCAACCTCTTCCAGTGCCCAAAGATCCATGGGAATCTATCACAATGGATTTCATCTCAGGTATTCCAAGAACATCTCAAGGTCATGATATGATTTGGGTCATAATTGATAGATTCAGCAAACAATCACATTTTATTCCATGTCATAAAACATTGAAATCCGCACAAGCTGCAAGACTTTTTATTCAACATATCTTCAGATTACATGGTATGCCTTTTGAGATCATTTCAGATAGAGACTCCAAATTCACAAGTAACTTTTGGCGTGCTTTATTTGAGAATTTGGGAACCACTTTAAAGTTCTCCTCAGCTTTTCATCCTCAAACTGACGGCCAAACAGAGGTGACGAATCTCACTCTTTTGGATATGTTGAAAGCTTATGTTAGTGAATATAAGTCACAATGGGAGAAATATCTTCCATTATTGGAGTTTGCTTACAACAATACAGTGCACTCATCCACAGGGAAAGCTCCGAATGAAATAGTGCAGGGTAAAGTGATTCCTCCTCCAATTATTCGCACTAAAGATAAGATTTTTGCTGCTGATGAGTTTGCTTCAGATTTAAAAACCGCAATGGATCAAGTTCGAGCCACTATCAAAGTTGCCCAAGAGCGACAAAAGAAGCAAGCAAATAAACGAAGAAGACCTTTGGCTTTTGAAAAAGGTCAATATGTCTTGCTAAAGTTTGATAAAAGCAGGCTCAAACAAGGTTCTGGTCAAAATTCATCTTTTCCAAAGCTCTCCAGTAGATACTTTGGACCCTTCAAAGTGATTGAGAAAATAAATGAAGTTTCTTATCGACTTGAGCTTCCTACTCATTGGAAAATACACAATGCTTTTCATGTAAGTTTGCTAAAACCTTACATAGGACCAGAACCAAAGGAACCCATTACTGAAGATCCCCCAGAAGTTGAAGAAACAGAGCAACTCTTGGAACCTGAAAATATTTTGTTTCTCAAGGATCGAACCACGAGAAGTGGTCTTGTGACATGAAAATTCTTACTAAAATTCAAGAATCTACCCACAATAGATGCACAGTGGGTAGATGAAAAATTCATGAAGGATTACCCAAATATTCTACATCAATATCAAGAAGCTTTTCAGCTGAGGACAGCTGAATAAAAGCCATAGGGCTGTCACAACTCTATAGAAATAGAATTTGTATCCTTTTTCATTAATTTGTCTATATAATGATTTATTAAATTTATTTCCTTTACACTAATTAGATATAAAGAAAAGTGCATTGGAGCTGGCCACTTATGAGTGGTCATAGGTTATGGTGGACCCACACGGTGGGTTAGAGAAAAGATAGTTCACACTTCCACCTATATGGCCCGATTGGGCGCCTGTGACTAGAACTCACGCATATCAAGGCTAGACTCGCACACAGAATGGATTGATGCCTTGAAGTGTGGGCTAGATCCACCAGAACAGACAGTTACAATCAACAAGATGGCATGATCATGAAATGCTTGTATAATGTGCAGGTGTGGGCTAAAAGCTTGAAATGCACATTTCTTTACATAGGAAAGTCACATAAAGATTCGGATACCATTTTTGCGATGTACACGGAAAAAGCTTTCATATGACACCCATATTGGGGGGGTCCCTAAATTTTAGGAGATCCCTAAATTTTAGGAGGTCCCTAAATTTTAGGAGCCTCGAATTAGCCTAAAAAGGCTAGTCCTAAAAAATAGGGATGTCATTCTAAAAATAGTAAGTTCTGTACTCTGACTGTGCTTACTAAATTTGATTGTTTCTATTCTTGACAGTATTCAACCCAAAAAGGAAGGCCATAGAGAAGAGACAAGTGTCAAGACACTTGTCACACAAGTTTCCAAGTGTCCCACCACTTGTCACATCTCATGACATGTGGCTGGACTCTTGTCTTGTGCTACTCCACTTTCCCCTTTTGTACTAGCTCTTCCCTCTCCTATAAATAAGAGCTCGTTTTTCTGCATTCAACATCATTTTTCTTTGCTGTAAACTCATGTACAGCACCCACAGATAGCCAAAAACTGGCCCCATCCATCCCCATCATCATCCCCCACTTCTCCATTGTCAAAATCCTCCATATTCCCTCTTCTATCACTGCTGTTTTACAGGACAGCAAGCCTGTAAATTCATTACAGCACCTCCTTTTCAAGCTCTTTCTTCCATTTTAGCAACAAGAAGCAAGCCCTATCCATGTACTACTGTTCAACGATGGAGAAGCCTGATTTTCCCTTTTTCTTATTTCATATTGTAAAGAAATCAGTTCTTATCATTGCATAATAGATAATTCATGTGTGTTTGTACATCTTTGCATGATCTTGTGAGAGTGAGAATTACTTCTTCTCACTCTCAGGTTGATTGTAACTGAGCTCTTCCCTAAGGAACTTGGGTTGAGCAGAAATACATTCCTTCGGGGGGGGGGGGTTGCCCATCTTCAACCCTCAATCTTGTCTCCATTACTTTTACATTTTCATGGCTGTAATTTTGTGAGTAATTTTCATTTTCAGCTTTAAGAGATCATTCTCTTTTATATTAAATCTCGAAAACAAGCGAATATCATAATTGTTAAGCATACTACGTTGTTCGGGGCGTTTACAGAGAGGGCTTGGGCCCTCCGGAGAAAGCCATGTCCAAAAAGAATGGCCTTGACCCTTGACAAGGACCCTTGACAAGGGGAGCTCAGGTTTTCTAAAATCTGTGTGGAGGGGAGACTTTCACTTCTTTTTTTTAAAAAGGATGTTGCTTTTGTAATGTGGGGGGACGCCATAATTAACCACGCCTCTTAACGCAACCATTTTCATTGTCTTCTTCTTCCTTGTCTTTGCTCCCGTTATTGTGTGCAGATCTGGTGTACTCGGCACGACTCGCAACACCGTCGCCTCATCACACCACTGTGGTCTCCACAGCATCTACCGCCCCGTCACTTGACCTTCTATAATTGTCCTCTTTCGAGCCACTTCAGCCTTGCCATGACTGCCACAGCCATCTGTCTGTTTGGGGCCCGTCGCATGCCACCTTGTCGAGGCTAGGGATTGTCTCCAGCTGCACCGTGCCATCATGTCTCGTTGGTGAGCAATCCTTCTGGCGTTGGCTGCTTGGGCTAGTTCCCATCTTCATCCTCCTTAGTCGCTATGGAAACCACTGAGTCTACGCCCGTTACACACCTTGCCTTCGTATCGCTCGCGGCCTGGCGTCTCCCCTCTAACCGCTGTCCAACTCCCCGCTATGTTGCCCAGACAATGGGTTTAAGTCCACTGATGGGCTCTTACCAGTCTTAGCCATTGGCCTCACACATTATATTTGTCCCTAGCATGGTTTAAAGCCTTAGTCTTTACTATTTTTTGTGTACAACAATCTTTCAATGTCTTATGAAGTTGTATGCCTCATGAAGTACACTTTGTATGTAGTTGTCAAATGTGACTTGACAAGGTATTGTGTGTTTCTCTCATGTATGGATCATCATTCTTGATCATGACTAGTTGTATATTGGAGTTTGTTTCTTAGTAATACAATATGATAGTGGTTGCCATGACTCATATCTCTATTTCTACTCTTTTTCAACATATTCTCCAGCTCTTATATTCTTATATTATTATTTCTCATGTTCTCATGTCATTATTTCTGAGTTTCCTACTAGTTTCTTGATAATTACTTTATGATCAATCCATATTGCAATGTTAGATGCACAAGTTACCAAGCATAAATAGTGAAGTTAATGTACTTTTGTGTGGTGTGGATGCATGATGTGCAACTAGTAGCACACATGGTGCCACACACAAGGTGTTCCTCTCCTTACCTCACTTCCCAGTATCCTTCCATCCTACTAGCTTGGACTTGGGTTGCAAAGGGGGAGATAAGGCTCCTTGTATATACTCGATGCTAGGTGTGGTGAAAGTTGCAATGGGTTGCCCAAATTAAAGATCTTACTTAGAGAATCAATAAAAATCAATGCATGGTTAAACCTACACATATACAACCAATTCAAACTCTCAAGAGGTACATAATCTAATTATACTCATCATTGTGTGATTGTCGCATATCTCATGTGGTTCTAGTCATATGATGTAGTTATGGTACACTCAATGTCCACTAACCTTGCCACCCATACTAATCTTGTAGGTTGGATGGCCAAGTGTGTGAGGGGGAAGAGCCTTATGCTCACACAACTACACACATGTGTATGCAAATGCATATAGTGCAAGCAAAAAAAAAACCATTTTTTATCCAAATTCTAAAAGAAATAATAAACAATTCAATTCATTTATGTCGATATATAGCAATCAATGCATAGATAGAGGAAAGAAGTGGTAAGACTTTCACCGTTCATACATACATTAAGGAATCTTTTTCATGTGTAATCATTAATGATGACTACGTGACCACGTTGTTTCTACCACATACACTTTCTTTCTTAGGTAATGGGTGAGAGTTACTCATAGAGTTAGGTGGGGTTCTAACCTCTCACTAATACCCTATTTCTCAAAAACTTCACATGTAATGGGTTAGATACCCTCCCGGTAATTGTAGTTCGGTTGCCATGGCATCCTTAGCAATCTTGCTCTTATTGAGGAGCAGCTTGGGTGGCTCCTGCTCTTCAAAGGTGATTTGCTTCTCTTTTCTTCTACTCTCTTTTGCAGTACACCACGATGACATAGGCGTTAGGGCTTAGAGATGATGATGAAGGTGATAGTGTCGTAGATAATGTTGAAGAAAAGATGATGGGGATGGAGTAGATGACGATGGCGGGGTAGATGGGTGAGAAGATGATGATGATGGTGGAGAAGATAGAGGTGAGGAGGGAAAGAAAGGGTGCCGACAAGGATGATGACGGTGTGTGAGCTAGGTTGCTCATGAGCATCATAAGACTAACTAGTGGACATCACATGAGATTGTTCCTACACAATATGACCATGTGATGAGAAAGGTACAACTTCCATTTATTGAATTTTTTCTAGAGTAAATTGTTTTATCTTAACTTGTTGACTAATATCCTGCAAAACTTTACTAATATCAGATTTTATGGCATCAACTTTAGATAATTGATTTTCAACTTTGTGGTATCCCGCAAAGCTAACAAACGACCATAATGTCCATAGAATTCTACACTACTACTACTTGAAGCACTATAGTAGTGACTTGCATAAAACTAATTCCACTTACTTGCTGAGGTGATACTAGATCAACAAAGCAAAGAAAGTCTTGATGCAAATAATTAATACATTGTTGAATATAGTCCACCTTAGCAAAAAGAGCATCAATTGATTTGGCTTCTTGCTTTAGGCTTTCTAACTCCTTTGTAGAAGATTTAACAAAAGAGACTACAAGGTTCGGGAGAGGAACAAAGTGTTCAGTTACCTTAAATTTTAACTCCTAAATTATCTTCTGTTGTGGTGCAAAAATTTTGTTGGAATGTTGCAACTCACCCTCACAAGTACCCAGCTTAGAATCTAAAACCACCATCTCAAAGAGGAAAGAATCATGCTCTTGTGCCAAGAGGCTTAACCATCTTTAGCAACCCAACCAACTTATTGGTCATCAAAGAAAGGATTGCTTTTGGGCCTTCCAACAAATTCATAGCTTTGGTCAAGTCATTGTGAATATTGCTCAAAGTTGCTTTTTCTAATGCTGGATCCTCCAAAGCTTGACTCAAGTGACTAGTCATGGAATAAAAACTTTCTTACAAAGAGGTATAAACTCTTGTATAGAGAGCCTGGAGAGAAGACGACATCATTGGTTCTACTATTGTTTCTTGAACAACAAAGACCATCTATGAAATCATGGGCCTAGATATTATTGTTTCAAAAAATGAGAGAGTTTGGGGATCAAGTTTCCCATCCCTTTGTGGTGCAAATAGATTGGGACAAGAAAGGAATGCATGAAGGAAACTAGTGGAAGCAGTAGGGATAGGAGCCTATATAGGAGAAGGATCATAAGCATGAACAAAACAAGAAGGAGCCTATAGGCAAGAGCATTTCCTATGGATCACCCTAGTAGGAGGTTCATCTTCCTCAACAAAATTTTCTTGCATTGGAGAAGGTGAAGGATATATAGTTGGAGGTTGCACAAGAGTATCATTGAAATTAAGAACATGAATGCCACAAGGAGAAGGCTAAAAAGTAATCATTTTTTGGAGGAAGGTTCCATAAGAAACATTACTAAGATGTCCTTTCTAAACTTGTTGAAAATGTTGATCCATCTTTGTCAAAAGGAATTGTGCCCAATTAAATTTCACACCCTCAAGGATCTTGAGAGAACTAGTAAAGAGCTACTTAGATATGCATTCTTTTGCTAGACATAACGTGATCCTTGAGAAATTGACATAACTACTTTCAAATAGGAGAGGAGATACTAGCTACAAATACCTCTGAATTGGTAATGACTTTATTGTCTACCAAGGGATGAAAGCCTCTTTATAAAGAAGAGTAACAATCTCCTAACCTGATAATAGATGGTTTCCATCAGGGATAGGAGAAGTAAAAATGGATAAAAATAGAGCTTCATTGATATTGGCAGAAGATAAACAGAAGCTACGACCATAAACCAAGCCACAATATTTTGTATAATATTCTAGACAGGAATAATAGAGTTTAGTATCCATAGGGGGGAATGGAAGGGTAAAAAAATGATGGAGACCAAATCGATGAATACAATCTGTTTATAACAACAAGGAGTAGTTGTGAACCGGTAGTGGGACATTCTAAACCACTATCAGTGGTGGGGATGCCATTCAGACTATACAAATGCCATTTAGACTACATGAAATATACCACATATACACAAACCAAGAAATAAGAATGAAAATTCTTGCAAAACCAATATAGAGACCACCACTAAGAGAAAATCAAGGAATAACAAAGACCAATAGGACTAGATTAGGCCAACCCCCAGACAATCCATAACCTATGTAAAAAAAAATTCACATGAACTACACACATTGTCATGCCGCTATGCACATACCCTGCGAAAAACTCTAGAGTGTGGCTTTCTTATTGATCTAGAGAGAAAATGCCATTAATGTTAGTGTTCGTAGTGTGGATGACTCAACAATATTATATTTTTTGACAAGTTTAGCCAATTTTTGATATTTTAGATATTATCTCTTGTAAAAAGCCATAAAACTATAGACAACTTCTAGATTAGGATGACACGTAAAAGAAAGCATATAGCTTTCATCCATTTTGAGAGGATTTTATGTAAAAAGAGGGATTGACAAAATCAAGAAACGTTGTTGTGATGCTACGCGCACATGGCGTAAAAATAATCTAGAGTATGGCTTTCTTATTGATTTAGAGACCCAATGCCATTTTAGACATTAGTGTTAGTGTCCATGGTTCAAAAATATTAGATTTTTGGATAAGTTTTAGCCAATTTATGATATTTTAGATATTATCTCTTGTAAATGGTGTGCAGATCGGATGTTGTACACTCGCGTAGTGAATGCCAGAAGGTCCCCAAGAACAAAAGAACTCTACTTTTTGCACAAAAATCAAGGTAAAAAGCATGCACGACATGAACAAGAGACCAATTGGGTGCAATCTCCCCCCCATGCCTTGTGTGAGCGCTCCACAAAGCATGTATTTTATGTATTAATCATCTTCAAGCTCAAATAATAGCCCAAATTACAAAATAGCAAGCTTTTAGCTTTTGAGTTTGCTTTAGCACAAAATAGAAATAAAGCTAATGGGCGTTGCCCAAAGAGTCAGGCATACCCAATACAATGTCCAAGTACAAATAACATAATCATGCGCCCATGGGCATACAAAATAATAAATAAATATCCAACGCCTCAATAAATAGGTGCGAAAAAATATAGGTGCCATGCCTAAGATATGCACCCATCAAAATATAAGTGATAAATTGAATACTCGCTATCCTTCAATGCTTTCCTCCGCCACTGTTGCTATCTCTACACATCAACTGAAGCATTCACAATCGTTAGTAAAATAATACAATTAAACCGACAAAAGTGAATACCTAGCAGTCTTCAGCTATATAAATAAATCAACTGGTTAGAAATCAATCCTAACCTTAATTTATTACGAGTGCGCACTCTAAACTCATAGATGTTTATTAATTTAATATGCATTTTACAGAATCACCCGCTATGGAATCACCCATGTACACACTAAATTAATGAAACGCCCGAAAAGGATAGGCGTCCCCATCAACTTCTCGCACAAAGAATCCACTTTGTGTATGAGCCCCGGTCATCAAAGTTTACGGAGTCCACCGTAAAACCTCACGGAATCCACCGTGGCACGAAATCCACCATGAAATATGCCTCCTGGCATCATACCCCCGGGGTGGGATAGCAATTGACCTCAATTGCTATTAGCTCAATGTGGAGCTAGCAGAGTGGGGAAAGCATTTAAATCTCTAGTGTGCATCCATTGGGCTTCTTCTACAGGATGGTTCTTAAACTTGACTAGATATCTAGAATATCTTTGGCCAATTCTAGTGGTCATAAAGTCAGTGTCTATGATAGCTTCAGGTTCAAGTATTTCAGTATCTTCCTCTAACAAAGGTGGGTTTTCATAAACAAGGTGTACATGTAATTGGCCTCTAAAGGGTCGTAATAAACTAATGTAAAATGTGTTGTGAATTTTCCAGTGAGGTGGTAATTCTAACTTGAATGCATTGTCATTAATTTTGTGAATGATCTTAAATGGTCCATAGAATCTAGGAGCTAATTTGACAACTGGGTGTCTATCTACACTTTGTAATCTACGTTTTTCTATTCTCAACCAAACATGGTCATCAACTTTGAAATTCATTGCTTGTCTTT
Organism: Lygodium microphyllum; assembly: GCF_053477565.2. Classification (NCBI taxonomy): domain Eukaryota; kingdom Viridiplantae; phylum Streptophyta; class Polypodiopsida; order Schizaeales; family Lygodiaceae; genus Lygodium; species Lygodium microphyllum. The sequence continues at coordinate 31,238,084 of NC_141155.1, forward strand.
TCTTATTGGCTTGTTTGGTATACGATTGCTGGGCTTTGGCAATCATGGCTTTAACTTCATAAAAAATAGTAGTGTGCATATTAGCAATATCATCAGCACTCTGAAATCTATTTGATAAAGATGCAACAAGTGTAGACAATCTATAACCATAAATCACTTCAAATGGTGCTTTCTTTGTAGATGTGTGTGGTATATTGTTATATGCAAACTGTAATAAATGCAAATGTGTGTCCCATGTCTGTGGTTTAGAAATAGTGTAAGCACGTAAAAGATCTAAAATAGTACTGTTAGTGGCTTCTATTTGTCCATTAGTTTCAGGATGAAATGCAGATGAGAAATCAATTTTTGTTTCTAGGTTAGCAAACAAAGTAATCCAAAAGTTGTTACAAAATCTAGAATCACGATCAGAAATAATAACTTTTGGTAATCCATGGTTAGTGAAAACAGTTTTCAAAAACAATTGTGCTGCCTGTGATGCTGTTAAAGTTTTCTTACATGGAATGAAATATGCTTGTTTACTAAACCTATCTACTACAGTCCAAATCATATCATGGTTAGATTTAGTATTAGGTAAACCAGTAATAAAATCCATAGAAATTTGTTCCCATGGTCTCAATGGAATAGATAAAGGCATCAGTAATCCATACTGTTTACCATGATGTCTCTTAACTCTTTGACAAATCAAACATTCAGAAACAAAATTAGATACATCAGTGTCCATATGTGGCCAATAAAAATCTTCAGTTAATGTACGTAAAGTAGATATGGTACCTCTATGACCTTGATATGGAGGACAATGAATCTCATTCAAAACAAAAGATCTGAATGGAACTGTAACGCATAATCTCTTTTCATAAAACATGAATCCATCATTATAAGACAATGAATCAATAAGAATCCAGTTATTTTGAACTAATTTATTCCAATCAGCATGAAAAGTAATGTCATGATGATAAGTATCTTTCATAGGAGTTAAAGAATCAAATGATATAACTGAAATATTATGAATGGCAGGTCTTCTACTTAATGCATCGGCCACTACATTTTCTTTATCGGGTTGATATTGAATAATCGGATGAAAACTCTGAATAAAGGCTGCCCATTTGATATGTCGGTCAGATATTTGGGGTTGGCTAAGTAAATGTCTAATACTTTGTTGATCGGTCTTAATCATAAATTCAGAACCCATTAAGTAGTGTTCCCATTGTCTTAAAGCTTGTACTATAGCTAATAATTCTTTGTCATATGTGGAATATTTAAGTTCGGAGGGTTTTAGTTTACAACTAGAATAGGCTATATGATGATTGTCCTGCATAAGTATGGCTCCTATTCCAGATCCGCTAGCATCAGTCACTACTAAAAAGAATGGTCTATTAAAATCAGGCAATTGTAGTACAGGAGTATGGGTTAATGCATGTTTCAATAAGTCAAAGGATTTCTGTTGATTATCGGACCAATGATAAACAATACCTTTCTTCAAAAGTTTAGTCAAAGGTAAAGCAAGTAATGAAAAATTACGCACAAACTTCCTGTAGAAACTAGCAAGACCTAGGAATGATCGTAACTCATGCACATTTTTAGGTATAGGCCAATTCAATATTGCTTCTATTTTCTTAGGGTCAATCTTAATACCATCTGATAATACAATATGACCTAAATATTCAATTTCTGTTTTAAAGAATTCACTCTTTTTCGGATTAGCATACAGTTGATTATCTTTCAATAACTTGAAAACCAATGATAGATGTTTATAATGTTCTTTCTCATTTTGACTAAACACCAAAATATCATCAAAGAAGACAATAACACAATGCTGATATTTCAAAAATATACGATTCATCATTCTACTAAATGTAGCAGGTGCATTAGTCAATCCGAAAGGCATCACTAAAAATTCATAATGACCAAATTGTGTCCTAAATGCAGTCTTGAATATGTCAAACTTATCTAATCTTACCTGATGATAACCAGATTTAAGGTCTATTTTACTAAATATGGCAGAACCTTGCAGTTTATCCATAAGGTCATCGACTCTAGGAATTGGATACCTATTCTTTACAATGATTTTATTTAAAGCATGATAGTCAATGCACATACGATAAGTATTATTCTTCTTCTTTACTAATAGAACAGGTGCACCAAATGGAGAACTACTAGGTCTAATCAATCCTCTATTTAGTAATTCCTCAACTTGATTTTGAATTTCTTTTTGCTCTATCTGGTTATGCCTATATGGTGCTTTACAAGGTGGTTGTGTACCAGGAATCAAATCTATTTTATGGTCTTCTAGACATGAAGGAGGTAAACCAAGTGGTAGATCTTCTGCAAAATAGTCTTTAAAGTGTGCAAGAAATTATTTATGCCTAGGGTGCATATAATTTTCTTTAACTTGCAGTTCATTCACCCAAATGAGATAAAATTTACTACTTTTGCGTAATGCATGTTTAGCTTGAGTATGAGAAAGCAATGGAAAAGCATTAGATGCATGCATACCATACAATGTAATATGTTTTCCTTGAAATTGAATATTAATCGAATGTGTGGAATAATCTATATCAGTGTTATGCTGATGGCGCCAAGGCATACCTAAGATAATATCACTGGACTGTAATGGTACAACTAGAAAATTTCTTCTTTTAGTGTATTCACCAATTTGAATTTCTAAATCATGCACTTCCTGTGTTCCGTTATACCTAGTGCCTAAGAATGCTGCTTTAATGCGATAATGCGTAGGTACAGTTTGTAACTTCAATTCTTTCACTAGCTTTGCAGAAATAAAATCATGAGTACTACCATCATCATGCAAAATAATCTTTTCCTTTCCATGCACTAAAAATTTCATTGTCAATAAAGAATGTGGAGTTGGCATACCTGGTAAAGTATCCGAAGGAGTGGTAATGTCGTCTTTATCTTCCGTGAAATCAGGCATTTCTTCATGTTCGTCATCTTCCATTACTCCAAGGTAGTTGATATGGACAGGTGCCTTCTTCGAATGGCAATTTGCTGCTAGATGTCCCGGTTGGTGGCATTTATAACACACTATAGGTTTGGCTTTGGTTACATTGTTTGCAATGGTAGGAAGTCTAGGAATATTAGGATTTGGCTGTGGAATGGGCTTGGGATTTTGGTTGGTATTGGATGGTAAAGCAGGTGGCTTTGCCCAAGTTTTACGAAAAGATGACGAAGGAAAATGACCTTGATTAAATCTTCTAAAATTTGAATTGAATTGGTTAGATCCATAGTTACCATTGGCTTGGAATTGCTGTGGACGCTTGTCTCTTCCTTGAAGCTTGTCTTCAGTGTCATGAGCTAATGGAATTGCATCTTCAAGAGTTGCAGGCTTGAACATATTAACTTCAGCGTAGTAATGCCCAAGTAGTCCAGACATATACTTGCGCTTGTGTATCGCTTCAGGTACGTCTTCAAGCATGCGTAACTTGAGTAATGCATTCCAAAAACGTTCGGTGTACTAAGGAATAGGCTCACGATCTCGTTGCTGAAGAAGGTCCCATTGCTTTATGACTTTTTCATGGAATTGTAGAGGAAGGAAATTCTGCATAAACTTCTTCTTGAAATTCTCCTAGGTAGTGGGACAATCTATACTTTTATGAACCACGGTCCACCAAAGAGATGCTCTATCCACTAAATGATTAGTGACACACTTGATTTTATCTTTTTCTGCATATGTTTCCTCATGAAAGTAATCATCAAACTGACTGATGAATGCAAGAATAATTTTTCCATCTCGAGTGCCATTGAAAGTACGGAATTTGAAATTTCTTTTACTTATCTTTGTTTCCTTGCGGATGGATTGAGCTTCAAGAGTCGCGTCAATGGTACGTCGAATAAGATCTTCAGATTGAGGTTCATCTTTGTCGGTAGTCGATCTTTGTAAATTAGCCAATTGAACTTGCAATGCTTGCCTAGCTCGTCGTTCTTCATCCAACTGCATCATAATTAAATCCAGTTTTTGCTCCATCATAGGTTCAGGAATATCGCCTTCAGCCATTAAATCATCCATATGTGATTCTGTCATCCTGCAAAACTTCAAAAAACCTCACACTCTCAAAATCCAATTAGCGGGATGAGCATAGCTCAAGATCGAGTGTACAAGGCTTATATGTTTTTGTATGTGTCTTTCACAATCTTCATCTTTGGCTATTGGAAGATTTGTAATCTTTGACAAATCTGCGTTTTGACCTTCAGCATGTGCTGAAAATGGTTCAGCAAACTTGCGTATGCGAACAGTACCTTCCAATGAACAACTTTGCAGCTTGGAGTTTCTGCGCAGGAACAGCCCTTCTATGAGTTTTGAACAGAAGTGAGTTTTGACTTCAGATGACTTGTCTGACTTGCAGAGTTGCAGACTTATGTGACTTGCAAAGTACCAGGACTTGCAGAACTTGGTTGATTTGGCAGACTTGCAGAACTTGAACTTTGTAGACTTGCAGAATTTATGAGGCTTGTGTGATTGGAAGCTTAAGTGATTAAGCTTATAACTTAGATTGATGAAAACGGTGAATTTTAGGGGGGGGAATTTTTTCAGCCCTCGAAAATTCCGCGAACATCCTTTGATACGCTGAGTTGAAATTCGTGAAGCTTAAAGCTTCTTTAAGCTTTATTATTAAGCTTAATACTAATGAGAGCTTTTAAGCTTTTGAAGATATAGAGCTTATCTCTGTGTAACCACGACTTGTATGAGAGGATGTAGGAGTGGTCCTCCGCTCTACTGCAGGCCAGTCCTTCGCGATCTGAAGATGGAAATAGAGGTTCTTGATTGCCAGGAATCCACCCGTATCGACCGTTCACGATGAGATTGACCGTAGAGCTCGATCGTTCCAGGAGCTCCGCCTTCGCACAAGATTGGTAGCGATTGGAAGCTCTTGATCTCAGCTTCGCTCTGATACCACTGGTGCGCAGATCGAATGTTGTACGCTCGCGTAGTGAATGCCGAAAGGTCCCCAAGAACAAAAGAACTCTACTTTTTGCACAAAACTCAAGGTAAAAAGCATGCACGACATGAACAAGAGACCAATTGGGTGCAATCTCCCTCCCATGCCTTGTGTGAGCGCTCCACAAAGCATGTATTTTATGTATTAATCATCTTCAAGCTCAAATAATAGTCCAATTTACAAAATAGCAAGCTTTTAGCTTTTGAGTTTGCTTTAGCACAAAAAAGAAATAAAGCTAATGGGCGTTGCCCAAAGAGTCAGGCATACCCAATACAATGTCAAAGTACAAATAACATAATCGTGCGTCCATGCGCATAAAAAATAATAAATAAATATCCAACGCCTCAATAAATAGGCGCAACATAATATGGGCGCCATGCCTAAGGTATGCACCCATCAAAATATAAGTGATAAATTGAATACTCGCTATCCTTCAATGCTTTCCTCCGCCACTGTTGCTATCTCTACACATCTACTGAAGCATTCACAATCGTTAGTAAAATAATATAATTAAACCGACAAAAGTGAATACCTATCAGTCTTCAGCTACATAAATATATCAACTAGTTAGAAATCAATCCTAACCTTAATTTATTACGAGTGTGCACTCTAAACTCATAGAAGTTTATTAATTTAATATGCATTTTGCGGAATCACCCGCTATCGAATCACCCATGTACACACTAAATTCATGAAATGCCCGAAAAGGATAGGCGTCCCCATCAACTTCTCGCACAAAGAATCCACTTTGTGTATGAGCCCCGGTCATCAAAGTTTATGGAGTCCACCGTAAAATCTCACGGAATCCACCGTGGCACAGAATCCACCGTGAAATATGCCTCCTGGCATCAATAAAAATCCATAAAACTATAGACAACTTTTAAATTATGATAACATGTAAAAGAAAGCATGTAGCTTTCAGCTAATTTGAGAGGATTTTATGTAAAAAGAGAGATTGGCAAAATCGCGCGACATGCGATCACTGTTTTCAGGCAGTGAATAACACTCCAAAGTGGGAGATGAAGCAATGATCCAGCTGAATTTTGGTTAGGTGTCTTGGTATTTTACCCCCCTTCCAGAGCCAATGGAAGCATCAGATTGGCGATCTGAGCAGCATAGACGAAGGTATTATTTTATACAACTTTTGTCTATTAGGAGTTTTATCTTCTCATAATGCAAGAATAAACTGATAGGCTTCATCTCTGTTAGTATTCTTCTACATTTTCTTTATTCTTTTTGGGAGTATTCTTCTACGTCTTTAATTTCTTCAAACCCCTTCTCTTCCATCTGCTCCTCTCACTGAATCTACCTTCACCCTGCTATCTCTTACCCCTATGGTGGACTCTTGACACCAAACGCACCAACACTATGTTAGGGAAAGTTTATGCTATCATCAGAGGTTAATTTCAAAAGATATTTGGGATGATTTGGGGCTAATATCTTCAGCCATATTTAGATAAATATCTACAACATTGTTCTTTTAATTCATTTCTTACTCTACATAAGACATCTTGTCAAAATATGCAAGTATTATGCACCCCTATGGCAAGGCAATGTTTGTAGATCATTCATAGATGCTTTAAGTTGAATTAAGAGGAGATTTTTCTCTTATTTCTTGGTTGTGGTAACTTATCCTTATTAGGAACGCAATTTGAAGCTCTCTTGAAGCAAGTCTCTTTCCCCTACAAGCCTAAAAATTGACTCATAAGCTTTTGTCCCTAATAGTCTATATTGAATGTAATCATGCAAAGTTGATTCATGCTATGGCATCATGTATGAATGATGGGATGCAGAGTTGTTTATGATACATGTCAGCATATTGTACTTGTTTTCCTCATTGCTCTTATAGTCAAGAAAACAAGCTTGATTTGAGTTAGAACTTATGAGATAATACTCTTGTGATCATTGCTAAGAACATGCAGTTGGAAGCTCTATCAACATCTTCAAGAACTTGGCTTGAAACCTTCAACCCTTCTCTTATCTCTACCATCTCCAAAGTCTAAGCTCTTGAACCCCCATATATTCTTCTCTTCCCTGATAACCATACAATGCTTCGAAGGGAGAGACTCCAATTCTTTGATGAGTGGAGTTGTTGTAAGGAAATTCAGCCAAGTGCAGCCATACATCCCAACAATTTTGCACATCATGACAAAAATGTCGCAAGTAAGTTTCAAGCCACTTATTGACTCTTTCGGTCTGCCCATCCGTTTGGGGATGATAGGCTGTTGGAGCTGAAAATGGTCTGCCAAAACTGACTCATAAATTTGGTGTCCTGGTCATGTACTATAACTTGGGGCAAGCCATGCAACTTAAAAAATGCTCCATAAACTGAGTGGCAACTTGGGATGCTGTAAACTGGGATTTTGTAGGGATGAAATGGGCTGCTTTAGTGAGTCGGTCAACTACCACATAAATGCTATCCCAACCCTTCTTGGTTGTAGGTAAACTCGTGATGAAATCCATGGTAATGTGGGTTCATTTTCCTTCCGGAATAGGTAAAGGCTGCAACAAGCCACCCGGTTTAAGAGAGCTATCTTTATTTTGTTGGCAAGGCACACATCTAGACACAAAGTCTTTTACATCCCGCCATAGGCCTTTCCAATGAAAGCTTTTTGAAACTCGATCATATGTTTTGAAGACCCCTAAGTGGCCACCAATCGGGGAAGAATGCATCTCTTCAAGGATCCTTTGGGTGAAGGGAGACGCGTGGGGAATCACAATACGGCCATGGATCCAAATGAGGCCATTATGGAGCTGATATTGGGAATTGTCATCCATGACACCTTGCTGTAATTTCTAGAAAAGAAGACTGAATTTAGCATCAAGCAAGTATGCCTCTTGGAGCTCTTCAATCCAATCATGGTGGAGTTTAGTGATGGATGAGACCTTGCATACCCACATGCGAGAGAGTGCATCGGCCACTACATTGTCCTTGCCACGGGTGTGGGTAATCTCAAAGTCATAGTTTTGTAGTGTCGCCACCCATCTACGTTGTTTGGGAGTGAGGTTGGGCTGAGTCAAGAAATATTTGAGCACATGGTGGTCACTTTTCACCTTAAATCTACTGCCATACAAGTAGTGATGCCACTTTTTGATAGCATGAATGACTGCCAACATCTCTTGATCATAGACATGTAACTCTCTCTCTTTATCATCCAATTTTCGGCTCTCAAATGCTGTTACCCCAGCAAAACTGCACCAACACTAGCATCACACTGTATGGTAAAATCCTTTGAAAAATCGGGGCATACGAGGATGGGGGCTGAAGTGAGCAAGTCTTTCAACTGCTGAAAACTGTGGGCAACCAATTCATCCCATAGGAAAGCCTTTTTTTTCAGCTGGTCTGTTAACGGGGCCGCAATTGTGGCATAATGGCGAATAAATCTCCTATAAAAGGAGGAGAGACCAAGAAAACCACGCAAGGAGGTAGTGGTAGTGGGGGTGGGCCACTCCCGGACACATTGCACTTTTTTTGGATCAGCTTGGATGCCTTTTTCACTAACGATGTGTCCTAAGTACTCAACCTCCGTTTGCATAAATACATACTTGCTTTCTTTGGCAAAGAGGCGGTGCTCTCTTAGTACATCAAAAATCTGCCTGACATGCTTCAAGTGCTCATGCATTGACTTGCTGTAAATGAGTATATCATCAAAGAATACCAACACAAACTAGAAAAGCCATGGCTGCAATATCTTGTTCATTAAGCTCTGAAATGTGGCGGGGGCATTTGTGAGCCCAAATGGCATGACAAGGAAATGGTACAAGCCACGGTCAGTCCGAAAGGCTTTTTGACTTCATCACCAGTCCTCATTCTGATTTGATGGTAACCGGATTGCAAATCAATCTTAGTGAAGTAGCGTGCATCCTTGAGTTCATCAAGCAAGTCATCAATTCGAGGGATGGGGTATCTATTTTTGACGGTGATCTTATTGAGATCACGGTAGTCAATGCACAACCGGAAAGATCCGTCCTTTTTCTTAACCAATAGGACCGGGGAGGCATAAGGGGAAGAGCTAGGCTCTATGAATCCCATCTCAGTGAGCTCCTTGACTTGCTTTGCTACTTCCTCTCTCTCACATTTAGAGAGTCTATATGGGGGTTTATTGATGGGCTTGGCATGGGGCTCCAAGTCAATCGGGTGATCCACCAATCTTTTAGGGGGAAGGGTAGTGGAAGGCTGAAATAGGTCCTCATACTTAGCCAAAAGTGCTTTTAGTGCTGCATTTTGCTTCCCCAAGGTGTGTTGATCATCATTATCCTTATGCAAATGCAAGACAAAGATTTGGGAGCACTTCTTGAATTCCTTTTTGAGTTGTCTTGCTGTTATAAGCTGAAAATCTGCATTTTCTTTGATTCCCTCCAAGTGTACAAGCTGCCCATGCATTACAAACTCCATACAGCTGAGAGAAGTCCATAGAGATTTTTCCCAACTACTGAAGCCAATCACATCCCAATACAACATTCGCGGCGTCCATATCAAGGGTAATCAAGTCCACCTTTGCTGTGTAATTTTCAGCCAACATGAGAGACACTTGTGTGCATACATGGGAGCTCACTTCCTCATTTCCATTTGCCACTTGAACCCAAAGAGGTTGCTGTAATTCAGTGGGAACACATGTCAAACGGCTAAGAGTTGATTTATTTACAAAGCTGTGTGTGCTGCCACTATCTATGAGGATGTATACACTCATGCCATCAATGTTACCATGCACCCGTAAGGTGTTCAGACTCCTAGAGCCGGTCCATGAATCCATGGAGATTGATAGGTTGATATAGCGGTGAATGAGGGGTGCCAAGGGTCATTCCCAAGCATGTCATCAGCGGGGCAGCCACCGGGGTCAAAGGGGAACCCGTTCGGTGAGTCATAAAACTGATCGGGATCAATAACCTCCTCATATTCAGCATTTTCAGCAAGTGCCATTATTTGCGAGCTGTCATGCATATCCTCTTCCAGCTTGTCACTATCTTCGAGCACATACATGCTATTAAACTTGACAGTGGCGTTCTTAAAGGGGCATTTGGATGCATGATCAGTCATGTACTTATCCCCGCATTTGAAACACAAGCCTTTGGCTTTTCTATCCTTGACAACTTTAGGAGGAATGAATTTTTGACCGTTGGGACTGAAGCCATTCCTGGCCTTATTTTCAGCATACTTTGGGTCACTTTTGGAGGGTGGTGCTGTCCCAAAACTGCCATATTTCCTTTCAGCATTAAAAGTGGGGTAAGTAGGAATTTTGGGGCTTCTATTCCCTGCATTATTGCTACAATAATTATTAGCATATGGGGGTTGCCTAATAGGGTATCTTTGCTGTCCGGCAATGGGCTACGTGCTCTCATTGTGGCGATACTTTCGACCATAGCATTTGGCCAATTCTATGGCTGCAAACAGGGTGGCTGGCTTTTGAGCCATTACATCAGCTGAGAGATGCGCATCCAGCCCATAAATGTATTTATGCAATTTGGCCTCATCACTAGCTGCCTCAACATACATGGATAGGTTCATAAATTGGTTGGTGTACTCCCTCACGGTGAGATTTGGCTAATCAAACTGATACCATTGCCTAGCCAAGCGTTCTTTTTCCACCGGGGAGACAAAAACTTGGATCATGTGCATCTTGAACTCTTCCCAATCACGAAACTGCTGGTTTTCTCATTGAACAAATCTCCACCATGTGTGGGCAAAACCTTCTAAGTGAAGGGAGGCAAAAATGATCTTTGCTTCATCAGTACGGGGGTAGATGAGAAAATAGGCTTCCAATTTAGAGGTCCATTCCTCTAGTTTAGTTGGGGATGAGGATTGCCCATTGAATTTTCTAAACACAATCTTGTCACGTAGCTCATTTGGGCCTGGCTGCCCATGAATGCCATGTGCTACATGCTGCCCATACATGCCTTGCTGTCCAAAATTCCCATGGGGGCCATGCTGCCCATGCATTACATGAGGACCAAATTGCCCATTAGGACCTTGCTGTCCAAAATGTCCATGCTGTCCATTACCATATGCATGCTGCCCATTGCCATATGCATGCTGCCCATTGCCATGTGCATGCTGCCCATTGCCATATGCATGTTGTCCATTGCCATATGCATGCTGCCCATGCACTCTATGCATTCCATGCTGCCCAAGATTTGCATTGGAGCCATTCCCTTGAGTGTGTGAGTAGCTTCCGTTACGATGGAGTTGGGGTGCCAATGATGGGCTGGAAGGATTCGTAATAACGGGGGAGGGAAGGAGGGGCTCATCATGTCTAGTGGAGGGCTCACCCGTCTCATAAGTGCTATGGGGGATGCCATGGGTACCTCCAAGACCTTGTGGGTTGCACCCGGTCTCCAAGGGGGGAGGGCGGTTAGCCTCACGGGGAGGGACATGCTCCTTGGATCAATCCGAGGGGGGGGCAATGGCGGGAATGAGGGCGCCCATGCACTCTATGAGTAAGTCCATCTTGGCCATCATCTCAGAATGACGCTGATCTTGGCGGGTTTCCATCTCCCTGTGGCGTTGCTCCATCTCTCGATGTCATTCAGCATGACGAGTCTCATGTTGGCATAGGGTTTGGTTGAGCGGAGACAAGCAATCTATCTCGGGGCCACCTTCTTCAAAAAAGTCTTCACGATCCTCCTGGGCTGAGCTAGGATCATTCATTGAGGCACGGGAGTCCCTTATTTCACGCTGAAATTCCTCCTGGGCCTTTGCTTTACCCTTGTAGCCTGCCATCCCAAGTGCAGTCTACCAGACCCCTTGTTACAGAAATGATGATAACTTGAGCTAGGGAACTCCGATTGCCAAACTTTCTGATTCAAATGAAAGCTCTCGATCCCCTCTACTAGGCTATGTAAAATATATCCAACAATAAATGATCAGGGCGTTTCTGTAATCACTTTTTGTGGACAGACTGTGTAGGACTGCTACCTATCCCACAGTACCTCAAGGCACGAAACTGAGTGTATCTCCCAAAACGTAGGGCGGAATGGGGAGGTTTTTAGCTCAAATTGAAGGGGAAGATGCCCTCTTCAAATCAAGATATAGAACTCATGCTCAGTCACACGAGAAGGCTTTGCTGTAATCAGTTTTTGCGGGCTGACTGTGTAGGACTGCTGCCTATCCCACAGTACCTCTGAGCACAAAACTGAGTGTATCTCCCAAACCGTAGGGCGGAATGGGGAGGTTTTTAGCTCATATCGAAGGGGAAGATGCCCTCTTCAAACCAAGCTATAAAGCTTACGCTCAGTTACACAAGAAGGCTTTGTTGTAATCAATTCTTGTAGGCTGACAGTGTAGGACTGGCTGTCTGCAATATCCTGCAAAGGCTCTCTCAAGGAGCATACTTTATCCCAATGGTGAGGGTCTTATCCCAGACATACAGGGCCTCAATGGTGGCTCTCAATTCCCCATAAAGCCATACATTCCTTGCATCTGTAGCTCATTGCTGAGACCAGTTCCACATTGCATACTTTTCCCTTCTTGCATTACATCCACCATACATTACCAAGCGGTTCATGACATTACCAATGCATGTAGGGGTTTTTAGGCTCAAGTGATCAGGGTTCGGGTTATTCCATCAAATGTACCTGCACCTGCAATAATTTTTTAGGCTCCGGATCACCGGGAGGTGGGCAAAGTTCCCCTTGGGCCTGGTTATGCACCCCTTCAGGGTCTTTGATGGCAAGGGGGGGTCACCCCTCTTTTGTCTTGCCACCTCACTTGGCATCGGGCTTTTCCTCACCCGGAATATACATGGCAGACATTTATTAATTAAACAACCAGCATGAGATGCATTTCTGAAATCAAAATTTTGGGCTTTTCATGAAGTGCATGGAATTGGAATGGGGAATAGGGATAGGGAGCTTACTGGTAGTGACTCACTACCTACTCACCCTTATACAATGGATTTTTTATCACTTCTTGGCTCAGCCAATTCACAAGAAGCCAAACGGGTTATGGGTAAGAAAAATATAATCACAATGAAGCTTAAGCATGAGTAAAATCCATTTCAGCACTATAAGATCAAAGGAAATGACTGGGACAATTAATCAGCATGCATTCAAGGTCTGGGCCTCCTATTATCTACTTGGACTTATATATTCTCTCAAACAAATGGATGGGATTCAACAAGAGGCTTAAACGGAGAGAATGAGAGCCAAGAATCAGTTACCTTGAGTCTTTTGGAGAAGAAGGCAGCCACTAATGCCACCTCAGTCCTCCATGAGAGCTCCATTTGATCCCGAATGCTCCATGGCTCCAAAATGGGTATGCTCCGTCAAGAAAGGGTGAAGTCAAGCTTGGGGGAGGATGGTTCAGGACCTCCCCATGAAGAGTTCTTGCTGAAGTTGAGGTCCTACTCCATAGCCATGGCTGCCCACAAGTGCATGCATTCCAATCTTGCTTGTAGTCTTCTTCCCGTTCTTCTTGATGGTGGCTGAAATCTTGAGCAATGTTGAAGAGGGACTCCCGGGGACCAAGGAGAGACCAAAATCTTCAGGATTTCTGAGCTTGATGCCAAGGTTCCATGGCTGCCATGGATTGCACCAGACCATGGTTTCTTGAGTGCAAAAGGGGAGTCCAAGGGCTGAGGAAAATGTCTCTGATGCTGCCCAAAAGAGTTTCCAAGGGCCAGGGCTGAAACCAGGAAGGAGGGGAGGGCTGCCTTGTAGGCCAGGAAGTAGCCCGTTTTTTGCACCGCAAATTTCGGGCTGCTCCTGGGGGGCCACAAGCAGGGGAGACCAAGGGTGCTCCTGCTCAATGTGCTCCTCCAACTGAGGGGGAGACCTTAGGACAAGCCAATCTTGCCGAGGAAGAGGAGGGGAAGTAGGATTTCTGAATTTCTTGGGCTGGAGCTTCCATGGTAGCTTGGGGAAAAGAGGAGAGAGAAGGTCTTCTTGAAAAGTAATTAAGTTTTTGGACTTCTCTAACTGTGCTACCCTCCTTTTTGCCCAAAACCCTAAAAAACTTGCATGAAAATTAGTGACGACCTATCAAATTTGTCTGCCCGCCTCCGAATTTGTCCATGGTTCTTGGAAAAGCTCCTAGAAAGGCTGCCACAGTTTTCAAGAGGGCTGATAGCCTGCTTGAGTACTCCTGTGTACCTGTGAAAGAGATGTAACTGGAGCTTTCTAACTGTGGGAAACTGTGAGAGCCCTAAATCTATGGGGAAAGAGAAGGATCAAGGACAAAGCTCTTATACCACTTGTAATGAAGGAGACCTAACTGTCCTAACTAAGGGAAAAGAGAGAGAGAAGGACTACAGAAGAAGAGGGAGAGGAGAGACAAAGGCAAGAAGAAGAGAGAGAAAGAGGGAGAGATGAAGAAGAAGAGGAAGCCATGGAAGCTTAAGAAGGTGAAAAGAGAGTTTCTTGATAATTTCTGTGATACCTCAAAATACCCTCTTACACCTTATATACCGTCAGTGTGACTGGTATGTTCCCATGCCATATTCCCGTGATCCCCGTTCATTACAGATGGTGTTTGGCAAGCAACTCATACAACATAGGGCCTACTCAATTTGTACGAGGCGGAGTGAATTTGGATGGTGAGGTGATTGGGGCTGTGCCGGTGGTGGGCTCCTGGCAGGCTGGGCAAGGAAGTCATTGGACCCAAAAGGTATAGTCCCTGGTGGCCTCGATCTCAAGAATGCCTTGAAACAATTCATTAAATTCCTTCTTGAATCGAGCTTCCTTCTCTTCCTTTGAGCACCTAGTGCTCGAGCTTTTGGGGAGGACCCACACTGCTGGGGTTGCCACTCCTCGAGAATTCCCCTGAGCTTTTTTTTTCCTAGCCTAGGAAGTTTTTGGCATGCATTTGCAGTGGTGTATCTTGGGGCCTCATTTCTTTGCATACCTCTTAGGGGTGGGCATAACAGTCTAGCGGAGGAGCTTGTGCCGCATGCTCCCGTCGACAGCAGTAGCATCCTTACAAGCCAGCTACACTGGGTGCTCCATGATGGCTACTATAGAGGGAATCTACAAAATGTGAATCAAGGTTAGGCTTTGAGGCAGGATAGAATTATTTGCATGAAAGGGATTTAAACAATGGACTATCAAGCGCATATGAGGAGGAGGGGCAAGGTGAGGCATGCAGTGTTTGTTATAGAGGGACGGCCCTCGTGATGATGTTCATCTTGCCTAGATTGCGGGGTGTATTCCAACCATTAGCAGATGTTGGCTTATGCAATGTTGCATGGACAAGTTGTCAAGGAGTGGAGCAGGGCTCGTCCCCAGAAGGATAGACCGAAAAGGGGAAAGGTGTATAGAAGGGGGCGGTTCCCTGTCTACTCCATCAGAGATGTTGGTCAGGGCTTCCTACGGTGGAAATGAGGGTTGCATGCCCTCCACCTGGAGGTGGGAATGGTCACGCGACTTCTAAATGTGTTGTGAGAGGAGGACCTGAGGAGCTCAGCCTATCAAACCCAACTTTTCTTCCTGCGCTTGACTATCATTGCTTGTGTATATTGATATTATCTATACTGGGTCATAAAAATCATTTTTTATTTATGTACATATTTATGAATCCATGTCACTTCATGAGGATAAAAACCAATTGTAGAACTCAAGATTGTACTAGAGTGTGACACATGCATCCAATACTCGTGGCAGCTTACTCAATAACGATAGATATTTTGCAATATTGAGTAGCATGGTACCTTGTCTGAGTCTACTGGCCACATGTAACTCCTCCTCAGTGAGAACCTTATCAGCTCTAGAGAGTTCTCTTGGCTAGTTCTAGCTATGTCCCTATTTTGAATGGTAGTGAACACTCGAAAGAAAGTTGGTGCCACATAGGTTGGGTCTCTTTGAGACCGCCATTTGGCCAGTCGCTCCTCTAAGATTGATCTGGGCTCCTAGTTTGACCATTGCAACGTGGTTTTCAAACCAACATTTTTCAAATTGACTTCAACCCTCTGATTGTCACTTTAGTTTTCTCTATCTCTAAGAGATTTGGTTGGTAGAGCACATAATTGAATGTTATAGTTAAGCATAGTTTGTCGGCTTCCTCATTAGAGGTGAGTCACATGCGTTCATACATGAGCTTGTCATAATGCTCATCAAGATGTTCTTGCTCTTCCCAAGGTAGGATAAATGGCAAGTATTCTTCAAGCTACTCCCTAGGGAATGCGCCCATGTCTACAAGGAAATAGACACGTGCGAACACTTTGAGCTTAGCATCCAAATCAATTAAGCATTATGCGACACTTCTATGTTCAATGAGGGCTTGCTCAGTTGCTATCTCATGCAATGTTTTAGGAGTTTCTCTAGTCTTTAGCATAGCTGGCGGCTCAGGCCTAGATGAGCAAGATTGGTCAATGCTAGGATTGCTTATGCTCTTGGGGTTTCCATGTTTCTCCTGAGGCCTTGCTACTATTGTATCATGGTTTTCTTTGGATGTGACTAGTATAATCTTGACACCCTATTGTGACAGTGTTGTATCCACTCTTGATTGGTCAATGTGAGTTTTATTGTTAGTGGATTGAGTGTTGCAAGCAACCGTTGATGGTTATGGTTACTTTGATTTTTCAGAGCACATGGATGTGTCTGAGGTTTCACCGCTATTAGGAGAGATGGCAATGGGTTCGTTGGTGGGTGGGCTCGATGCTTTACTCCTTAGCTCTTCGACACTCTTGATCTCAATCTTCTTGGGGTCTACAACTGCTTGCAACTGCCGTTCTTGTTTTTGTTGTTTTGTCCTCTTCTTCTTGGGCAATTACTTGTCCTCTTTAAGGAATGAAGATCGTGAACTAGGTCAATTTTTTATGTGCTTGGATGGGCCTTATCACTCTCTTTCTCTAGTATGTCCTCATGGGACATAGTTGCGGCCTGCTGAACAACCATGCTAGGTTGTGAGGGTACAACTGCCTCTCTTTTTGGAGAGTCTAGCTCTTCATCTAATTCCCTTTGTTTAGCTCCTCAAGCCTAGGCTTTAGGTGCTTTGGAAGCACTGGAGTTGTCTAGGATGTTGGTTGGAACACCTCCTCCACAGGTGAATGGCTAAGGATTCTACAAGGGGCATTGTCACGATCGAGGGTTGTGACTGTTGTGATCCCTGATTGGGAGTAGCAACAGCTAGTTTAGTGGGCTCACTACTATTCGTGGATTGTGGTGTCAAGTTCTTAGACCGATTGGAAGTGGTCGTGTTGTCTTGTGTTTCCCATTGAGCATTAACTTCTGTGGATCGAGCATCAGCCGATCTAGTCACATTAGGTTGCACAGGCATATCCTTGGGCCGAGAGCTATGAGCAGTGTCATGTCCCACCTTTTGGACATGTGGAAGCTTAGATGGAGATAGAGATTGGGATTGAGCAGCTGCACTTGAGGACTATTGTTGTGCTTCCTATGTCCATTTGGGGAAAGAGGGTGTAGGAGATCTGGGACTCTTAGGTGGACTTGGCACTGGCTGAAAGATTTGATCGTGGTTATTAGACGATTGTGCCATTCTCTTTGTTGAGCAATCCGCCTTCTTATGAGTAGCATTGTGCATGTGGCACTCATGATCCTCTTGGGAAGTCAAAAGCTCCTTGAGCACTAGTGGTATTTGCGCACGCTCAATGGTTACAGCTAGGCTGAGGCTCTTCCTTTCTAATACTCATGTTTGGTTTCTTGCCCCGAGACCTAGATTTTCTCTTAGATTTCCTCCTGTGCTTCTTTTCTTTTGATGCAATCGGGCCTTCAGTTGATAGAGATGGTCTAGCAGGGGGTTTTGGTACCCAAATCCATCGGTTACCTACGTAATATCCTTGAGCACGTAGCAACGCTTTGGATATCCATCTCGGTGTTGTGCTAGTTCTCGATCGATGCCTTCGTCTATAAGGCTTGCGCTTCTTTTGGACTCTCCTATGATATTTGTAAGTCCAAAGCCATCCTTGGCATTGTCTCTTGACCTTCTTGTTCCAAGCACGGCCTCACTCATTGGTTCTCGTTGTTCAACCTATGCTTGTATCAACTCTTTCAACATGTCCTTGCTCTCATTACTAGGCTTGCTTGTTATGTCAGCACCTTCCTTGCCTTTCCCTCAATGTTTGATAAGATCACCCTTGCTAAAGGTCGTGACTATCCTCACACCCAAAAGTGTCAAGTGTATCCTCTGTAGTGCTACATAGTCGGCCTCATACTTGGTCGCCCTTTTGAAGGGTCTTCCAAGGAGGGTTTCCTTTCCACAATTAGCACTATTTGGAGGAACATGAAATAGGATAGGCAAGCATTTAGTTTCAATTGTCACGAGGATTTTGCACTTCCCTATAAGTGTGTGTGGGTGCCCCTCGTAAGGACTAAGAGTTGCATTAGTCGGTGTGAGCTCTAGTTGGCCTAATATGGTCCATGCTTCATAGGTCAAGATATTAAAATCTACCCCTTGATCGATGAGAGCATCGACAGTATGCTCTCTTTTTGTGGTGAGTTTGACCCTAAGATAAGCAGGCAGTACTATGTCTTAATCTTCCGGGTCTTAGCTTGTAAGTTTAAGCCTACTAACAAATGCCCTTGAGTCCCCAATTGCACGACCAGATGTGGATTCTCCACTGATGTCTTGGATCGTCTGTGCACTACTATTCAAGATGCATCTATCGTCAAGACTATCATATCTAGTCATCCTTGTAGTTGTAGCTTGATGTTATCCATTTCCGCTTTGACTAGATGCTGCTCGAATGGAACACATACGTGTTTTTGCAGTGTGGTCTTTTCGCCCATGTTGGCTAGATTGGCCCATTGAGGTTCTAGGTTCTCTGTTTGTTTGGGTATGGACTTTTGGTTTCTAGGATCTAATTTGGAGGACCTGTCATGATGGGCGTTTTCTCTCCAACCTATTTGGGGGAGCTGCGGAGGTGGCAGAGTCCCCCTCTATGGGGGTCGTGGGCTGGGGGGATAGTCCCCCCTGGCCCATTGGGCCGTTATGACAGTAAATGCCATGCACAATTTGAAGGACCATTTATAGTCAAGTTTTGAACTACTCGCTCTAGATTTCAGCCCAATGATAGACCTATGATGTGTTTTTGGCTCTACATGGTCTCTCAATCAGTTTCAGGATCTACAGGTTAAAATTTAAAAAAATCTAAATTCGACCCAACATGTCCGAATTGCAGGGGTCGAATGCCTGATTCGGCCCGCCGTCTGAATGGCCGAGGGCTGAATGAGAAAGGGTCAAATGTAACTGGCCCGAATGTCAAATTTGGCTAGTTTGAGTGTGGTCGTCCGAGAGCCGAGTGGCCGAGTGGGCTGAGCCGAGTAAGGTGGGCCAAGTCAAGTGGGCCGAGGGCATGTTGAATTCAGCTAGGCCGAATGTCAACTTGTCTGAGTGGGGTTGGGTCGAGTCAGCACAATCGAGGGCTGAATTTCAAAGTTGGTCCGAATGCTTCACTCGGATGGGCCGAGTGAAAGGCCGAGTGAAAGGTATCCGAGTGTAGTGGGCCGAATGGTCTAAGTGCCAATTGGCCAAGGGGTCCGAGGGCCGCTTCTAGGATGCGGCCCAGAATCAACGTGACTCGGACGGGCCAAGCACAACACGATTTTTACCGTGCTTCAAAGAATTCATCGCGCCGAGTGATCGAGGGCTTTCCCACCTCTACTAAGCACTTCGAGATCCAAGCTACTCATGTAGGGGAAGGTGTGAAATTAGCCACGCTGGGCAAATAACTCCTAGATGACCACATTAAAGCAAGTCCATGTGATGAAGCTCTCTCCCTTTCTCCTGCTCTCGTGAAACCCTACAATGCAAAATGTGGCCTTTCTTGCCACTCCTAGCCCCTTATCACCCTGCCCAGGTCTGCACTCACCTTAGTCTTGCTCCCTTCACCAACATTTAACCCAAAAAATCATTTTTTTCCCTTCTTTTCTCTATTTTAGCCTGTTATATAGCAATAGAAACCCTATTGCGTGCTCCAATGTTTTGCTCCTATCCTTCCTAAATGCAAGAAAAAATCATAAGGGAAATACCTATACTACTCTTCAAACTCCCTCACTTCCTACCTATCTACCTCAAGCACCGATTTGGGGAAAACCCTACTTCGATGCTCGATTCAAAGCGTGCGAGCACTCAAGACTTGAATCCGTTGGTCCCGGCAACAACAGAACCAAAATGTGGGAGCTTTCGCTCAACCACCAAGACCCACGGACCGCTTATTGCTTCAAGCATTCCAAGCCCAACACTAATGGCTGCCTCTCACATGGTGGACATGCTATCTGTCTCTATGGGTGTAGTGAGCTTACCTCCATGCCAATCAAGTTACCTCCTCTCTTGCACACTCCGGTAGCTCCACGATCCAAGTGCAAGCTTCAAGCAAGCTCCATCCTCAAGTTCCATGCTCCAAGCCCCATTGCTTCGAGCAAGAGAAGAGAAGATAAGAGAAGAGAAGAGAAGATAAGAAAAGAGAAGAAGAAAGAAGAAGATGGAGAGCTTCTCCTCCCTGGTCCCTCACCCTCACACTCTCACACCCTCACACTCTCACACTTCCTCTCTCAAGCACAAGCTTAAGCAAGCAAGAAGAAGAAGAAGAAGAAGAGAGCTACTTTTGGCCACACACAAGAATGAGCTTCTCATTCACTTTTCAACTTTATGTAAAAAATCCTAAATCCCTTTTGGGCGGTCATCCCCTTATCCCCTTTTGGGCGGTCATCCCCTTATCCCCTTTTTTACATGGCCGGCCCTTTTTCCCATTGTCCTCCTATCTTCCTAGCTTCCTTTCTACCACCCATCTACCTTTACAAATTGCACGGGTGAGAGCCCAACACTCTTTAAATTAAATCATGATGCGCTTGCGCTCTTTTACAAAATATTGACTTGCGTTTTTCCTTATGCACCTTTTTCCTTTATTTAGGAATTTCCTGCACTTCTTGTGTTTCCATATTTTTCTTGGCGTGCCTTCCTCTTCTGTTTCACTTTTTCCTTGGTCTTTGTCTTCTGCTTTAGATTTTCCAAATTTTCCACCTTATTCGTCCGAGGGTTAACAGTGCACAACACAACACAAGAAATTTTAATGTTTCAACAAATACCATAGGAACCACACACAAAAAAAACAAAACAATGCCTCTTATAGCTCAAAAACAACTAAAAAACCCAAATGCAGGCAGAGCATCATACAAACCCAACACAACATTCAAAACAATCCTTGAAGATAAATCCAATAACATGAAAAAATCTCGTACCTTGATAACCTTTGGTGAACACTCGGCGCTTCAACATCCAAATTCTCTGACTTCACAACTAGCACCACAAGAGTTCACACTCCCGCATGAGACCCTCCTCTCTTCTCCTCACTCACAAGATACAATTGGAATTGAGGGGAAAGGCCCCTAGCTCTTCTCTTACTCATCCTTATATAGTTTTCACAAGTTCTCTCACATACATTAGGCTTTTTGCTTTTAGCTTTTGGCTTTTGCTTTTCTACTACTTTTCACTATTTTCATTTTTTTTTGTTCTATACAAATTTTCAACTTTTTTGGATCATAAATTTGTCATATGAACTTTGAATATAGTTGTTTGGGTACTTAAGACGATCAGAACGCATTTGGTCGACAAGCTAGCATGGGCCAAATTACGAAAATCTATAAAAACTAGGCAAAAATATCAATTTTTGTAAATCACATCATTTTTCTTCATCTTTTATCTTGGATGAATCATTCCCTTCCTTATCCTATTGTTCTTGTAATTGCACACACTTTTAGCACACATGCCCTCTTTTCTTCAGGAAAATACTTGTTGACGATGTAAAACTTACAACCTTTTCCTTTGATCATTGAATCTTCAAAATAAACATTATTTGGATATGAAGCTATTTTTTATACAGTGTGTCCTAGCAAGAATATGGTTTTTTGAAATGAACTCTGTGCTCAATCATTCATGATTTGGAAAAATATACAATGTTGGATCCATGATATGCAACCAATCAAACAATGCTCACATGAAAAAATATGGATGCACTGAAGAACTGTGCCTAGCCTAACTACATGTGCTCCTACCTCACGAATAATGCGAACAGAGTTCCTTGTTAACTTTAAGTTTCCTTATTCTCACCTATCAATACTCATAAAAAAGATTTCATACTCTGGTCCACCCAAATTCTCACAAACACTCAAGAAAATGATGGTCCTCAAGATGTTGAGCAAATATGAACAACCCATCTCACAATTGGCGGTGTCCTTCATGACCCTCTAACTCACCCAACCACCTTACCCACTCAACTAGAGGTTCCTAACTTGGTGATGAATATCCCAAATATCGTGTGTGCAAGAAATGTGTGTGCTCGATGATATGTGCTCTATCAAGTGGGCGTGCATCTAAGATTTATTGCATATAGTTGCAGCAAGCCTCATGCTGTGCAAGTGCTCAACGATGGTGCGAAATGTGCATAAACCCAACCCATGGCATGGAAGCATTTGATAAGAACAAGAGAAGACCTTCAAGTGTAGTGCATCAAACAACTGCAACGTGAAGTGCTCGTAAACCCATAATCCTCATGATGTGCAAGAGTCTCGACAAGGAAATATACCTTGTTCCGCAATGTTCAGTAACTATTAGCAAACTCCAGCTTCAACCTATCAAAAAAATACCAAGCTCGACCAAGGCTATCAAGTTTCCACACCTAATAAACCAAACAAATGACAAAAGAAAATCCTAAGCTAGACAAACACAAGAAATTCAATTACAAAATAACAAAGCAAATAGTCACACAAACAACTAAGCTAGCAGAAATCAATCCTAACTACAAATAGATTAGGGTTTTTAGTTTTCAAAAAAACACTTGACAACACAATAGAGAGAGAAGAGACACACCATATAAACTTCCAAAGACTTTATCACTATATATATATGTGTGTGTGTGTGTGTGTGTGTGACCTAGTCTAGATAGGGTGAGCTATATATAGCTCCAACACCCCCACTCAAACAAAGGTCTCTAGCTGTGGATGAAAAAATCCTTGTGGAGCACAAGGAAAAAAACTGAGCTCCTATATACAAATGTACAAACATGATCAAGAAGGATTATTGTGTGTATATAAAGTGAATCTATACATGTGAAGTGAAACTAAATATGTATGTTCAAATATGACCAAGAGGTCTGAGGTGTATGTGCATGTATGAAATGTATGGTGCCTAAGTATATACAATGGCACTACAGTGACATAGTATATTAATTCCCAAATATTGAAGTTGAGAAAACTCCAAGTTCTTAGCACACCAGAGTGAAGTGTGCTCCATTGAGTCCTTTGATGAATATATTTATAGTCATCTTATCACTTTGACAATGTTCAATCATGATCATGCTTTTGTTTATGTTTAGACTTGTTATGTTGAACATAGTCTTTAGGAAGACTAATAGCACTTTCGTTATCACATCAAAGTGGTGTGCTAGAGAGAGGAAGATGGAAAATATTTGATTAACTTGTCAAAGACATACTAGCTCTCGAGCCCCTAAAGATGCAACTACATATTTAGCCTCTATAATGGAAACCACAATAGAACATTCTTTCTTGCTAGTGCAGGAAACAAGACAATCATTGATAAAGAAAAAAATTTCACTTGTAGAATGCACAAATAAGTGAGAGCTTGCCCAATTTGCATCTGTCTAATCCAAAAATTGAAGTGAATGTAGAGAATGCAAGTTTTATTGACATCGATAAACCAAGCCAAAATCTTTAATGCCTTTCAAATACTTCCAACTTGTTTAGTTGTAGTCCAATGTTTAAGGCATGGATAACTAAGATAATGTATAAGAAAATTTTCAACAAAAAGAATGTTAGGGTGAAAATTTAAGCCAACAAATTGAAGACATCCAACAAGGTTAGCATAAGGTTTATGTAACATTGATTGTCCATCATTCTGTAGAAACTAAGAGTTTTTGTTAGAGCTCACAAGACAAGGATTACTAGCATGATGTGCAGACCCCAAACCAAACTTCTAAATAATATCTTCAATGAACTTTGTTTGACACAGCAATAAAACACCCTTTTCTCAATAGCATTGAATTTGAATACCAAGACATGAGTGTATGTTTCCGAGAGGATGGACCATGTTAAACTTAGAAAATAAAATTTTCTTTACTTATTAAAGGAAGTTGAGATTGCTAGAAACAAGTATGGTATCATCCACATATAGAGCAAGAATAACAAAACTATCATTGGAGCTCTTGAACTGAAGTTAGGATCTCAAGAACAAGAGATAAAACCTTGTTTTGTCATAAGGCAGAGATCAATCTTTTGATACCAAGCTTGTGAAGATCATTTGAGACCATAGTGTGCTTGATGACATTTGCAAGCAAGATTTTCCTTATGTTTGACTACAAATCCCTCTAGTTACTCCATGTATATCTCTTCCTTTAAATCACCATTAAGAAAAGTAGTTCTCATATTGATGGGACCTAAAATGGACCGACACTGGCTATGGCACTAGCCAAACCTCATGCACACAACCGACAACCCCACCACACACAGCCTCACGGCCAAGAGCGTCTAAGGCTCACTCTACACTAAATGATAATGTCAATTCTGCGTTTGTATTAGGTCATAGTCCAATGTTTACCATCCCTTCTCCTCAGAGGAAGATCCCATAACATATAGGCATAATACCTCGTAGCACAAACATAGGGAGGCACCTCTCGGCTGACTACCACGGCTCCACTGCGACTCTACTACACCTCGGGGATTGGCTCCAAGATGTGTTGCTCCAATATAAAGTACACAAGATACAAGCTCCACTCTTTCATTTTGAATGTATTCCAAGAGATACCATGTGTCCTTACCAAACAATTCCAAACAATGATTCACTAGCCTACAGATTAGGTTGTCTCATACACTCAAGCGTAGGTCATCATAACGGAAAACATGTGTTGCTATGTATCCAAATCTTCATATTCTGATACCATGGTTGATATGCACATGCAAAAGTCCAATGTTTACCATCCCTTCTCCTCAAAGGGAGATCCCATAACATATAGGCATAATACCTCGTAGCACAAACATAGGGAGGCACCTCTCGGCTGACTACCACGGCTCCACTGCGACTCTACTACACCTCGGGGATTGGCTCCAAGATGTGTTGCTCCAATATAAAGTACACAAGATACAAGCTCCACTCTTTCATTTTGAATGTATTCCAAGAGATACCATGTGTCCTTACCAAACAATTCCAAACAATGATTCACTAGCCTACAGATTAGGTTGTCTCATACACTCAAGCGTAGGTCATCATAACGGAAAACATGTGTTACTATGTATCCAAATCTTCATATTCTGATACCATGGTTGATATGCACATGCAAAAGTCCAATGTTTACCATCCCTTCTCCTCAAAGGGAGATCCCATAACATATAGACATAATACCTCGTAGCACAAACATAGGGAAGCACCTCTCGGCTGACTACCACGGCTCCACTGCGACTCTACTACACCTCGGGGATTGGCTCCAAGATGTGTTGCTCCAATATAAAGTACACATGATACAAGCTCCACTCTTTCATTTTGAATGTATTCCAAGAGATACCATGTGTCCTTACCAAACAATTCCCAAAAAGGATTGACTCGCCTACAGATTAGGTTATCTCACACACTCAAGCGTAGGTAATCATAACGGAAAACATGTGCTATGTATCCAAATCTTCATATTCTGATACCATGGTTGATATGCACATGCAAAAGTGGATGATCCTAACGTACTGAAACATAATTTTCAATCAGAAACGTGTCGTGCACAACCAAGCTTTCCAATGCTCATTTACTAACTCGTTGTGCAGTGATGTAAGGATAGCACCAAGACAACACTCATGCTACTATCCTCTTAATTAAAATACGATGAATTCTTTATCATGATATGCATCAGTAAAATCAACAATAAAGAGCACTCAAATCGGATCATTCAAACACCCCACCCCTTACTTTTAGGTAGTGCTTCCGTTGCATAGGTGTAGGGATATGTGAAAAGGAATAAATCATGAACTTTGACAAAGAGATATGGCAAACTAAGGCTAAACCTTATGCTCCACTACTACCATACATTCACAAATACTCATTATATTTTTATGAAGCATGTTTCTATTTTTTTTCTATTTTTTCTTATTTTTTAGCATTTATTTGATAATAATCACTATTATTTTCTAATTTTCCTTATACTAAACATTTCATCATACTAAAATTCATTTTTTTAAAGATTTTTCCATAGGAAAACATTTCACCCACCTTTTACCCTTAAAAACCACATTTTGGGTTTTGCGGGATTTAAATAGTGCATGTAAATCATTACGAACTTAGATTTTTCTGATAGAGAGCAATTAAAAATAATGCAAATAGCACTCAAACAAATATTGATAACATAAGAACATCATTTCCATCATAAAATGTCAAAAAAGCTTCATTTCCTTCATAAAAAATAGTCATATCGTGTTTCTACGAAACATGAGATGCATTAAATGACTGCATGACCAGTGGACAGGGCCTCCATTGCTCTCAATTCCATGCTACACATCAAGCTTTAGCATCTCCATTAATCTCCATCATCATTTGCTTCAATCTCCTTCTTGATTCTTCCTTCAAGGTAATGCACATAAACAATCCATAGAGGGGAGAGAGAGGGAGAAGAGAGAAAGCCCAGAACTGGGTCTATCAATCTGCGCAGCCATTGGACAGGCAGATAATTATGATGGAGAGAGAAACCAAAGTGTAGATCAGGGATATAGTTAGTCTGGGGGGTTGTATTGAATCTCCATAGCCCCCCTCTCCCTAAAAAATCGGCGCCCTATTACAGACGTCGTTTTCCTCCTCCACGCCTTCATGAAAAACGGTCCCCCCAAAGGGTAGCACCCCTTCAACTCTTAAGTGGCTAGCCATTTTTTGGCACTCCTCCCGCGTTCGGCCTCCGAATCAACTTTTAAAAAATTATGGGCATCCATATTGAGGTCCCGCAGTTCCTAGGTCTTTCTGAAGTCCATTCCAAAAAATTAAAAAATTATGAAAAATCTGTAACTGCCAGTTTGGTGTATCTTTAAAGCATTTTAGGAACTTGACAGCTGCTTGTGCTGTTGAAAATCGACTCAATTGCTTTTGCTGCCTTTGAGGAAGTATATTTTTCCCTTGAAATTTGGATTTTTTGGTAAATTTTGAGCATGTTTCCCAGGCAAAATCCACCTCTCATTGGTGACCACGAGATAGGGCGACTCAGCCGTCCAATCCCATGAACAGATCTGCACATAAACATAACCACAAAGAGCATTAAGTTGATACAAAAAAGACTCATCAAAACATATCATAGCTCTCACCCTACCCCTTGTCAAAACCAAGGCATTAAATCCACGAGGAGTAGGCCGACCATAATCTAACAGAAAGCCGAAAGCTAGTCACTAACCAACTGTTCCAACACAGCCAAATTAGAAATAACTATCAAAGAGGTCATCCTAAGTGGTGGTCTGAAATACCTACCTAACAAGGGACAACTCAACTAGGAGCTCCTCCTAGGAGAGGACTCCTATAGCTTGATCAAGAAATATTCTCTTTTAGCTCATTGGCCTTTTAGGTGTTTATTTTCCATACTCAGGTGTGTAAAAAGGAGGGAGCTGAGTGCAACGACCCAAGGAGAACAGGGAATCGACCTCAAGTCTTGTCTGAGTACCCAAGAACCTACCAAGCCCTGGTAAGGCAACACTTAAACCTTTTCTACCGCTCACTTTTATTTTCACTCAAACTGTCGTGAGTTTTCTTATTTTCGTAGCTAGATGCCACCACTAGGAAGACAAGGCATCCGGCCCTGAGTTTGACTCGTTCTTCCCAGGAACCTATTAGGCCTTTGCAAGGTGATGAACAACTGCTCAAGGATTTTCTTTTTTTCTTTCTTTTTTCTATTTTTATAGGGGTTAGATTCCCTTTTTACACACCTCTGTATATTCATATACGTCCTTTCAGATATTTAGGGTTTTGTCCCCTTGTGTCATCATTTTGTCTGGCATGCTTTTCTAACTGCCTCATACTAACAAGAACTCCTAGAACAACTGCTAAGTAGGTCAGTAGAACAAGGTCACTAGAACTTCTGTCTAAGACAGGTCTTGCAGTGCCTTACAATGCTTTTGTAGGAGGCAATGACTACTCAGACCTCCCACAGACACACATCACCTAAACCTGTGACTTCATGCCTTGATCGCCAGTCCCCAATAAACAAAAAGAAAGTACCCCTTATGTACACATATATCATTAATTGATTAAGAGAAAAGGGAAAAAACTCGGAAAGGGGGACGAAACCACGTGCAATGACCACAAGAAGGTCCTCCAAAGCAACAGCTCCCTCCAACGACTTCGTCAATCTATATGATGCAATCACTAAAACTAAAACTATTAAATCTACCTGCACCAAATAGACATAGGGCCCTCCTCGCCTAAAGAAATAGCACATTTTACTGCAAATTAACTGGCCCTCTTGGCCTAATATGGCCTAATGAAATCAAATAGAACATCACCTATGCATCCCTCCTTGGAATAAGATAGATATATGAAAATGCACTCCATTCCAAGGGGAAACATAGGGCTCTCAACCGTAAAATAAATGCATCAAGGTGTGACCCATCCCTCGTGCATATATAGCAAGAGGTGTACACATAATATGTCATCGGATCAACCTATGGGTCCAAGATAATAGTGGTAGATGGGTCTCGGCCATTCTTTGCATTACCCATACCAACCATCGTCTGCCATATAACACATGGTCTTATATAATTCCCTAGAATCCATAGGTCTTGTCTCATTTTCAATAGCAACATCCGGACTAGGGCCATAGTTGAAGAAGAGGTCCTCTTCATAAGCAAAATTGACTAATGAATCCACAAACTAATTCCAAGAACATAGAATCAATTGAAGAGATGCGCTCTAAAATTCATCATGTAGGGTTATAACAGTTTGATGATACATGTGAAGGATAGGATTCCAAATTGTGTATGTCCCATTTAGTTGATTTAAGATCATATGGGAATCCCCTTTTACTAACAACCATTGAATACCACCTTTCTTGGCAATATTTTGTCCCATAATCAAAGCTTTATACTTCACCATGTTGTTAGTGAATCCTACCTCGAGATAAACAACTAATTTCATTGTAGCTCTATGTTGGGAATCTCAGATAACTAATCCGAGGCTCCCTTTGTTATGAGGGCCCCTGGATGCTCCATAAAAGTATAACGTGTATGTCCCCAATGGGTTTACACAACCAACCATCAAGAACTCCCCTATTTGTAATTATGATAGTCAAAATTCATCATACTTACAGGATGAACTGATGGCTCCATCCCACCTTCTTCATTAAACTCAATAGGGATGCTGGTCAAAATTTGTAAACAGTGATGGAAAAAAACTTTGATCTCCCACACAAAGGTATCGTATTCTTGCTCAATAACTTTGTATCCTTTGCTCCACCAAATAAGCTTCCCCTAATGATATCTTTACTCTAGATATGGGTACTCCAAATAAGGGATTAACCGCCCCATCAACAAATTTAAGCTCTCTTGTAGCTCTCAAATCAGCCCAAGCATGGGCCTGAAATGCATTTAGTGCGTTAGCATACTAAAAAATAATAAGGTTTAATCTTATTAAGATTAACCTTATTTTTAAATTACACTCCCTATAGATCAGCTAGTAAAGCTGTGGACTTATAGTTACCTATTCTAAATACCTTGTAAGGTCTATCCCATCTAGGCTCTAGCCTCTTGAGAAATAGCTCCCTACGATGTTGCATCGCATAGGGTTGAAGGTCACCACAGGGGTTTAGCAAGAAAACTGGACAAGATAAATAGAGATTTGTCTTCAAAAGATAAGTAGATTACAGTGAATGTTTAAAGGTTCAAGAGGTACTTCACGGTCAATCACAGGGGTTTGAGAGAGAAGAATGTATGGGGGTTCAGGAGCTTAGACTCTGGAGATGGTAGAGATAAGAGAAGGGTTGAAGGTTTCAAGCCAAGTTCTTGAAGATGTTGATATAGCTTCCAACTGCATGTTCTTAGCAAAGATCACAAGAGTATTATCTCATAAGTTCTAACTCAAATCAAGCTTGTTTTCTTAACTGTAAGAGCAATAAAAAATTATAAAATCAAGTACAATATGTTGTCATGTATCACAAACAACTCTGCATCCCATCATTCATACATGATGCCATAGCATGAATCAACTTTGCATGATTACATTCAATGTAGAGTGTTAGGGACAGAAGCTTATGATTCAATTACAAGGCTTGTAGGGCAAAGAGACTTGCTTCAAGAGAGCTTAAAATTGAGTTCCTAATAAGGATAAGTTACCACAACCAAGAAATAAGAGAAAGAGATCCTCGTAATTCAACTCAAAACATCTATTAATGATCTACAAACATTGCCCTGCCATAGGGGTACATAATACTTGCATATTTTGACAATATGTCTTCTGTAGAGTAAGAAATGAATTGAAAGAGCAATGTTGTAAATGATTCTCTGAATATGGTTGAAGATATTAGTCCAAATATCTTTCGGAATTTACCTCTAATGATAGCATAAACATCCCCTAACACAATGTTGGAGCATTTGGTGTCAAAAGTCTACCACGGGGGTAAGAGACAATAGGGTAAAGCTAGATTCAGGGAGAGAAGTAGACGGAAGAGAAGGGGTTCAAAGAAATTGAAGACGTAGAAGAATACTCCCAAAAACAATTAGAAAATGTAGAAAAATACTAACAGAGATGAAGCCTATCAATTTATTCCTACATTATGAGAAGATAAAACTTTAATAGACAAAAATATGAATTAAATAATACATTTCTCTATGCTGCTCACATTGCCAATTTGATGCCTCCATTGGCTCCAAAAAGGGGGTAAAATACTAGGACACTTGGCAAGAATTCAACCAGATCACTCCTTCTTCATCTCCCACTTTGGAGTGTTATTCACTGCTTAAAAACAACGATTGTGCTTTGCGCGATTTCATCAATCTCTCTTTTTACATAAAATCCTCTCAAATTAGCTGAAAGCTACATGATTTCTTTTACATGTTATCAAAATCTAGAAGTTGTCTATAGTTTTATGAATTTTTACAAGAGATAATATCTAAAATATCAAAAATTGGCTAAACCTTGTCCAAAAATCTAATATTTTTGAGCCATGGACACTAACACTAATGTCTAAAATGGCATTGACTCTCTAAATCAATAAGAAAGCCATACTCTAGATTTTTTAACACGGTGTGCGCATAGCAGCATGACAATGCGCATCATAATGTAGGACTAATTGTCATTTCTTAAAGGTATATTTCTTCACTTTTAGATTATGCAACCACTTCATTCGACTCTTAGCCATTTCTGGTGCAACAAACTCTACAATATGAGATCATCCAAGTGGGCTATAGTCGTAAGGGCATCCCTATCACCCAAAGAATGATTTATTGCAAATCTTATGGTCGGCAACTCAATTTCTAAGGGCAAGACACACTCCTCCCCATAAACTAATGTGAATAGGGTGTGGCAAGTGGCTCATTTAAACATTGTGTTATACGCCCATACCGCCACATGTAATTTTGTATCCTTGTCCTATTTCTTTTCGGAGACTATCTTGGATAGGATAACCATAAGCTGCTTATTGGTACTTTCAACTTGCCCATTTTCTTGCGGATTATAAGGGGTCATATTGTTATGCTTAATTTTTTATGCTTCAGTCAGGATTTTAATCACCTTATTCAAAAAATGAGTTGCATGATCCGATACTATTTCCTTTCGCTGACCGAAATGGCAAATAATCTGCTCAAGTAGGAAACTAGCAATCTCTTTTGCATTGTCCTACCTTGTCGCTCATGCTTCTGACCACTTTGTAAATTAATTAGTGGCTACTATAATATATCTCTTTTGAGTAGTAGGTGATGGGGTAATAGGACCCACAAAGTCGATGCCCCACTTGTCAAATGGAAGGGTAGCCATAATCGGAGTAAGTGGGCACTTCCTATTATCTCTAATATCATGTCTTTGATATGTATCGCATCTCTAAACATACTTAAATGAATCTTGGAAGATGAATGGCTACCAATATCCATCTCTTAAAGCCTTTTGTGCCATCAACCACCCTGCAATGTGCCCCCCACAAGCAGAGTCATGGCACTCCTCCAAGATAAATGGAACCTCATTAGGCATCACACATCAGTGATAGATATCATCAACACCCTGCGGATATAGTGTTTCTACGATCAAGGAAAATTTCAATGCGTGATGTTTAATTTTCCTCTTCTCGGATTTTGATAGAGTAGCTCCAGTCTCTCCTATAGATTGATCATGCGTTATAGCAGCATACTAGGAGGGAATAGATGTCGTATCAATCTTAAACAATGTTTCCATGTCACTTCCTTTAGCCAAGACCTCTTTTGGCTCTCCAAAATCCACAAGAAATTCTACAATGCCTTGTAGCTTCGGCGGCTTGCTCTTAATCTCGTAATCAAACTTTTGCAAAGTGATTAACCACTTTTCTAAACCGTTGGACGGCTGTAACTTGTTTAGCAACAATCGAACCTTCATACAAAAAAACCACCTTCTCATAAAGAATGTAATGCTTGAACTTTTTGGTCGCAAATATCATCACAAGGGCACAACTTCTCCATATAGGTGTAGTTAATTTCTGATATGATGCTTAAATTCTTACTAGCAAAGGCTATCAGATGGTACCATTTTTCCTCCCAAATTTGGGATACGCAACATCTAATACTATACATTATTGCTGCTAAAAATTTATAAAATATTTCACCTCTTTTAGGTGCTTTTAAAATAGGTGCTTTGGCAAGCTCCTGCTTCACATCATCAAAGATACTTGGCAAGCATCACTCCATGCAAACTAACAGTTAAAGGAAAATAGGTTCGTTAGTGGCAACGTTCTTTCAGCCAGGGCATTGATAAACCTCCCATAATACCCTACCAATGACAACAAGCTATGCACCTCCTTTGGAGTATGCAACAGACTCATGGTGACTATGACCTTGAACTTTTCAGGGTCAGTCACGATCCCTACTAAACTGACCACATGACCTAAAAATAGCCCAGAAGATACCCCAAAGACGCACTTTCGTGCGTTAAGAGCTATGCAAAATTGTCTGCAACGCTCAAAACACTTCCACAAAAAAATCAACTGCCTTTCTCTTGTGGTGGCTGCCCCCAGGTCATCAATGAATACTTTCAACTCCTATAGGGAGATGTTACCAAAGGTCTTGTTGGCTGTTCTTTCCCATGAACAAGGTGCATTTCATAAACCAAATGCCATCACATGGTATGCAAAGGTACCAAAGATAGTAATAAATGTCATTTTCTTCTTGTCTTGCTCAGAATTGCCATTTGATTATACCCTACAAAGCAATCCCTAAATGAATATATTTCCTACCCACTAATTGATCCAAATTTTGGTCTATAAAAATGGCAACAGATAGTAGTCTTTATCAGTCTGCTTATTCAACTCTCTAGCGTCTACACAAAGCCAGATTTGATTATTTTTCTTCTTTTTTATCACAACTTGTGAACACCATTCAGTATACTCAACAGGGAATATCAAATCCGCTTTTCACAACTTCTATAGCTCCTCGAATAGCCCATCCCTTAGTTCAAAAGGCATGCATCTTACTTTTGGATGTACAGGATGACTTCCTTTCTTTAGAGGAATGGTATGCAAAGCTAGACTAGGGGGAATGTCCCTAAGTTTGTCATAGCTCCAAGCAAAGATGCCCCTAAGTTTCTCATAGCTCCAAGCAAAGATGTCGCGAAACTCTCAAATTAAGAACACATAGTCCTCTCTTTTTTCCAAATTGAGCATGGAACCTAATTTGATTGGTCATGAATCCTTTGGTATACTAAGGTCTAGCTCAATAATGTCTGCATCTCTTATCCTATTTTGAGACTCTATTGGCTCATTCAAAGTGATCTAATAAATTTCCTCTATAGTGGACCCTTCTTTAGATCCATCGCTCGATGACATCTCACTACTAGATGGATCATCTATTGTTTCTAGTTCAGTAGAGGATAAAGGAGCTCTCTCACTATGAGAAGACTCAAGGTAAGCATCCACTATTACATGATTAGCACCTCTACCTAGAATTACTCGACCAATGGGTATATTGACTTGACAGTCTGTTCGTAAAATCCATGGCATGCCTAGCAAAACTCGATAGCTAGGATGTCATGCAAACCTTATCACCCTAAAGTCCAAGTAGCATTCCATGCTTGCAACAGTAACGTGGACTTTAGTGATGCAACCTTCTGGTTGCCTTAGACTATCATCAGCTATCCTAAGAAGTGTGGAGCTGTCTTTTTGGATTTCTAAACCTAGCCTCTCCATTAAGTTTGAACTCATGATATTGATGGAGGATCCACTGTCCACGATAGCATATTCCACTTATATTCCATCCAATCTTCTCCCACTTGAGGTATGACCAAAGGTTCTACAATACTCCTAGAGACAGTTTAATTGATTGTAGGAGATTCACGTGTGGTTTAACTTCGCAAAGAGAACTGTTAAAGGCAGGGTAAGGGCATAACATAGGGGTCTATTAAGTAGTCTTTAAGTGTAGTTTTGAGCCTTTGTAATGGTTCAGATGTGAAAAGTCATGAGTAGACTATGAATTTTTTTGGGGAATTTAGAAGAAGGAATTGCGAGATTTCTGTATGTCTATTCACGTCAGCAAAACATATGAGCTTGTAAATGATGTTTTGATTATGAAGGAATATAATAGATTTCTCTACCTATGTTTTTCTTTGTATTCAAAACTATTATCTATTTTGAGTAATCAACTATATGAATTATGAAACGGAGTTTGTGTGGTCGAAAATGAGCCTGCTGATGGAATGAATGATTCATATTAATGTTCAGAATAGAACAGATTAGCCTTGTTGTGTCTCAATTTGTCTTATACAAAGTTTCATGTCTTGGTTTAAAGTGTATTTGAATTGCAAAATGAATTATGTTTGGTGGAAAGTTGGTCTGTATGTTGAAGTGATGTTCAATGTTGTGTTCTGACAAAGACAGAAAGGCCAATATTAGTCACAATCTAAATCTGTTTTATATCAAAGAGATATCTGTTTTGGGTTAATTTAGGGGAAGATTTTTGACGCCTAACACTTGGCAATCCTGCAAATTAGTCTTTGGGCATGAGGCGGGATGGTTCAGAATGGAACAGGTACTGAAGATTCATGAGTTAAAGGATAAAATCAGAAATGGATTCATGGCTTGAGGAATTTTAGTATTGGACTACTGAAGAGGAGGAATGGGAATCCTTTGCACAGGCTTTGTTACAGCAGTTTCAAAATTGGACAACAAAAGAGGAGGATTTTGAGGCATATATTCAGGTATTTTTGAACAATAGTCTCCTGATTTACCTTTGGACATTATTGGAAAGGTCAGGGAGGTAGTGTGGAAAGAACAAACAAAATAGGTTGCTCCTTTTAGCTTGAGTATATAGGCAGTGTGTTCAAGAAAATTTGGCATAGTTAGTATCTTTGGCGATTTTGTCAACCATATGGGCTGAGTTATACACCTAAATTGGTTAGGGGAAGACAGAAAAATGAGGGAGGATGTGCAAAAGGAAGAGAAACTGAGGAAGAAGGAACAAGAGAGGTCCAGCAATGGTAGGTGAATATCTTGGATTTAGGGTATCTAAGTGATTAGGAAATAGAGAAGTAGATCGTAGTCATGCAATAGGAGATGTTGTCACTGATCAACAATTATAGGTTACACTAGGTGAGGAGGAGAGAAATAGAAACAGATTTGTGGGACTGCTAGCATGGTCACAAATACAAAAACAGGCAAGGAGAAGACTAAGGTTTCAACCATTGCCTAAAAAACAATGATAGGTGATTCAGTTACAACAGTATTATCATGAGCCTATTCAATTGGTTCAGGTAGACATTCTTAATTACCAAGAATAATATCATGTAAGTCATTGCTTTCAAGAATTAGCAACATCTTTACTTTCCACCCATTGATGAAGGATTCCTTGTCCTTGAAACTAAGGAATGGAATGTTCTCCAGAAGTAAATCTGTTGACGATTATAGAATTTGATATAGTTGGCTCAGAGAATACGTACAATATGAGATCATAGAATCTACACACCATATACAAAATCACGATAGAGGTGCAACACAATGAATTGTACATAGAATTTGTGTTGTAAGGAAAGACGTTTAGCTCAAAAATCATACTCCAAAAGAAAGAGACCCAAGATAGACAAAACATGGGCAAGAATAAAGGGACCCAAAATAGACAAAATGAGTGAGAGAAGAAATCATTCCGACATAGATGAGAAATACAAGATCATCATCATCTATTCTTGGCCCAAAATGAGTGACCCAAAATTATCGCTTTACTCTTGGGCCAAGAATAGATGGTGATCTAGCTACTTTTTGTAGAAACGCATAAATGAAAGAGTTAGTAATTGTGACAAAACCTATATTGTAGAACTCTATACGAAAATCTATTGTCCTATTTGTTTTCTTGTTTTAAGTCCAATTTACCTAAACCTGGCATAAATTTTGACACAAAACCCCAAATTAAGCATGGAGCTAATAGAAAGAAATATTATGAGTCTTAGACCATCACAAAAACTCCTTTCCTTGAGAAATGTGTTTTCTTACTAGTCTCCCCAATAGAAACTTTTAGGGTGTCCAAGCAAGCCTATCTACAATTCAAGATATCTGCAATCTAGATGATGATCGATGATGATAGAGTAAACTTCTTCCATGCTTAAAATTCATAACATAAGATGCTCATAACATACACAATACATCAAGTTTAAGCATTAAGAAAACATGAATCAAGAATAGAAGAGATACTACATAAGTATACTTCCTAATTGTCTTCTTCAAGGAATTGGTTGTAGTTGATCATGATAGCTCTCATACCATGTTGAAATGTAGAGAGAGAAGATATGAAGAGACGTGATAGAGAGACGAGAGACACACCATATATACTCCCAAAGACTATATCATATTGATCACAATGTACATATGTATATGTGAGACCTAGTCTAGATAGGGCGAGCTATATATAGCTCCAACCTAATGCTCCTGGTTGGCTGCAAGATTGTGAGGGTGGTTTGGTGAGCATACGAGGCCACGATTAGAGGCCTATAGTTAGTATTAGACACATTTTAAGTCTCGACAATAATCTTTGAGAATAATTTTTTAGTAAATATAAAGGCATGAAAGATTCAATTGAAGTAAGAGTTCAATTCTTTGAAGAAAGGAAATATGTTTGTCAATGCGTATGCTTTGAAAGAAAGAAGTATTACAAATGTCTTAGCAACTATTGATGAAATACCTGATGATGATAATTTAGTTTCATCTACTTTGGAGAGCCTCAATAATGAGAAGGCCTAGAAGTCATTTTTCACTTTTGTATATGTGACTAAAGCCATTTCCATTTTTTGATGAGTTGATCTCTCTCATGATTGCTGAAAAGATCAATGTGCATGGTCAATTATCTGAAAGATGCAGCAAATATGTCCATTTACTCAAGTTGAAGGAGGGGATGTGGCATATCCTCTTCATAAGACTGTGGTATGGGACATATTGGTGATAACTAGCAAAATATGTTTAATTAGCAATTCAGTGAAGTGCAGGTTTCAAAAGGATGTAGAAACTTTAGAGATAGGGGGAGCTCTAGAGGAAAATATTGATGGTAGAGTAGAGGTTCTAGAAATTCTTATATTGTTTTTCATTAGTGTGGAAAAACAGGTCATATTGTATTCCATTGTTATGTAAAAAGGATGATATCAGAAATTGTAAACTATAGTAAGGAAACTATGCATCATCTTCATGGCAAAATGAAGACAAAATGAGTGTTTATTTGCTATGTAACATATGATGAATGTTGTATAGGAAAGGAGACACATTATGATGTATGGTATGTTGATTCAGATGCATCTAATTATATGATCAATCATCTTGAATATTTTGGAAAGATATATGATTTACATAATCTAGATTATGTGTAGATGGGTGATGATTCATGCCACCCAATTTCATGCATGATGGTTGGACAAAGAAAGTAGAGTTTGCTGCATGTTTACCTTAGATACTGAAACTCCTACTATGAATACTACTATATATGCTAAAGGTAAATAAGTGTGGCTACATACATTGAAAAATGGCACAAATGTATTCAACATGAAAATGTGCAAAGGCTAAAATTAATACAATCCAAAGGATTGGTTAAACGGATTCTTGCTTTTAGAGTTGAAATTTTTCATAAAGTGTGTTAAGTATGATAGTTTGATAAGTACACAGCACAAGCTTCTTAGGATCATAGAGATGTGAGAGATACTT
This sequence comes from Lygodium microphyllum, assembly GCF_053477565.2. NCBI lineage: Eukaryota > Viridiplantae > Streptophyta > Polypodiopsida > Schizaeales > Lygodiaceae > Lygodium > Lygodium microphyllum. Next base: position 31,276,287 of record NC_141155.1, read on the forward strand.
GATGTTGTATATATAGATGTTTAAGGGGCCTACACAAAACATATCTCTTGGTGGTAGCAAATATTTTATCACATTCATTAATGATTGTTCAAGAAATCTGTGGTATATTTTATGAAGGAAAAGAGTGATGTACTTGAGCACTTCAAAACTTTTAAGGCTATTATTGAAATAGAAATAGGCTTGAAGGTCAAGTGCTTGAGGTCAAATGGGGGAGGGGGCACAGTCCCTTTCTAATGAGCTTAGTGACTTCTTGAGGTGTGGGATAAAGAAACAATTTACTTTCAGGTATATCCCAAAGTAAAATGGGATTGCAAAAAGAAAAAATATGTAGATTGCAAAAGTTACACAACCTTTGATGGTTGAAAAGAATACACCAAAATATTTTTGGTTTGAAGCTATTTATATTGTTCTCTATAGTATGAATAGAAATCCCACAATTGTAGTTCATGGAATGACTCGTGAAGTGTACTTTACATACAAGAAGCTCAATGTGTCACACTTAAATTTTTTTGGTTGTATTGTATATGCTCATGTGCCAGATGAGCTATGAGAAAAACTTGATTTAAAGGCTAAAATATATATTTTTATTGGATAGTCCTTAGAGTAGAAAGGATATCATTATTATAACCTTGTGACAGCTGAGTTCAAAGTGAGGAGAGATGTTATTTTTGAGGATATGAGTAGTTGATATGCATCTAGTGGTGATGCATTAGATGATGATGATAACTATGCACAAAAGGAAAGAAAGAATCATGATGATGATGATAATTATGCACAAAAAGAAAGCAAGAATCATGGAGCCTTAGTGAACCAAAAACATCATCTGGTACTACATCTACAATTATCCCTTAGTCTGGGAGAGTGAGGACCAGTCCAACATCTTCATGTATATCTACTAGTGTTGCAAGTAAAGACAAAGATAAGAAGAAAGTATCAAATGGTAATGTTGCATTTTCTAGTCATTCAGGGTTTAATAAATATTTGAGTGGTTCAAAGAGTTTAGATGATGAGCTTGGTATTCTTTCAATTAAAACACCAAGTATATAGAGAGAGCACATGGTAATGTAAAAACTCCATTAAGTGATTGAGTGGTATGTAGGTCTATCATGTGGTCAAATAAATTATTAAGGATTTGGTATTGAAGGTCTTATAGCTCACCATTATGCTTATATAATAAAAGTGGTTGAGGATGTTGAGCCCACTTATTTTGAGGATACTATTGGTCATATTGATTGGGATGTAGTAATGGATGAGGAGATGGCTGCATTAGAAGCCAATAAGACTTGAGATCTAGTACCACTGTCTAAGGGCAAGAAAGCTATTGGCTGGAAGTGGGCCTACAAAATTAAGCATAATGTAGATGGTTCCATTAGCAAGTATAAAGGAAGGTTGGTTGCAAAAGGCTATGCTAGAAAATATGGCATAGATTATGAATAGACATTTAGTCTAGTTTCTAGGATGCTAAGTATTAGATATGTGATTGCTTTAGCAATAGCCAAAGGTTGGAGTTTTCAATAGATGGATGTCAAGAATGCCTTTTTCTATGGTAAATTGCAAAAATATGTGTATATGGAGCATCCAATAAGTTATGAGAATTCAAAGCATCCCACAGATGTGTAGAGGTTTAAAAAAGGCACTCAATGGTCTGAAACAACCACCTAGAGCATGGTCTAACAAGATTGTAGAGTGTTTTGTCAATATTTGTTTTTATAATTTTGATAATGATGCCTAATCAACCAATTTATGCATATGGATTTTTTATGCTTCACATATCAATCATTTTATGAAGATGCCTAAAAGACTCATTTGGATACAATTAGAGATGCATATTGAGATATGTGAAGTCCACGTTGCATATGGAATTTTTTATGAGGTATGTAAGGATATATAGGTGTTTGGATACATAGAAGGAGACTAGGCCAATAGCATATCTGACAAAAGGTCTACCAATGGACTCATGTTTTCTCTTGGTAGTGCAGTAGTTACATGAAGAAACAAAAAGAAATCTATATTTTCTTTATCAAGTCAAGTGGTTGAGTATAGAGGTGTCGTTATGGTAGTATGTGAGGTGGTATGAGCTAGGGACCTAGTGAATTCCATGCTAGGACAAAACACATTAAGATGCATAATTACCGATTTGTGAGAGAGAAGGTAATTGCAAGAGAGATTGGCTTGGTATATGCTAGCATACACGACCAGATAGCTATCATTTTTACAAAGGCATTGGGTGTAGAGAAGCTTCAAGAGTTTTGAAGCTTACTTGGAGTTGCAAAGATATAGTTGAGCTTGAGGGGAGGGGGGTGTTGAGATGGCAAGCTCAACATGTGCATACATGGATGATAGAGTGCTTAGTTAGATGGGTCCATACCTCTACACTTAGCACATTAGTAGTCATTACTATTCTCACATGACTAGTGACTTACCACTTATTATATTTATCTTTTTGCACCTATCTATAGATGGCATAGTTATAATATTAGTCAATTAGTATAGTCAGTTATGCACTATTTGACTTAGTAGGCCACTGTTCTTTATGTTGCATCGTATCTATACTTTGTGTAGATTGTATTGTGTGTGAAACAATAAGAAGACATTTTGGTCTCCATCTCTACTCCTGTGTTCATGAATGAGCTTCCTCTTATGGGTATGGTGTGTGTTTGGTGTAGGAACTCATGCAAGTCTCCTCACCATGTGATTCTTGACAATCTTGTGGAGTTCTATAGCAATCCCATCTCCTAAAATGGCATGGCCTAAGAAAACAATATCTTTTACAATAAAAACACAATTGATGGGGTTAAGAATGAGACTTACTTCTTGTAATCTAATGAAGCAAAGTCTGAGATGATGCAAGTGTAGGAGTGATATGCCAAAGACATAAAAGTCATCTAGAAAGAGTCTCATGAAGTTGGTTAAGTAGGGCCCAAGATTTCTTGCATGTCCCATTGAAAAGATACTAGAGTATTCTTCAAGTAGAAGCACATCAAAGTATAGAAAAATACTCCCCATGTTGTAATGAAGACACTCTTGATTGATCTTCACAAGCGAGTTAGACATAATTGTATTTGCTAAAGCCATCCAAAAATTCCGAGACTAAACACATGATTCCAAGAGACCAAACTCTCTACTAATTTACCATGTAGCCAAGAAAGAAGGATAGTTTCCAATTCATCAACTCAAAATCTTGATAAGTTTCCAATATGATAATGTTGACTCTTGATTCATTGTCAAGCAAAACATTGCTACATACTCAATCCTTGAACCAAAGAGAAATCACATGAATAGTGAGGATATAACATATCTGACTAGTGAATAAGAAATTTGGACTTGGCAATCGAAGATATAACATACCTAACTAGTGAATAAGAAATTTGGACTTAGCCCCATTGAAGATATAACATACCTGACTAGTGAATAAGAAATTTCCTATGTGATTTACCTTTTAGACATACAATAGCGCATGTATTTAATTACATGTGCATGAACATAGGTGAAAGGTTAAATTCTATAAGTGAAAAGGTCTTACCATGCATGAATATACTCCCAAATATTTCAAATATGAGTTTGTCTACTTTAGAAAATACTGAATTCTTTTTACCTTATTTACTTTATTCTAATGTACATGATTTAATCTAATTTAGTTTATATTTATTCCAAATTAATTTTATTTACTTTATTTAATATAATTTATTTATTTAAATATAAATAATTTATAATATTTTTTATTGATTTCTAAACTTATTAGTTTTCTTAATTTAACATAACTTATTATTATTTTGTATTATTATTACTTTTATTATTTTTTCCTTTTAAAAAATTATACAAAATAAAATAATTTAAATATTAATAAAAATATAGTAAAATAGAAGAATTAATTGAAGTATTAATAAAAATGAATAATAATATTGTTATACATTTAAAAAGAAGGGTTTTAATAAAGGATTAAGCCTCGGTGGGGCGAGGGAGGAGGGGGGAGGGGATGTGGGGTTCTAAAAAATGGGGGCTTGATGACCCCGTTAAGGAAACTAGAAAATTCCTTCATCTTTAAATAATCAAATCTCTCTCTCTCTCTCTCTCTCTCTCTCTCTCTCTCTCTCTCTCATTTGAAATATGTAGAAGGCGAGGATAGCTTTATGAGAGGAGAGAGAAGAAGGTTTGGTATCTCTCTCTCTCTCTCTCTCATTTGAAATTTTTATGATGACTATGGGAAATACCAAGCTTCCATTGCTCTCAATCCAATGCTGCACTTCAATCTTCAGCATCTCCATCAATCTCCATCACCATTTCCTTCATTCTTCCACCCAGATCCTTCTTCAAAAGAGTACACATGAACAGCCCATAGAGGGGAGAGAGAGGGAGGAGAGAGAAAGACTAGATTTTGTTCTCTTCACTCAGTCCACCATTCCTCGTGTGAAGACCGACGATATCATCAGCCAAGAGGAAGAAGTTGGCCCCCAATCTCTATTTCATGGGGTGCATTCAACCTGACATCATGATGTATGAGGATGAGGGCGCAATTTTCGGCGCCATGCTGCTGCCATATCTCATGCTTTCTCTCCACGATTTTTCTTCATAAAAATTTGGGGGGTTAAAATTCCCAAAGGGCACCCCCCCTTTGGTCCTTCTCAATGTCCACCTTTTCCATTTTGTGGCTCCTTTCTCGTCCGGACTCTGTTTCGAGCTCTGAAAAATCCTACGCATCCGGCTTGATATCCTGCACTGACTAGCAACTCCTGACATCCCGCACGACAATCGAAAAAATTATAAAAAATCCACAAGTGTTGCTCGGGCGCCTTTTAAAAATCGTCTTTCACTTGGTGCTTAAAATCATCCTAGCTACAACCGCCGCCTTCGATGCTAAATATTTTTCCCCTAAATTCCAGATTTTTTGGCAAATTTTAGGCACATTCTGGGCTCAAACTCCACTCTCATTGGCGACCATGGGATAGGGCAACTCAGCTCGTCGAATCCCACAACAGATCTGCACAAAACAACCAAAGGAAGCATCAAGCTGATACAATATAGATACATATTAAAACACAGCACAATGCTCACCCTACCCCCTGATAAAACCAAGGCATGAAATCCACAAGGAGTAGGCCTAGCATACTCTGATAAAAGGTCCGAAGCTAGTCACTAACCGACTGCTCCAACACGGCCAAACTAAAAAGAACTATCAAAGAGGTTGCCCTAGGTGGTGGTCTGAACTACCTACCTAACTAAGGACAACACAACCAGGAGCTCCTACTAGGCGAGGACTCCTATAGCGTGATCAAGAAGTATTTTCTTTTAACACATTTCTTCTTTTAGGTTTTTAGTCTTCCATACTCGGGCATGTAAAAAGGAGGGAGCTGAGCATAGTGACCCAAGGAGAATAGGGCATCGGCCTCAGGTCGTGTCTCGGTATCCAAGAACCTACCAAGCCCTCGCAAGGCGACACTTAATCCTTTTCTGATGCTCACTTTTATTTTCGCTCCAACCTTCCTTACTTTCTTCTTTTCCAGTAAGACGCCACCCCCTAGGAAGACAAGGCATCAGCCCCGGGTGACTCGTCCCCAGGAACCTTCCAGACCTCCGCAAGGCGATGAGCAACTCCTTATAAATTCCTTTCTTTTCTTTTCTATTTTTAGAGGGGTTAGAACCCCTTTTTACACACCTTTGTATATATCTATTATCTTTTAAAATATTCAGGGTGTCTTCCTCTCTATCATCATCATTTTCCTTTAGCAGGCTTCTCTAATTACCTCACAACTAACAAGAACTCCTAGAATGGCCTGGATAGGGCCACGAGAAGCTTCGGTGTGACATAGGCTCCTTCCAAGCTCTTCTTTGAACCTGTCTCTAGCACAGGACTAAAACAAGAAACCATTAATTGCACCTGTACTAAACAGACAACTGGCCCTCTTGGCCTAACGAGATAAAGCATTTCTCTACAAAAACTGATCGGCCCTCTTGGCCTAACGAAATTAGACAGAATAGCACCTACACATCCCTCCCTGAAATAGTACAGATATACAATAATATGCTCCTTTCCAAGGAGGAAAAATAGGGCTCACACCCCTAAACTAAATGCATAAGATTATGACCCATAATGTTAGATTGTGAAGGAGTTAAAGGAGAGAGAAAGAGAGAGTGAGAGTGAGAGTGAGAGAGAGACAGAGAGAGATAGAGTAGAAAGAAAGACAGAATGTGAAGGGAGAAAAAGAGGGATGTGAAAGAGAGAAAGAAGAGAGAGAAATAGAAAATGTGAAGAGAGAGAGAAAGAGGAGAGAGAAGATGAAAGAGAGAGAAAAAGGGGAGTGAAGAAGAAAGAAGTCAAAGGAGGGAATGCATGAGAGATAAAAACATAATAGAGGAGAAGAAAAAAAGTGAAGACAAGGAAGGAGGGATGAGAGAGAGAGAGAGAGAGAGAGAGAGAGAGAGAGGAGAAAGGGAGAGAGAATGTGGAGGGAGAAGAGACAGAGACAGGAGAGGAGAAAGAAAATGAGAATGTGGGAAGAGAGACAGAGAGGATAAAGAAAGAATGTGGAGGGGGAGAGAGAGAGGAGAAAGAAAGAGAGAATGTGAAGAGAGAAAAAGGAGAGAGAAGAAAGAAGTGAGAAAAGGGGAGAGTGTGAGAAAGAGAGAGAAAGAGGGGAGAAGAAAGAAGTAAGTGGGAGTGTGCAAGAGAGAGAAACATGAGAGAGAAGAAGAAAGAAAGTGTGAATGAGAAGAGAGATAACCCTATCTTCACATTCACCCCTAATGCTCATGGTACAACTTACTCACAAGCAAGAATATTCAGGCTCTCAAGTATTTAAAGCCTTTTATAGTCAAAGAGGGAAGTGACGTGGAATGTAGTAATAGCTTCAAAGAATCAAGCATTTAATCCAAGGATTGCATAGAGACCACTCTGTCAAATGTTTTAGCCATGGTAAACCTTACTATTTGGTAGTTTCATAACTAAAATATTTTCCTTTAAGATGATATTTTGGTAATTAGTTACAAGGTTAGTATAAATTAAGAGATCAAAGTAAAAGCTATAGACTTATAAAAATTAAGTTTAATCATCTCTCTAAGAGACCCTAAGTAAGACTCCTCATGGAGTGTGAGGTACATTATGGAAACTAAAACTCATACTTATGTGCATTTTTCAAACATAAAATAGACCCCACAAAGGGCTCATCACACTTGAGCACACTATCGAACTTCAAATGCCAACCCCCCATGGCCTTGCAACCATAAAGAATTAAAAAAATGGCTAGAGAATCCTCTCACTAAGCTACAATACTACATTGTAGTCCAGTCACTAATTGTATAGCCCCGAACTATAAGTAGGATTTTTCCCATATAACAACATCTAATATGCCACATAAATGTCACTTAGGCACCTCTCTGGTGATGGAATGTCATGGCCTCTCAGAATGAGTGATCTTAACTAGTTGATCTACTATCCCTCTTTTATATATCATTGAACATGACACTTTATCACCACTAGAACTCACTTTTATCCCACTACGACCTCAAACCTAGTACGGCTTGGTATTTCCTCACCTACTCGGGTATCATGAATACATGGGCTATGTAGCAATGTATGCAAGGAAATGATTTACATTCATATAGTATATGATTTGTAAGCAATTAGGATTTAAGGAAAAATAATGTGGAAGTATAGCAAATATCCAATGATATTTCCTTCATGTTTTTGCATTCCACAAAAAGAAGAAATTTGTAACAATATATAGAATATTCTAGGCTTACCATTTATCAAGCATATAACAAATCACATAAATATCTTACTCTAATAGTAAACATAAAATCCAAGTATTTTTATGTCGATAATGGATGAGAGGAAATCTATTTATTTGTGTGCATTTGAGAATGGCACATATATACCCCTTCTAATCCACAAAGTGAAGCATGAAAGCAACTTTGTAGCCAAAGTGATCGGGTCTTAGCAATGGACCAAAAATATTGGACTACACAAGCTCAACATTTAGACTTTGGATGCCCTCTTATTTATTTAAGAGGTTTAAATATGAAAAAGAGATGGTTGTCTCTCAACTAGCCTCTTACATGCATTATGAATACTAAAACCTTTTTGTGTGAGCTTACATGGCCTTCTATCAAGCATGAAGGATGCTCTTTCAAAGCTCCATAATCTAAGAATACAATCTTTTGAGTCTCAACCCACGATGGCCATAGCATCTAACAAAGAACCATGAGCACAATATTGAGAGAGTGCTCAAGATAAAGAAGAGTTAGGCTTCACCTACGTGGTCCTTTGCCTTCACTCACTCACTCAATCTCTCTTAAACCTCTCAAAGTCTTTGTCTCTTACAATGAAAAGCAAAAAGGAAAATATAGAACATTTTCACACACATGAATAGCTTGTTCTATTCTTTCTCATCTTTTAAATGTATAAAAATTAGGGTTAGGGTTTTTCCATTTCACTTGATCAACCTATCCCCTCTCAAGTCTTCCGAGCTAGTCATGGCTCTTTTTACATACAATCAAACCTTATTCTTGATGTGAAAATAAACTTAACATAAGTTATGATTGATATACTAGCTATTAAATACAATTTTCACAGGAGGCAACCAACTCTTACAAAATGATAGCATAAATTGTTTACAAAAATTACTCGCTTACTAAAATTTTGCGGGCCTCTTTTGTCATCTCATTCTTGCAATTAACACTAGCATCTTATACCTAAGTGGTTGTTGTGATGAGCCCCACAATTGAAGTTCATTTAGCCTATACCTAGCTAAGATGGTATACCTAAGTGATATGTAATAAGCCCCAAAATTGAAGCCTATTCTACCTATATCTAGCTAAGATAGTATATCCATTAAAAGCATACTACGTATCCTAGGATACGGTATTTATTACCAAAAATCTTAATCATTGCTTGATTATGTGATCACTAAAATAGAAGGATTACTTTATTTTGACACTTATCCAAGGTTTATGGATATTGCTCAACATAAATGAGCAAATATGAGTTGATGTGTCTTCCAGTGAGCCGTTATATATCCTAATTGTGGATAGTCAATGACTACAATATGTGCAACATCATCTTATGAGATTTCTAGATTGAGAATTGATATGCTATCACAACGCATAGGGTTGAAGGTCACCACAGAGCTTTGGCAACAAAACTGGACAAGATAGATGGAGACGTGCCTTTCAAGAAATAAGTAGATTACAGTAAATGTTTATAGGTTCAAGAGGTACTTCAGGATCAATCATAGGGGTTTGAGAGAAAAGAATGTATGGGGCTTCAAGAGCTTAGACTTTGGAGATGGTAGAGATAAGAGAAGGGTTGAAGGTTTGAAGCCAAGCTCTTAAAGATGTTGATAGAGCTTCCAACTGCATGTTCTTGGAAAAGATCACAAGAGTATGATCTCATAAGTTCTAACTCAAATCACGCTTGTTTTCTTGACTGTAAGAGTAATTTAAAAAAACAAGTTCAATATGTTGTCATGTATCATAAACAACTCTGCATCCCATCATTCATACATGATGCCATAGCATGAATCAACTTTGCATGATTACATTCAATGTAGAGTGTTAGGGACAAAAGCTTATGAGTCAATTACAAGGCTTCTAAGGCAAAGAGACTTGCTTCAAGAGAGCTTCAAATTGAGTTTTTGATAAGGATAAGTTACTAAGACCAAGAACCATAGGGAGAACAAGAGCCTACAACAAGCAATGTCTGTCATTGCAGATGCTATGCATGCTAGACATGTGTAGAATATGGAGTTACAGTCTAAAGTTATGGACTTGGAGAAGGAGAATCAAATTATAAAGAGGAAGCTCACAAAAAATTTGGAGATTGGGCCCACTTTAAGAACCAAAGAAGAATGTCCGTGCATCCAATTAGTTAAACCAATTCATGAATTAACCAAAGGAAGTGGACAATATCATAGACGGACAATCTACTACAATGATAAATATGTTCCCTCATGCAGAGAATGATACTATTGCCAAAGTCCTAAGCAAGGATATGGTAAAAAATGCATTAGAAAATCATAAATTCAGGGACATTGTAGATGGTGTCAGAAGTGAACATCTTAGGGATTTGAGCAACTTCTTTATTGCTATAGATGCTTAGGCATTTTGTGACAAGGTGGGAATGAGTTGTGAGTTATATAGTATGGTCTATCAACAATTGGATATAGGATTTAAGCAAGTCTTCAAAACTAAGCGAGTAATGCCTCTGCCAAAATCATTTCATGTGAAGAAGGCTTGAAAACAACTAAATGAGAAAGTTTTAGAACTAATTGTTGAGCCAACACATCTAGAAAATACACACATATTGAAGTATGGTTCCAAAGAAGTTGCATTTGTATTGAATGCATCCAACAACTTTGTATTGGATATATGTAGGGTTCATATTGCTATGATCAAGTTCTACAATATGTCTATGGAAGAATGTAGAGGCAAGCTTAATTTTGTTCTCAAACTTGATGAGAGTGAGATTATTAAGGGGCATAAACTTGAATGTGTGAGTATAACACATGAATCGAGAATTGAGTCCCAACATTGATGAAAACCATCCTTTATACTTCAGTGTACAATCAGAGAATGAAATATGGTGGCTTGCAGCATTTGATGTATCAAAGGAGGACCATGAAGTACTTGAAGTTTTTTTAACCTCCTTAATATACCCAGTATTATTCAATAAAAAAATAATGGAGCAATTTTACACATCAAGGGGTTTGAGGACTATCAAGTTGAATGGCATCTTGCAAGGGATTTAAAAACATTGAAGTGTATATTTGGTTTATCCATTGTAGTGAATGCAAAATTTCCGTGCATATATTGTATGCAAATTAGGAAGAAAGGGAAAGATGGAAAGAAAGAATGGCTTTCCAAGGCAGGACAATAAGGTGCTCCAACACGTGATCAAAAAGTCATGAGAAATAGAATGCTCCAACAAGTGATCAAAAAGTCATGAGAAATAGAATGCTTGTTCTAGTGGATCCAAAATGGTGCCCTATTTTGGAAATACCACTAACAAGGGTTCACTTTTGCACATTGCATTATTTGGCTAGAAGAATTGAGAAGCTAGTATATGAATATATATGCTTTGCATACGAGATGCAACCTGTATCAAAAGCTGATGCTACATGCAAGAGGGTAAAACAAGTCCTCTTTGAAGTTGGATTGCATAGGGGCTAAGTAGAAATAAAAAAGGACGATAAAAAATCGAAAAAAAATGGAAATATCCCTTGTAAATCATGATTTGGTATACCCAAGACTAGGATTTTTATATCTCCACCTCGAGATGAGGAAGGAAATATACTTGAAAAACAACCAAAGAAGTATGAAGCATGGAAAAAGTTGCACCTTACTATTCTAGATTGGACCAATGGGGGATGAACGAGGATTGCAAAGCCAGAAGCGTGGATACACCTAGATAGATTAGCAGCTTTCTAACAAAAGTTGAGGTTTATGGATGGTGATGCTAATACATTTAAAGAGACAGTTGCTAAATTTTATAAGTCCATGGTGGAGGCATGGACTACAAACTGTAAAACACACTACGTGGTCAGTATTGCCACCATTACAAAAAAATATCATAATTTAGAATTAGTTTGTGTTTCTAATCCCTCTTCTTGTACAACATATACTTGAAGCATATGATCCATACTTTGCAGATCAAGGAAGTTTGGCAATATGGTCAACTCAAGGCATGGAAGGATCTCATTGGCAAGCTCATTGTGCTTTTCAAAAGGCAACTGATCATAGAGGTGGCATCAATGATTCCAATTCTTTGAGGCAGTTATTACAATGGTGGTATAGGATATTTGAGATACGATATGAGGAAAAAGAAAAAAAGTCCAAAACCTCTAAAGCAGAATTTATAAGTTGAGAAATATATGAAGTGACAAAAGAAAGATATGAAAATAACACAGCTAGACAATGCCACACATAATTGTTGGCAACCCAAGCGAGAGATGGCAAGAAATGGAGACCTAGATAAAGATCATACTTTTTATGCATTTAGAGTCCACGAGAAAGCATAGTTACCCAAGATATGACACATCAATACTCCTATCTTTAACATGAGATGTCTTGCAAATTTTGTTTAAATTTTCAAAGGTTTGTCACTATGTTTTTCAAATTCAATTTCAAACTATGTTCTTTAATTATGAAAAGTCGATTTTGAAATCTTAAGACAAGGATAGGAAAATTCCAAACCTTGGAACATTCACTGGCCTAGACAAAGAGAGGCATGAGGAGTGCGGTAGGAGATAGAGAGAGGCAGGGACGAGATGGAGAAATGAAATGAAATGATAATTTTAAAGTTCATTTACACCAGAGTAAGTTTAAAAGTTTTGTACTTAAGTCAAGTCTCTCCTTTCATTTTTTCCCATTACTCTTCACTCTACCCTCCACCTTTCTATCCTTCATCATCACAACCATGGCATGTTCCAAGCTTTCTATCAATAAGGCGCTTGCAAGAGCAAGAGCTCAACACTCTTCCAAATCTAGTGAGCATACTATGAGTGACAAAGGTCCCTTGGCTAACAACGGTGGTGGTGGCGCTACTATGTCTAACAATGGTGCCCCTAGTGTGGTCAATAATGATGGTTCGCTATTGTCCAAAAATGGTGGTCCACATGCTCCACCTCCCACTACTGCTCCAATTGGTAATACACGTCCTCCAACACATAAGAAGAGAAGATGGAGACTAGGCACAATTGCACTATGTGAGATAAAGAAATTCCATAAGAGTGCAAACTTGATTATTCCTAAGGCACCATTCTCTAGGTTGGTGTAAGAAATACTGCAAGATCTACAGTTAGGGCATCATCACAAGTTCTTTTCAAGGAACCATGCAAGGAATGTGGGGCGATGGTCAAGCCAAGCCTTGCTTGCTCTCCAAGAATCAACTGAAAGTTACTTGATTTATCTAATGGGTGATCGGCAACTTGTAGCCATTCATGCCCGATGTATCACTATTAAGCCCATAGATATGGTTCTTGTTCGTAGGATCCACAACAAAAGGATGCATTTAATCTTAATATCAACAATATGCTTTGAGAAGATACCTTGTAATTGGATCTATGTTTTTAGCTCATGTTTGGTTGTAGATTGTAAGGAGTTTAGTTTTGGGTTATCTTTCCAGTAGACCTTCAAGTATTTGATAGCAGTGTGGCCTGCAAAATGGAGCTAAATTTTTCCTAGCTCTAGTTGTACTTGGTACGATGCACTATCTACCATGTATTTCATGGTTTTGTAATGCCAAATCTGATGTTTGATATTCTATTTTTCCATGATTTTCATTGTGATTATTTCCAAGTTTCTAATTTTGAAAGTAGTTTTGTTAAGGATAAATTCAATGTGCAATCAAACACACACGGTTTGGCAATACTATATCTGATATGCAATATTCCATTTGACCCATGACTTATTTTTTACAAATTTTTAAGTTTCCAAATTTTCATGTAGTTTGGTTGACAACACATTTAATATGCAATTACGCATATACATCAGTGGAGGTGAGTTTTTCTGTTATCACTTAAGTATAATCCAGTTAATGCATTTTCAAAAAATGATTGAACCATCAATTTTATAAATCAAAAAGTGGTGAAAGTTCACCCACATGTTGGGCATCATAAAAACTCATGGATATTTAAAAATTTTCCCCATCAGAAGCCTTTGGGACACCTATCCAGAGGCTCACGTCTAGGGTCCTAAATTTGCAGTTTTAGGGCCTCAGACACTAGTCTCGAGACAGTGGTTCTACAAACTTTTGATAAGGCCAAATTTTTTTTGAGTAGTTTATGTATCCTAGAGGAGTCCACAGGTAAAATTTCACGTCGATCGGATCACTCGTCATATTTTTCCAAAGCCTAGATACATTGATTCAAGTTTAAGGATTTTGTAAAAGTTTTAGTATAAGTTTAAAGTTTCACCTCATTTTACACATTTCACTTTTGAGTTTTGAGTTTTCTCTCTTAAAAGACATGGCAGGCACCAAGCAAGAGCCCACGAACACCCCCCTAGAAATCCCATGCACAGGCCACCTCCCCCAGCTCCACCACCACCACCATCACCACCACATCACATCGCAAGCATCGATGAAGGCTAGGCACATTGGCTCTTCGTGAGATCAGCTATTACTAGAAGATCGGGCACCTCCTAATACCAAAGGCTCCATTCCAAAAGATAGTGCCCGAGATTATGGGCATCATATTGATTAAAACAGCAGGAGCCACCTCCCAGATGGATCACGCTTGCAACAACCCAATCGCTTTTGGACTGCCCAAGCCCTCCTTGCACTATAGAAAGCTGCCAAGATTACCTCATCGACTTGTTTGGAGACTATGCAATAATGAATACAAGGAGAGTCACCATCCTAGATAGGGATTTGCGGATAATGAGGTTCTTTTGGCGATGGAAGGACAGTCCTTGTGAAGATCAATAGTGATAGGGGTGTTCTACCAAAACATATACGGAATGTAGCTTCCAAAGAGTTTTTGTAAAACCCTCGTTGTAATGGATTCCATGTAAAATGTTATGAATATGAATACAAATTTTTTGGTGCGTCTCATTTTTATTTATTCACTTGTTATTTGTTTTATTTATGTCTTTGAGTTATCAATACATGCGTTTGAACGAATACATGTTGCACACGAACTCAATAAAGCACTATGTATTAAATTTAGGGTACGAATCGTGTTGCATATAAATTCGATAAATAAACATAACATTCAAGTAAAAAAACAATAATAAACAATGTGTATGACAAACTACATTGCATGCAAATCCAAAAAATATCGGTTTCATTACTTCAAGAGAAGATTACAAATTGCATTGCATTGGTGATGCTTTGGTAATAATTATATCTACTCTCTCCTAGGCTTCTTCGAGCTACACTCCCCATGGTCAAAGCTACTCTTGAACATAGGCAGCAACACATTTTTCCCTAGTAGTTCCTGTCTAATGACATTGGAGTCTTGCACACTAGCAACCATGCCACAGGCCACCATGGAAAAATGTGGCCTAGAATAGTACTAGAGAATAAGTAGAGGAGCTTTGAATGTCGAAGCAATACTACTTTCTCCAAGCTAGAGTTCTTTGGGATGGTCTTGAAGGGCCCACCAGCCCTCAACTTTAGGAAGTTCTGAGTAAAACCTAAAGAGCATGTCTTATGAAATACAATAAAATTGCTCAAAATCTGGCCGATATACTCCTTCAATATTGAGTCTTACACCCTTCCTCGACTACTAGATCGGCCACCTTGTCTAGATAAAAATTCATCTATATAGACAATGTCCTGCATCACGTGAGTTCAGTGTCAGACTCACTATGCATGGAGTGTGCTAAAGATATATACATTGGATTCACATGAAAATTTACCACTAAGGCCTGTAGGGAATTGGGAGTGTGTGAAAAATCAGATCCCCAGATGCAAGCCTCTGGCCAAGGTTGGTGTAGGGGCCCAATCCCAGCAAAATTTCATCTCCATGATCCCAATGCCCTAGAGTCCCTACTGGTAAATTTTTGCACAAATCTGATAACGTTACCTTCTCTGCATCATCTATCTAATGCTGTAATGGAGCATCCAAGTTCACTCCTGCAATTGGGCCACCCTCATCTCTCTCTTGGGAAGGTACTGTATAGTCGGGTGGAGGTCCAAAAATGCTTTCTTGCAACCGCTCAAACTCCTCATCTGAGATCTCATACTTTGGCACTGCATTCTCAATCTGCTCTTAGATGCTCATAGTGGAAGAGATGCCATCGACACTCATTCCATCATATCGAGCAACCTCTTCAACATGTGTTGGGGCTTCTTCTATATCAAAATCTATAAAATCATCAAGTGCATCACACACCATAATACAATATACTTCTTATTCTTTTAGCTCCAAAATTTCTAGTAAATCTTGCATAAGTAGATATTCCACCCCCTTGATGATGATAGCATGGAGAGAAGCGAGGGGTGGCTTATCGCTTGTCAGTGTCTCATTAGGGCAAGGAGGTGGGTGCACATTGGCAAAGCTTTGTGCTATCTCTATGCTCCGATCGAGTGTGATCTCCTCAGGTCCCCTCTCAAAATACTCTAGTTATGGCCAAGAGGATATGTCGATGTCTTCACCACTGTCCACTTGCACCTCAATGCACAAAACATATATGGAAAATGTTGCATCGTGCTCAATGAGATCCATCATGGCGTTGTCCTGGGATGAGGTGGACATTTCTCTGGCATGGAGATGTTACCTCACATGTACCATGGCTTGATTTTTCACCTTTGCTTGGCTCGGTCCAGCACGTAAACTATATAAGAAATCTATGGGGACCTATCTGAGAGCAGAGTCCAGAATAGAGTGGGTGAGGGTTTGCCGCATCACAAAATGATGCCACTATACTAGAGCTAGGGTCTACGGCAAAAACTGAGCTCCTAAACTCAAGGTCACACAAAACCTAGGGTATATTTGGTATTCTATGTTTACATAGCGTGTGGATCTAATCCATATGATGAAGGCAGGAGTGATAGCCATGGCACACAAAGAGACAAGGAAGAAGAGCACAAGTGTAGGAAAGTAGAGAATGAAAGCAAAAATGGGTTTGGAGTTATAGCTTTTAAGTATCTAGGGTTTTAAATAAAGGTTCTTTTGTAACCCTAAAGTTTCAAATTAAAACTATTACCTTGGTTTCTTTATTTCAATACTTTAAATTCACCATTAAAATTACTCATATAGACAAATGCTTTGTTCTACATTATTATATCCTTGAATATACTTGGATCACTGAGTATATTTAAGTCCAACTAGAGAAAATATAGAATTTTCTTAAGAAAAGAAATCCATCATACCTTCAAAATCCCTTGGATCCAATTTAAAATTTAAATTTAAGAAATGAGTCTAAATTGAAAGTACTCACAAGTTTAGAAAACGTTTATATTCGTTCTTTATAAAAAAAATTACAAGGATTCCATTATCTCAAGGATATGTGGGGAAGCACATTGTCTACATGTCATGGATTGCTCACTATGAATCCTGATTGTTCTATTACCTAACTTGAAATAGAAGTTGTAGAGGGGCTCATTGGACATTAATTGGATTTCTTGTCTCAAAAAATAAATGGGCCAATGGCTCTCTGCACTGACCACAAAAGGATTATGACCATTCCACAAGATAATAGCATCTATGAGAGTTGTATGTGTCTAATCTCGGGTATCTTGATCCAAGCTGATCCACTCCCCTCGCAAAAGTCACCATCTTATATATCCAAAAAAAATGCACAAAGTTTGTCTAGCGATGAGATACATGTAATAAAAACAAAAATAATGGTAAGTAAATGCGACTAACACAACAATTCATCTAAGCAAGACCTATGTCATTTAAATCAAGGCATTCAATGTAGTAAAAAAGATTTACCTGAATGTGAGATTAGATTGGTTGACCCTACACTCAATCATCTCATCAAAATGTGTTCTTTTGATTTGCCAAGACTCACCCAATACTTGACTCATCCATTCCTTGGATGAACACTTGCATTGATAAGTAATCTTTGTTTTCTTCAGAATATCACATGAACAAAACAAATGTGCAAACAATGAGAATGGAATAAACCAAGTAAGATGCATATCTTTGGATCCTATGGTGGGTTTCATAGCACTATTAATGCCAAATTTTATCTTGGACTTACATGCTCATGACAACTCCAAGCTACCAATCAACCATTCATCACTAGATAGTGGCGGCAATGGGACATGCTGCAATCTCTGGCTTTCTACTACATATAATGAATGATAAAATATATATATTTTGAGTTGCAAGTTGACTTGCAAAGTTATTATCATAGATCAAAGAACCTATGTCTTCATGCCAAACATGTATCTTGTCACTCAAACATTCCACATTCTGCCATTTATGAAAAGTTGATGAATATAGAGCTGTCAGTAAAACAAGATCATTGGATAAGAACACTGTAAATATTTTTAAAAATAAATCTGATGTAAAAGAATAAACAATGATAAAATTTAAAAACCTATTATTATGTTTATAATTTTCAATGTAGTTCTTATCGTGTACAGAGATTTGTTTGTGCGTATAAACACGTTGGATCTACACTTCTATTACTGTACTTGTTCTATTAAACACTTTTTTGAACTCTAAAATTCTACCTTTCCAATATTTGCTAGGGTTTGCAATATCCTTACGCGTGACCTTGAAACTCCCTCGAGTACTTGGGTGCATCAAAATCCAATCCAAATTATAGTACTTATCACAAATCCAATTACCCTTACTATATTTTATATTGAAGACCTCCACTACATGTAAGAGATGGGGAATACAGGGAAAAATACATGAATAAAATAATGGAAGAAAAATACATGATACACTAGTGGTATATAAGATGTAAGGGACTTGACATTTTTTTACCATCAAATTAAATAACAAGTATAATAATAAGTCTCCTTCATCTTCTCTCCCTCTCTCTAGCTTTCATGGCTTCCTTCATTTTCTATCTTTCTCTCTCCTCCTCATTCTCTTTCTCTTTCTGTTGCTTCTCTTCTTCTCTCTCTTCTGCATTCTTCTCTCTCCGAGTCCTCTTCTTTAAAATTGGTATCCGAGCCATAGGTTCTTGATCTAGTTGGCCAACATTCCATTCAATTATCCTTTTTCAGTCACACAAATTTAACAACCATAGGCACAGAGGTACAAACATGAGATGGAGCAACAGTGCAGCTATCAAGGAATTTTGAACCACAAGGACTACAGTTCTGGAGCCTTAATGGAATCCTAGACCAAGTTTGGAGGCTAGAATACTAGATTTAGCAGCTCGTGGGTCATTTTTGGACAAGTTTGAAGGTATTTTCTTAAAAGGCAGTGGTGGTAAATGGAGTAGAAGAGGGGAAAGTTTAGGTTATTTTTTACTAATAGTCTTCTCTCTCTTCATAAACAGAGTCATAATTCAAGAAAACATCCTTGTCAGCTCATAATCCATGGAAGAGGGAAAACATGACTCTCCATGCCAAAACTGCTTGTAGAATTAGTAAGGTAAGCCAAAAAACTTGGGGCAAATTTGTCACTTGTTAAGAGAAACTCATCCACAGGTATAACATCTACATCTTCAGCAATTTCTAGACAATCTTATATTCTATCTAATCACAAAATTAGTTTAATCCCTTCAACTCTCAAGCTAGGAGATATTGGATTAGAGTGAGCTTCCTGACATGGAGATACATCTTTAAGCTTCTGAAGACCAGATTGGTTGAGTTATTTGAGAACTCAAATCAACATTTATGGGATCTTGAGATGTGGAAGCCATTGCTTCTGGGATATAGTTTTCTCAGCTTCTGAACACCAAACAAGTTGAGCTATTTCATCTCTGAATACAACAGATCTAGGAAGAGTACTCAATGGTTCTCAAACTTCTACTTTAATAGTTCCTATAGCCATGGAGTGAACTACATGATGTAGTCAATGCAAAAATTTTGATGATTGATCCATCATTGGAAAGAGCCTTTGATGCTTGGAAGGGATTATGGGGTACATTTATGGGAGACCTCCATTCTATGCCTATCTATGCAAGCTATGAGCTATTGAGAGTTCAATCCCCACATCCCAATTGAAGAATTTTCTTCTTCAAGCTCAAAGATTCCTCTCTTGGTTGAGCATTGCAACCATGGAGTTAATTGGAGTATAATGGAGTATCGTGGAGCACTCAAGAAAGGCCAAATCATTGTTTGATTACCATCTTCACCAAGCATCATAAGGTATTTGGTTCTTGAACTCTTATTCCCTCAAATTCATCCTCTTGTTGAGACATAACCAATTGCTTGAGAGAATGCAAGAACTCAAATAGGCATTAAGAGATAAATTTGATGCTTGTCTACTTTCCAATTCTTCATAATCCTTTTGCTTCACTCTCATCGCATTGGAGTGGGCAAATTCATGCTGAAACTCATTGAGGATTATTACTGCTACTTACCTTAACCAATTGAGTTTTTGTTTCTTGACTGAGTCACTTGAATCATTTATTTTTATTAAAAAAATCCATTATATAAGGATAAGTCGGCAATGAGTCACTGCTTGGTAAGCCCCTACCCTTGATCCCAATTTTCCATTCCATGCATTTCATGAAAAGATTCAATTCCTACTTCCAAATGCATCTCACATTGGGTGTTTAATTAATAAATGTCTGCCATGTATATTTTGGGTGAGGAATGCCAGGTGAGGTGGCAAGAAAAAAGATGGGTGATGCCCCTTGCCATCAAAGACCCTGAAGGGGTGTACAACCTGGCCTAGGGGGAACTTTGCCCACCTCCCAGTGATCCGAAGCCTGCCAAAGTTGCTTGCAGGTGCAAGTACCCTCTTAAAGAACCAAGATATTGACTTGGCACTGATGTATGAGATGTATTTGCTGATGTATGGATGTATTATTGGCTAAAAATGTATGGGAAAATACTACTAAGGATGTATTTACAGACATGAGAACACATATGCAATCAATGGTAGTGAATATGATGTTTGGATTGTATGGGAGATGCCTATGCATGGGGATATTATGCAAAGAGATGTTTATTACATGCTCAATTCTGGAATAAGGTTGCAAACAATGATTTTGGATAGCTGGGCAATGTATTATGCCATGTGGGATGACCTTTTAGTCATGCATTGACAAGTTGATTCCTTGCAACCCCTTTCTTGAACCCTATAGAGTGCTGTAAGCAATTTACTAGCATCTATAGAAGTATCCCTTTTCCTAGGAACTAAGGTGCAAGTCTTGTAGAGTACCCATAGTCCTACTAAGAGCCTTGATTAGTTTTGGAGCTCTAGTTTGACCCTAGAAGATATTTATAGGTCAAAACATGCCTCCTACAGGTGTAGATAGGGTGTTGGACTACACAGTACAACAATACTTTTCCTATTAAAGAATTTTCTATATAAAACTTGGGAGCACATGCTTATGCTTAGTACAAATGAGGGCATCCTTGGCTCTAACTTGAAAAAAAAAATAGGTCAATCGAAGCTTCCTAGCTCAAGTTACAGGAAAAACACTGATAGGTGGTCTAACAGGACTCCACCTAACCATGGCAGGGAATAAGGGAAAAACCAAGGCCAATGAAGATGTTCAGCAACAAAGCAAGGATGCACAAGAACCAAGGATTGAGAAAAACCCTGAAACAAATTAGGAGTATCCTTATGACATTGTAAGCTGCAGTGCTCTTAATGACACCTTATGTAGGCATGAGACAAGGCATAATCAAAGACATGAGGCTATTTTGGAAAGACAGGAGGCTATACTTGTAGGCATAGCAACAAACATAGAAAATTATGCTGAGATGATGAAGGAAATGAGTCAAATTAGAGCCACCATGGACATACTTAATGCAAATTTCTCTAAGTGGTTGGATATTCAACTGAAGGGAAAAGAACAAGAAGGTCGGTCACATGTACATGCTAAAAGAATCACCTTCCCATTAGTTAATGCAAATTCTCAAGGCATTTTGGGAAGAATGGGCATTCCCAATATTAGCTTTGAGCTTGGCGAGCCTTCTCATAGGCAAGAGAACTCATTAGGAAATGCATCAGGGGGGAATTCTTAGCTTCCATCAGCCCCCATGCCTTCAATAAGGATTTAGCAGTCTTTTAGTAGGAAGCACTCTTATAATAGTACTACATTTGGCCTCAAAATGATCAATTTCCATTGGGATAGTTTGGACACGCCACTCCTCATGAACAAGAGCTAAGAGATAAGATCATCTTCTCCAAATTTAATGGCCAATCTTCTTGCCCAACTGAATTGGAAGAATGGCTTTCTAGCTTGAAGACTACTTTGATATTTGGCCAAGAAATAATGGCCAAAAAATCCACTTTGCCATGATCCACTTGGAAGGATTCGCTCATACGTGGTGGTGGTATATTAAGAGGGAAAATCAACAATTTGATACTTGGATTCATTCAAAGCACTTATGGTTCAAGTTTTTGTGGCTCCCATAGAGAAAGAGAAGCTTGCTCAACAGTGATACAACTTAGAGTAGTGTGGCTTAGCAATTCGGGACTACACAAATCAATTTCTTAATCTCACAATGCATGTTGAGTCCATAAGTGATGATGCAAAGATACATAAGTACATATATGGCTTGGATCCTTAGCTATCAGCTAATGTTTCAATGCAGTCACCTTCCAATTTGTTCAAGGCTATTGAATTGGCTCAAAGATACTCCCATAAGTATTGTGAGGATACTTCAGTTCAGTCATAGTATGGACAACAAATAGGCTTGTCTCAACCATCTTTTTGGCAGCCTGGAGGGACTACACAAATCCAATTTTGGACACTAATGAGCTACTGTAAAGCAAGGCCAGTTTGAGGCCACTTATGGTGGTGGAAATATGCCATTTAGCACCCCCAGAGTTCCCATGTATTCCACCTTCAATGCCTCAAGGCAAACTAGTAATTTCAGGGTAGTAAACAATGGTAGGGCTGAGAATAAAGAAGGGGACATCAAGAAAAAGAATGTCTCAGCCTTTGGCGGTTAACGATCCTATTGAAGGCTGAAATGACTAGATTTTTTGGATGATTTTTGTTGTTTTTGAATGCTGAATGGTTGATTTTTTATGGATTTTGAGTGATGACTAGTTGTTTTGGAAGTGTTTTGAAAGTATTTTGGATTATATTGATTATGTTTTGGAAGCTCATGATGATTTCAATAGACATATGAGGCTTTGTGATGTTCTGATAGGTTTTGTTGAGGTTCTGATTGGTTATATTTAGCTTTTGTTTTGTTCTAATTCTCTTTTTATGAAGCATGAATTAATGATTGATGGAAATTGAGAATGTTTGAAAGCTCATTGGATGATTTTTTATATTTTGGAGTGGTTTTAGTATGAGTTCTGTGGTTCTGATGCTTTCTGTCAACCTTTTGTAAACCTTCTGTTGAGCTTCTGTAGAGCCTCTGTTCCTATTTTGTTTCTATTATGTTATGTTATGTATGCTTTTTTAAGTGTTCTATGGAATATATGTGTGACTTTTGGAAAGTTTTCTAGCCTTGGAAATAGGTGAATTTAAGTTCAAAAGGATTCAAGAAAGTGGAAGAAGCAATTGTTGAAGACTCAAGAGAAGGCTAGAGTGAAGTGACAGTGATGAGCTATGAAGAGCCACTGTAGTGGCTCTCGTGACCTTTCATATCAGACACACATTTTGGAAGGGGCATCCACAACCAAAGAAGGATTATTATGAGTAATTATAGAGCATTGTAGTGAGGAGATTATGTACTATTGATTGATAGAGAAAGAGAGAGTCTGATGCGCAGATCGGTCGCAGAATGCTCACGTAGTGAATCCCAGAAGGTCCCCAAGAACAATGAACTCTACCTTTTTGCACAAAAAACCATGTAAAAGCATACACGACAAGAGACAAGAGACAAATTGGGTTCAATCTCCCCCATGCCTTGTGTGAGCGCTTCACAAAGCATGTATTTTATGTATATTTCAATCTTCATGTTCAATAATAGCCCAATTTACAAAAATATGACAAGCTTTTAGCTTTTGAGTTTGCTTTCTACAAAAATAGGAAAATAAAGCTAATGGACGGTGCCCATAGAGTCTGGCATGCCCAATCTCAATGTCCAAATAGAAATAACATATCCATGCGCATAGGCGCATACAAAATAATAATCAATAATCAATGTCTCAATAGACATAACAAAATATAGGCGTGGCGCCTATCAAAATATAGTCCAAAGGTCGAATACTCGTTAGACTCCAATGCTTTCCTCCGCCACTGCTGCTATCTCTACACATCAACTGAAGCATTCACAATCGTTAGTAAAATAATACAATTAAACCGACAAAAGTGAATACCTAGCAGTCTTCAGCTACATAAATAAATCAACTGGTTAGAAATAAATACTAACCTTAATTTATTACGAGTGCGCACTCTAAACTCATAAACGTTTATTAATTTAATATGCATTTTGCGGAATCACCCGCTATGGAATCACCCATGTACACACTAAATTAATGAAACGCCCGAAAAGGACAGGCGTCCCCATCAACTTCTCGCACAAAGAATCCTCTTTGTGTATGAGCCCCGGTCATCTAAGTTTACGGAATCCACCGTAAAACCTCACGGAATCCACCGTGGAATATGTCACCAGTGGTATCAGAGCGGAGCAGAGATCAAGAGCTTCCAATCGCTACCAATCTCGGGCGAAGGCGGAGCTCCAGGAACAAACGGGCTCTACAGTCAATCTCATCGCGAATCGTCGATACAGGCAGACTTCTGGCGATCAAGAACCCCTGTTTCTACTGTCAGATCGCGAAGGACCAGGCTCTGCAGGCGGAGGACCACGCATTCATCTCCATCAATAAGTCGTGGATAAACAGAGTAATTCCTTTTCATTAAGCTTCAAAGCTTAAGATTAATAGTCAATAAGCTTCATTAGAAGCTTAAGGAAGCTTCAATAATCAAATCGTGGACAAGCGGCTTCATCCCGAAAATCACGGCGCAAAAAAAACGGCCCCTCTCCCAAAATTTCACGCCGCCCTGGTAGTCCTCCATTAAGCTTATTAAGCTTAAGCTTAATTACTTAAGCTTAAGTCACTCAACTCTCTGCAAGTCTGACAAGACACACAAGTTGGCAAACTCCAGGTCCTGCACTGCAAAAGTCAAGTTCTACAAGTCAGGTGGAATCAAGTCCTGTAAGTTCTGCAAGTCGGCCTAAGTTCAGCAAGTCAGCAACTCTGCAAGTCTGCTAAGTCTGCAACTCTGCAAGTCAGAACTGACTAGTGCTTAAAACTCCTAGAAGACTTGTTCGTATGCAAAAACTCTGAACTGGAAAGTTGTTCGTGGCAAGCTGTTCTACCTAACTACAAGTTCGTTGAAGTACTTTCAGCAAACGGAGATAGAAATATTGCAGATTTTCTGAAAATAGACAAAGAAATACCCAAAAATACATAGCCTTGTAACCCCAAATTTGAGCTACGCTCATCCCACTAACCTGATTTTGAGTGAGAAAGGTTTATTGAGTTTTACAGGATGACTACCCCACATATGGATGATCCTATGACTGAAGACGACCTACCTGAGCCTACCATGGAACAAAAGCTGGATCTAATCATGCTACAATTGGAAGAAGAGCGAAGGGCTAGGCAAGCATTGCAAGCGCAATTGACAAAACTTCAAAGAGCGTCCACTGATAAAGAGGAACCACAAGCTGAAGATTTGATTCGACGTACCATCGACGCCACTCTTGAAGCACAAACCATTCGCAAGGAATCCAAGATAAGTAAACGAAGTTTCAAGTTTCGCACTTTCAATGGCATAAGAGAAGGAAAGATTGTTTTATCTTTCATTAGCCAGTTTGATGACTATTTCCATGAGGAAACTTATCCAGAAAAAGATGAAATCAAGTGTGTTACTAATCATCTGATAGACAGAGCATCACTTTGGTGGACTGTAGTCCGCAAGAGCATAGAATGTCCTGCTACTTGGGAAGATTTCAAGAAGAAGTTCATGCAGAATTTCCTTCCACCGCAATTTCATGAGAAGGCTATCAAGCAATGGGATTTACTTCAACAACGGGATCGTGAGCCTATTCCACAGTATACAGAGCGTTTTTGGAATGCACTCTTACAGCTACGCATGCTTGAAGACGTACCAGAGACGACGCATAAGCGAAAGTATATGTCTGGACTTCTTGGACATTACTACGCTGAAGTGAACATGTTCAAGCCTGCTACCCTTGAAGACACCACCTCCTTAGCTCACGACACTGAAGATAAGTTACGCGGAAGAGACAGACGACCACAGCAATTCCAAGCCAACGGTAATTATGGATCTAAACAATTCAATTCCAATTTTAGAAGGTTTAATCCAGGTCGTTTCTCATCACCATCTTTCCGCAAGAATTGGCCTAAACCACCTGCATTACCATCCAGTGTCAATCCAAATCCAAAGCCTATTCCACAAGTAAATCCAAATGTACCCAGACTTCCAGCCATTGCAAATAATGTGACCAAAGCCAAGCCAATAGTATGCTATAAGTGTCACCAGCCAGGGCATCTCGCAACAAATTGTCATTCAAAGAAGCCACCAGCACATATCAACTATCTTGGAGCCATGGACAAAGACGAGCATGAGGATATGCCAGATTTCACTGAAGATGAGGATGATCCTACTACTACTTCCGACACTTTACCAGGTATGCCTACTTCACATTCATTGTTGACTATGAAATGTATGGTGCATGGAAAAGAAAGAACTATCTTGCATGATGATGGTAGTACCCATGACTTTATTTCAGCAAAATTGGTAAAGGAATTAAAATTACATACAGCACCTACGCATTATCGCATAAAAGCTGCATTTTTAGGCACTAGGTACAATGGCACACAAGAAGTACAAGATTTAGAGATTCAAATTGGTGCATACATTGAAAGAAGAAATTTCTTAGTAGTCCCATTACAGTCAAGCGACATTATTTTAGGAATGCCATGGAGACACCAGCATAATCCAAATATAGATTATTCCACACACACAATGAATATTAATTTTCAAGGAAAATCTATTACATTATATGGTATGCATGCATCTCATATTTTTCCACTGCTTTCGCATACTCAAGCAAAACGTGCACTACGCAAGAATACTAAATCATATCTCATTTGGGTGAATGAATTGCACGCAAAGGAAAATCATATGCACCCTAGGCATAAGGAATTTCTTGCATATTTTAAGGACTGTTTTGCAGAAGACCTACCACCAGGTTTACCTCCTTCACGACTAGAAGACCATAAGATTGATTTAATTCCTGGCACACAACCACCTTGCAAAGCACCATATAGGCACAATCAAATAGAGCAAAAAGAAATCCAGAGTCAAGTTGAAGAATTACTAAATAGAGGCTTAATTCGACCTAGCAGTTCTCCATTCAGTGCACCTGTACTCTTAGTCAAGAAAAAGAATAATACCTATCGTATGTGTATTGACTACCGAGCATTAAATAAGATCACTGTAAAGAATAGGTATCCTATACCTAGAGTTGATGACCTTATGGATAAACTGCAAGGATCTTCTATATTTAGTAAAATTGACCTTAAGTCTGGATATCATCAGGTGAGGTTAGATAGATCCGACATATTTAAGACCGCATTCAGAACACAGTTTGGCCATTATGAATTCTTAGTCATGCCATTTGGATTAACTAATGCACCTGCTACTTTCAGTAGAATGATGAACCGTATCTTTCTGAAATATCAATATTGTGTGATTGTTTTCTTTGATGATATTTTGGTATTTAGTCAAAGTGAAAAAGAGCATTATGAGCATTTATCATTAGTTTTTCAATTACTGAAAGAAAATCAATTGTTTGCAAATCCTAAAAAGAGTGAATTCTTTAAGACAGAAATTGAGTATTTAGGTCATATTGTATCAAAAGAAGGAATTAAAGTTGATCCTAAGAAAATTGATGCAATATTGCATTGGCCTATTCCTAAAAATGTACATGAATTACACTCATTCCTTGGTCTTGCTAGTTTCTATAGGAAGTTTGTACGTAATTTCTCATTACTTGCTTTACCATTAACAAAACTTCTTAAGAAAGGAATTGCTTATCAATGGACTGAAACTCAGCAGAAATCCTTTGACTTACTGAAATGTGCATTAACCAATGCCCCTGTTTTACAGTTGCTTGACTTTAATAGACCATTCTTTCTAGTTGTGACCGATGCTAGTGGATCAGGAATAGGAGCCGTACTAATGCAAGACAACCATCCAATAGCATATTCTAGTTCTAAGCTGAAACCCTCTGACCTCAAATATTCCACTTATGACAAGGAACTATTAGCAGTTGTACAAGCATTAAAACAGTGGAAGCATTATTTAATGGGTTCAGAATTCATGATAAAGACCGACCAGCAAAGCATTAGACATCTACTTAGCCAACCCCAAATTTCTGACCGTCATATCAAATGGGCTTCCTTCATTCAAAGTTTTCATCCTATCATTCAATACCAACCTGGAAAAGAAAATGTAGTTGCTGATGCATTGAGTCGAAGACCTGCAATTCATAATATTTCTATCATATCTTTTGATTCTTTGATTGCTATGAAAGATACATATCACCAGGATATTACTTTTTATTCTGATTGGCAAAAATTAGTTCAAAATAATTTCATTCCTGTTGATTCATTGTCATATAATGATGGATTTATGTTTTTTGAAAAGAGACTGTGTGTTACTATTCCATTCCGATCTTTTGTTTTGAATGAAATTCATTGTCCCCCATATCAAGGTCATAGAGGTATCATATCTACATTACGCATGTTAACTGAAGATTTTTATTGGTCGCATATGGATGCAGATGTATCTAATTTCGTTTCTGAATGTTTGATTTGTCAAAGAATAAAGAGACATCATGGTAAACAATATGGATTATTAATGCCTTTGTCTATTCCATCTAAACCTTGGGAACATATTTCTATGGATTTCATTACTGGTTTACCAAATACTAAATCTAACCATGACATGATTTGGACAATTGTAGATAGATTTAGTAAGCAAGCATATTTCATTGCATGTAAGAAAACTTTAACAGCATCACAAGCAGCACAATTATTTTTGAAAACTGTTTTTACTAACCATGGATTGCCAAAAGTGATTATTTCAGATCGAGATTCTAGATTTTGTAATAATTTTTGGATCACACTGTTTGCAAATCTAAGCACAAAGATTGATTTCTCATCTGCATTTCATCCAGAAACAAATGGACAAACAGAAGCCACAAATAGTACCATTCTAGATCTTTTACGTGCATATACTATCTCTAAACCTCAGACATGGGATACTCATTTGCATTTATTACAGTTTGCATATAACAATACACTGCACACATCTACAAAGAAAGCACCTTTTGAAGTCATTTATGGATATAGATTATCTACACCTGTTGCATCTTTGTCTAATAGAATTCAGAGTGCTGATGATATTGCTACTATGCATAATAGTATTTTTGATGAAGTTAAGGATATGATTGCTAAAGCCCAACAATCATATACCAAACAAGCCAATAAGAAAAGACAAGCCATGAATTTCAACGTTGATGATTATGTTTGGCTTAGAATAGAAAAACGTAGATTACAAAGTGTAGATAGACATCCAGTTGTCAAATTAGCTCCTAGATTCTATGGACCATTTAGAATCATTCATAAGATTAATGATAATGCATTCAAATTAGAACTGCCATCTCATTGGAAAATTCATAATACATTTCATATCAGTTTATTGAGACCATTTAGAGGCCAATTACCTGTCCACCCTATTTATGAAAATCCACCTTTACTAGAGGAAGAGACTGAAATACTTGAACCAGAAGCCATCATAGACACTGATTACATGACCACTAGAACTGGCCGAAGGTATTCTAGATATATAGTAAAATTTAAGAACCATCCTGTAGAGGAAGCACAATGGATGCACGCTAGAGACTTAAATGCTTTCCCCACTCTGTTAGCTCCACATTGAGCTAATAGCAATTGAGGTCAATTGCTATCCCACCCCGGCGGTATGATGCCAGGAGGCATATTCCACGGTGGATTCCGTGAGGTTTTACGGTGGATTCCGTAAACTTAGATGACCGGGGCTCATACACAAAGAGGATTCTTTGTGCGAGAAGTTGATGGGGACGCCTGTCCTTTTCGGGCGTTTCATTGATTTAGTGTGTACATGGGTGATTCCATAGCGGGTGATTCCGCAAAATGCATATTAAATTAATAAACGTTTATGAGTTTAGAGTGCGCACTCGTAATAAATTAAGGTTAGTATTTATTTCTAACCAGTTGATTTATTTATGTAGCTGAAGACTGCTAGGTATTCACTTTTGTCAGTTTAATTGTATTATTTTACTAACGATTGTGAATGCTTCAGTTGATGTGTAGAGATAGCAGCAGTGGCGGAGGAAAGCATTGGAGTCTAACGAGTATTCGACCTTTGGACTATATTTTGATAGGCGCCACGCCTATATTTTTTTATGTCTATTGAGACATTGATTATTGATTATTATTTTGTATGCGCCTATGCGCACGGATATGTTATTTCTATTTGGACATTGAGATTGGGCGTGCCAGACTCTATGGGCACCGTCCATTAGCTTTATTTTCCTATTTTTGTAGAAAGCAAACTCAAAAGCTAAAAGCTTGTCATATTTTTGTAAATTGGGCTATTATTGAGCATGAAGATTGAAATATACATAAGATACATGCTTTGTGAAGCGCTCACACAAGGCATGGGGGAGATTGAACCCAATTTGTCTCTTGTCTCTTATCGTGCATGCTTTTACATGGTTTTTTGTGCAAAAAGGTAGAGTTCATTGTTCTTGGGGACCTTCTGGGATTCACTATGTGAGCATTCTGCAACCGATCTGCGCACCAGAGTCAGATAGGCAATTCTATACAAAATAATGTATCTATCCATGAGAGACTATGAGAGAAAACTATGAACACAATGAAGATGAATACTATGTGATAGTTTTTGCATTCAAAGTGGTGTTTCTTTTTTTTTTCTCTTTGTTTATCAACAAATTCTATGAAGAAGATGAAGAGAATGATCCATTTTGTTGAAGATAAAACCATGGGATATTGTTTCTATGATGCTGCATGAAGATTTCTTACTAGTGGTGTTATTTTCCTTATTGCGGTTCTCTAAAGAATAAAACAAAATCTTGTTGATGCTATAAGATTTTCTTATAGTAGAAACCCTTTTTTCCTTGGTGTCTCTCTTGGGGCTCCAAATCCATTCCCATGGATTTGTACAAAGAAAGGAAAGAAAAAGGACTTTGTTTCAAGTATGGGGAAAAGTACATAGCTGACCATGCTTCCAAATGTGCTTATAGAAATGCAAAGGCAAGAGTCCAAAGTATGTTGGTCTTTGAAGACTTGGAGAATGACCATGAGGATGCAAGTGCCTTTGTAATCACTACTGAAAATAATGAGGCTGATGAAGAAATTTGGTAGTAAGAGTTCTTTCACCCTGCAGACACCTTTTCTTTTGACCCTGGTGGTCATGCACGTGTAGATACAGTTGACAAGAATGACTCACATGTTGCTACACTATTTGTACTATCCTCTAAAGACTACAATCCATAAAGTATTTCATAGAAGACACAGACAAGGTCGTTGCTAAGAGGAGGTAGATGTTGTCATTTGTGTTGCAATTGCAACACGTTTTTAAGCTAGAGCTACTAGCCAAAGTACATCTCAATCAGTTTGTGGTGGTCATGGAGGGGCATCTTGATGTACTAGCACGGGAGCTCATGGCAGCATCGATATAGGAGCTCGTGACCATGGAGGTACCAACACTACTAGAAAAGCTAGGTTAAAAGGTCAAGGTGGTGACATGTTTAAATGCACAAATATATAAAAGCATGAAAAGAAGAAAGTCATAAGGCTTTTCAAAATAGTTTATAAAGTTCTAGAAAGCTATACAATATTAAAAAGATTAGTAGCTAAGGAAAACTATAAAAGGAGGGGTGCCTAGTGAGTAGGGCTCTTTGCCCTCTTCATTTTGGTTCATGAAAACAAGTTGAGAGAGTCAACATAGAAAATAAAGTCAAAGATGGGTGGCTTTGGGTCCACTAAGTAGGCGGAGCTTGTTTCAACATCAAAACTAGAACTTTCAATGATTTGTCCTTGAAAAAGAGGTAGGAGACAAAATTTTAAATCACAAAAACTCTTGCATGATAGACTTAAATAAATTGAACTCAAGACTTTCAGTCTATTTTTGTAAAAAAACTTACTCTATTACTAGTTGTTTTGGAAACTATAAGAGGCATTGTTATTCTTATTGTGGTAAGTTCTTTGGTGTTGAGTCATGTATTGATGAAGTTTTCAGTTAAGTTTAGCACATAGGCAAAGTCATGTATCCTAACCAGCACTCCTTGACATCCTGTCTTCAGGTTTTGAGGTGCAATTCCATACTTTATTGTTAGTGTGATAGTAACAAAAACACATGACCACATCATCACTAAAAATTTGTGCCTAGGCCATTGGGACATGCACAAATCACAGATGAACTGACAATATCAACTAACATCCTAAGGAGGCCTATTTTATCCAATAAGGTGAAAGTGATTTTACTTTGGTGCTTCGGGATTGGATAGATTCAAATTAGGCTAATGATGAAAATCATAGGAGATTGACTATAAGCTCTTGCTTTATCCTTGGTATATGTGCGATTTCTTAGAACAAGAAGAAACCTATAGTTGTCCTTCCATCTACAAAGGTTGAGCATAGAGTAGCAGCTTAGCACATGTGATACCATTTGGCTTTTGAGGTTGTTGGGAGAGCTTGGCTATAAAAATAGACATGTGCTACTAGACTTCTATGTGACAATGACAATTGCATAGCCTTGGCATGGAATCCTAAGATAGACGAAACCTCACAAATTTATTCACTAAGGAATTTCCTTGGGTCATTC
This sequence comes from Lygodium microphyllum, assembly GCF_053477565.2. Lineage (NCBI taxonomy): Eukaryota > Viridiplantae > Streptophyta > Polypodiopsida > Schizaeales > Lygodiaceae > Lygodium > Lygodium microphyllum. The sequence goes on from NC_141155.1 coordinate 31,308,708, forward strand.
TTCATTAGTATTCTAGATTCCTTTTTAGCATTATAGCATATCCATAATCTGAGAGGAAGTATTAGAGATTTGATCATCTTTAGGACATGTAGAGGTACATAGAAGGTAGTTTAGGTAGTTTTACCATGTACATGATTAGGCGAGACAATGATTTTAGATTCATGAGAAAATTGGATAGACTTATGGGTAGTTCATGCAAGTTGGATAGTTTTACCACACACTAGCCAATATTTTTGTGGTAGTTTAATGGTTTTTTCTACCTATTTAGATTGACATGCCCTTTTGATATGTCAAGCTCTACCTGAGCTAGCATCCACTACATGCCTTGGTGATGTGGCACGATATTATTTATTGGCATGTTGGGTGATAGACATGAGGATACACTTGTGATTTTACAGTTGGACTACACTAACATAGTTCATCCTTAGCTATGGCACATTCATTATGGCACCTCTTCTTTCCTAGCAGGTTCACACTTAGTGACCAATGTTGGAGCTATATATAGCTCACTCTATCTAGACTAGGTCTCACCTATATATATGTAGATTGTGATAAATATGTTATAGTCTTTGGGAGTGTATCTAGTGTGTCTCTTCTCTCTCTATCACATCTCTACATATCATCTTTCTCTACATTTCAACATGGTATTAGAGCTATCATGATCGACTACAACCAATTCCTTGAAGAAGACAATCACTAAGTATACCTATGTATTATCTCTTCTATTCTTGATTCATGTTATTTTTATGATTGAATTTTTTGTGTTGTGTATATTATGATCATCTTATGTTATGAATTTTAAGAATAGAACAAGTTCACTCAATCATCATTTAGATTGCAGATATGTTGAATTGTAGATATGCCTTGCTTAGACACCCTAAAAGTTTCTATTTGGAAAATTCTTATGGAAACGCCTTTTTTAAGAAAACAACTATTTATTTGTAGATGTGCTAAGACTCACAAGCATTATTCCTATCAAATCCTTGCTCAATTTGGAGTTCTGTGTCAAAAGTTATGTCAGTTTAGGTATACTAGACTTGAAACATGAAAACAAACAGAACAATAGCTTTTCATGCAGACTTCTATAACACATTTTTCTTCACGATTACTCACTCTTACATTTTTGCATTTCTGCCAAAATTAGTCAGATCATCATCTATTCTTGTCCAAAAAGTAAAGGGATAATGTTTCGAGTGTTATTCATATTTCTCGTCTATGTTGGACCAATTTCTTCTCTCACACGTTTTGTCTATTTTGGGTTGCTTTATTCTTTCCCATGTTTCATCTATCTTAGGTCTCTTTCTTTTGGAGTATGCTTTTTGAACTAAATGTCTTTTCTTACAACATAGCTTCTACGTACAATTTGTTATGCTACACTTTCGTCATCATTTTGTTATGGTGTGTAGATTCTATGATCACATATTGTACGTATTCTATCAGCCATCTATATCAAATTCTATAATCAACAACAAATTTCCTTATGCACAACATTTCATCCCTCACTTTCAGTGATAAGAATTCCTTGGGTGGAAAGTAAAGATGTTGCTAATTCTTGAAAAGTAGATGACTTGCATGATATTGTTCTCGGTAATCATGAATGTCCACCTCAGCTAATTAATCAAGCTCGTGATAATACCCTTGTAAGTAAAGGACCTATCTTTGAAGAATGGCAAAATTTTTATAATGAGTGAGTCAGATGTGACAAAGAAACTTGTCTATATACTCTTTCTACTCTTCAAGAATCTCTTATGCTTGATGTATGCAATCTTTCACCCTCACAAGCTATATAGGAGTATTTGATAGCAAAATTTGAGAAGAAAACTATTACAAAAATACTTTATCTTTGTTGTTAGATCAATAGGTTACAATAAAATATTGGAACTTCTATGACAACACATATCGAATCATTCAAGAACATTATCAATCACCTTGCTGATGGTGGTGATGCTATTCCCCAATGAAAGAAATACGTAACACAACTTCTTGACATTGTAAAGGATCCTGCTTATGATAATATTGTTACCATATTATCTAACAAAGATGGGATCAATTTTGATCAATTTTGTATATCTTTTATTGAATATTCACAACGACATGAATGATGACACCCAAATCAAGAAACTATTATGATCTCACAAGAGGACACACAATCAGAACACATTGACCAAGCTTTACTTTGCTGAAACATTGCTTTAGAGCCTTTCATAATATTGTATTTCTTGAGAATATGATCACCCAAAAATATTTTCTAAAAAGAGAAATGAGAGAAGAGTGTTTGTGCATGTAAGTGTGTATTTGTATGTAGATTACAAAACGTATGTCTCTAACATGAGATGAGGATAGGAAAACTTTAAGGGATAAACCTCATATAATGCTCTCCTAATTATTTTGAAATGAGGACCTAGAAGCTAAGGCATACATCATAACTTCATTAGACCTCCTCACAAACCATCACTGGATATTAAACCATTTTATGCTTAAGTAAATACCACCCCCTCCTCATACATTGGTATGCATACAATCATTTATACCAACACTCACATGTTTCGCAGGTGTTGAGATGTAGAGAGAGAATATATGTAGAGATGCGATAGGGAGAGGAGAAGGATAATTAAATTTTTCTAAGGGATACAAGTTTTATTATCCATCTTTCAAGAAGGTAATCATAAGTCATGATGCTATTTTTATGAGTAACTTATGGGTAGCACATGGCCTCAAGAGGATGTTGGGTTAGACGTGGTAAGTAGAGGACATTGATGATACACAATCATTACTCACTTCTTTTTCTTTTCTATATGATGATGAATCTCCTTCATGGGATAATATTAACTCTTCAAATCAAGGTTCACAACCTCCACCTATTATTGCTGATAATGACCTTGGCCTTGATCTTTATGTTGATCTTCCAATTGATAATGAGCATGGTACTTGTCATGTTTATGAGGCTAATATTCTTGAGAATGCTCTCAACATTTGTGAAGACCTTGTCCCTTATAGTGATGCCATGTCATCCCCATAAAAGGAACAATGGCAAGAGGCCATGGAAGTTGAATCTCTTCTCTCTAAAGGTACATGGGTTCTAACTAAGTTACCACCTAGTTCTACTACTATTAAATGCAAGTGGGTTTATAAGAATAAAGAAAAGTAGATGGAAAATTTAACAAATTCAAAGCAAGACTAGTTGCCAAAGGTTTCTCACAAATTGTAGGAGTTTATTATTAAGAAACTTTCTCACCTATTGATCAAATTACCAGTATTCAGGTCTTAGTTTTTGCTATTGAGTTTGATTTTCAAGCTCACCAAATGGATGTGAGAACTAATTTTCTTAATGGTGATTTAAAGGAAGAGATATACATGGAGCAACTAGAGTGATTTGTAAACATAAGGAAAATCTTGCTTGCAAACCTCATTGGGAACTCTATGGTCTCAAACAATCTCTCACAAGCGTTGTATCAAAAGATTCATCTTTTCCTTACAAAACAAGGTTTTATCTCTCGTTCTTTAGATCCTAGCTTATATGTCAAGCACTGCAATGATAGTTTTGTTATTCTTGCTCTATATGTGGATGATACCATACTTGTTTCTAACAATCTCAACTTCCTTCAGCAACAAGTAATGAAGGTTTTATCTTCTGCATTTGACATGGTCAATCTTGGAGACATACGATGATGTCTTGGTACTCAAACTCAATGCTATTGAGAAAAGGATGTTTTATTACTATGTCAAAAAAAGCTCATTGAAGATACTATTGAGAAGTTTGGTTTGGGTTCTACACATCCTGCTAGTACTCCTTCTCTTGTGGGCTCTACCAAAAACTCTCACTTTCTATAGAATGATAGACAGTTAGCTTTACATCAACCTTATGCTAATCTTGTTTGATGTCTTCAATTTGTTTGCTTAAATTCTCATCCTAATATTCTTTTTGGTGCAAAGTTTCTTGGACAACATCTTAGCTCTCCATGCCTTAACATTGGACTGTAGCTAAATGAGTTTTAAAGTATTTGAAATGCATGAAAGATTTTGGGTTAGTTTATTGGCACCAACAAAACTATGATTCTCTACATTCACTTCAACTCTGGGTTATAAAAATGTAGATTGGGCAAACTTTCACTTATTTATGTATTCTACAAGTGAAATTTGTTTCTTTATCAATGGTTGTCTTGTTTCTTGGGCTATCAAGAAACAATGTTGTGTTGCTTTTTCCACTACAGAGGTTGAATATGTAGGTGCATCTTTAGCGGCTCTGGAGTTAGTATGGATTTGACAAGTTCGATCAGATATTGACCATCCTCCTCTCTAGCACACAACTTTGATGTGATAATCAAAGTGCTATTAGTCTTGCTAAAGACTATATTCAACATAATAAGTCTAAAAATATTTTAGTGCATTATCATTATGTTCAATATGAAGTAAAGAAAGGCATGATCAAATAAATCTAGATATATTCACCAAAGGACTCAACAAAGCACATTTCATTGTGCCCGGGCAGGTCAGTCCATAAATATATGTATGTATCACATGGATTGAACATAAGGGATTTTTAAAATACTATTTCTACATAATTTTTATATATATAGAAGGGTCCCATATAAAGGGATTACTTATAGATTGAATAGAAAAGGGTTATGTTTTATGAAGGAAATTTTCATAGATAAGGATATTTATAAATAGGCCTTAATTCACCCAATGATTTATGGCTCTGCCTACTACTACGTCTCTAGGGGGTCACTAATGGATATATGTATATATCACATGGATTCAAAATAAGGTATTTTTAAATAAAAAATTTATACTTTTTTAACATACAAAAGGGTTTAATAGAAAGGGTTTATCTATAGAATGAATAAAAAATATTGTAAGTTTTATTTAGGAAAAGTTCATAGATAATGAGATTAATAACTGGACATGTAACACATGTGATATAGAGGATATACATATAATAAACCCCTCAATTACTGCAAAAGCTTCAACAAAGTCATCTAAAACTAGTTATGCTCGCATGTTCTTGACGGTCATCTTGTTCAGTTTGCTACATATCTTGTATGAATCTTAGCATTTGATTCTTTGTTTGAACTTCAAACCACCTATTAGAATACGGACATGTGTAGGCCATTGAAATACCCATCCTAGTCTTCTCATTCAATAGATCTATTAGTTTAGGAAAGCGTGCCCTTGGAACTAAAATAGACGATAAGTTCTAGGGTATATGTGGAATCATAAAGATAAGCATGGGTGCAACAACACCCATATCATGTAGCTAAAATACAAAAGTCTTTCCATGCTTGGATATCATATTATCAAAGTACTATCTTTCTACTAGCAACAAAAAATATTCACTACCAATGTTGAACTATTTCAAAGAATACATAGTAAATCTATGGTTAATCTTCTCTAGATCCCTCAAGTTTTTCTTTGAGAAGCCAATATAATTAGAAGAAAATGGCATTAAAAATGGTTTCACTTTCTTTCCACTATCTTATATTTTGTATCTACTCTATCTTTAGTCCTGTCATCTAAACATATCTATTTTTGCAGACAGAAAATTAGCATTGACTTGAAACATCAAAAGCATTAACATGTATAATGCTTGAATCAAAAGTATCACAAGTTATGGGGTTGTAACCTACTGGCTTGTGTGTGGATCTAGCCTAGTCATAGCTTATGTTTGGGAATATCAAGACTACCCAATTGATCATCCCAACTTGCAAAGGGATGTTCTTGCTAACTTTATGGAGAAACTACTACATAGACATATTTATAAGAACCCTTATGTTCCTTATCAAAGAAGGTAGGGTTAGCAATGACATCATTATGATTTTGTAATCTTGTAAAAAAACTTATCAATAACTCTCCAATTTTATGTTAATAACATTAAAAATAATATTAATCGGGTGAAATTTGTGATGCATGTAAAAAATGAGCTTTCTAATATCTTGATGGACCCGCCAAGTATTCAAGTGGCTTGACAGGCATGTTATCACCAAATTGCAAAGGTAGTAAAAACCTCAAAAATTCACTAGATATAGCGAACCTTGATTGGATTTCTAAATTTTTTGGCTTTTGGGTGGATCTCTTGGGGAGTACATCCTTCTTGGGTGAAGAACTCTCTTATAGGACAATCCCAAGGGTATCTTGGGCTTTGAGCAAATAATTGTAATAATATTTTTTATGGGACAAATTCCATTCTTTACATAGAGATACTTAAAAATAAGGAACCAAAGCATGTGCAAATAAGTTTGGGTTACTTGTTCTAGTTGACAGCAAAAGGTTATCCTTAATCATTTGTAAGTGTTAGTCCTTAAATAATGGAGAAATCGCAAGGTGCTTTATATCTTGGATATTTGGTCCTCTCATGGGTAGCATACATCCTACATATGAAGCATTGATTTACAAAATAGCATTGGTTTGTATCAATTTAGAGTCGAACGGTTTTCCCTTATCAACTCCAAGAGAGACTATATCCAAACATATAGTCGATCAACACCTTGATTTGCATACAAAAAGAGCTTTCTCTAGCAAAATGATGTGGCTCCTATGGCTCTCTTACACCTTGGGATTGACTTAAATATGCACCATCTTACACATAGAACATGAACATAGCATAGTCCTCTCATAATATAAACATAATGATCTAGAAGACTGCATATATTCCTCACTTGATCTATTTACTAAGGTATCCCACTACCTTATAGAAATTGGATATCTTACACTTATAACATTGATCATCACCTATACATATAATTGCAAGGCATCCAAGAATTATTCTTCTCATACCATATTTAGATTGCATATGCAAAGTGTATGCACTCTGTGCTCAAACAACTTAACTAAAAACTAGCCAATGTGAAGTGCACAAATAATATCTTCATGATTTCTTTCTGTAAACTAGTGTCGTGCAACGTTGCTAAGGAACAACAATGGGCTAACCTTGTTGAGATGTAGAGAGAGAATATATGTAGAGATCCAAGAGGGAGAGAAGAGACACACCATATACACTCCCACAGACTACATCATATTGATCACAATCTACATATATATAGATGTGACCTAGTCTAGATAGGGTGAGTTATATATAGCTATAACACCCCAACTCAAACAAAGGTCTCTAGCTGTGGATGAAAAAAACCTCACAAAGCACAAGGAAAAAACCGAGATCCTATGTATAAATGTACAAACATGATTAAGAAGGATTATTGTGTGCATGTAAAGTGAATCTGTGCATGTGAAGTGAAAGTGAATATGTGGAACTACAATGTCATAGTAGATTAATTTCCAAATATTGAAGTTGAGACAACTCTAAGTTCCTAGTGCATCGGAGTGAAGCGTGCTTCATTGAGTCCTTTGGTGAATATATTTGCAATCATCCGATCACTTGGACAATGTTCAATCATGATGCTGTCTTTCTTTACTTCATATTAAACATAATGTTAATGAACTACAATGTGTTTAGACTTGTTATGTTGAACATAGTCTTTAGCAAGAATAATAGCAAGGTATGAAAGTTGTAGCATAACCAAATGTATCACCAAAGAAATACTTAACAAAAGAATAGTATGCTCATATATTCTAGTAATATATTACAGTGCTCGATAGTAGGCTCACATCATGGGGTTTACTACCAAAAGATAATATCTTAGAGAAAATACATGACAACAAACTAGAGAATCATGGTTTCCATTACGACAATACAAAAAATGAAAGAATGTGAGGTTATCTCAAAGCGTGGTGAAGCTCCGGAACCAATTAAAGAGATAAGGGAAGGAGAAAGAAGAGAGGAAAAAAGTTGATGGGAGAGGAACACAACACTTCTTCACTACTCCTTATATAGATTATGGTACCCATGGTGTCATGAATTCCATTTGCCATAATCAATGGCTAATGTCAACATTAATCACCTCTTTTAGTGGCCATTCTATCAATGCTACTTTTGGGCCGTGACTTTTGACGGTCTTGCACCTTTTCCTAACACATGCTATGCAAAGAGGACTCTAATCCATAGGAGTCAATTTTCAATGGAATCATCATCTTTTAAGGTGTGCACATCTTATGAAACTTTTGGTGGTATGAGTGCTAGGTTGGAACAAGGATTGGATGGAGCTAGTAGTGGTAAATTGATGGAATGAGCAATAAAAGAGGGGGAGGTGGCTAGGGTCATGTGAGGTGTATTCTAGGAAGTGTTGTGGTAAGGGAAAAAGCAGCTTATTGTGGAGATGGTGATGCTAGAGTTAGAATTCTGTGCATTTCAAGGGCGGCGGCTAAGGAATATGTTGAGCAAAGAGTTCTACCACTAAGATTTCTAGCTAATAGGTTCTCATCTGCACTACTTGTTGTAGATGATCACCCTCCACCTTGACATTGCAAGCTACTACTTTAGATACTCAATCTTGTCATCTTGTTGGCTAGTAGCATCCTAGAGATATTAGATGCAAATATATTCAAGCTTTTCTTTTAGATGCTCTACTTTAGCACATAGTTTGATGTCACCCTCAGCCTCTTTTTCCTATTTGCACTGGTTCCTTAGCCTCCTCCTTGGACTTCTTCTACAAGGTGTGCTTGTTTAGGATTGGGCCAAGGTCACCAAGCTGCCCAGGTGCGAGGTCCTATTGTTTCTATGAATGTGACTAGGAATAGGCTAGAAGAAGAGACAATACCATATTGCATCATTTGGTCTTTGGTTTTCTAGACTGATGGTGAGATGTGCTTATACGAGTACTTGGCATCCATGTCCACATTAGCCAAAAGTTGACAATGATAATTTTGGAGCATGGTTTGACTCACTTGAGATCCTCCTCTTACTATTTATCAAGGGCCTTGTAGTGTTCCATGATAAGAAATTATTTGGAATCTTTAGAATAAGTGCATGTTGAAAAAGTAACGAAGTCTTGGGCACGGCTTATTTTGGTAGCTTCATCATCATCACTGAGCGGGATGGGTTCTTTCTTGACTACATTCTTTCCTTTACCAGCCAAGGGTGTTTACATAGCATTCTCCGTCTTGTCTTTTGTCTTAACTCTAGGGATGAGAAGGGGTTTGAGACCTCCTCTACCTTGAGCTACAACATCTATGGCAGCTAAAATGGGAGATTGAGTAAATGTTGCTTTGCCCAGATTTGAAGGCACACCTTCAAGAACAAGGGTTGGGGTGAAGGTTATGGCCTTATACTAAACTGTGGCTAGTGAGACCATGCTCAAAGGACAAGCAATAGGGGTAGAAGAAGAGGGGGTGATGCTTTGCGGTTAGTAGAGTCAGTGCGATAGGGGCCATCAAAGTGGGTTGGGCTAGGGGCTAGGACTAAGCATCAACATTTGAATCATCTTCTAGACATGGCAAGAGTGGGAGTTGGGAATAAGGAGTCATGAGTGTAGCTTAGAACTTCTACACTACTTGATTGAAGATGTCATGCAATTTTTTCTAAAAGCTTTCTTACAACCCCTACAATACCTCCACATCAATGACTAGTGAGTTGGCCAAATTGGTGGTTGCAGTCATTTGTCCACACAACAAGAATGTGGAATCCATTTCCACCCACTTGATTCGGTCCTGGATCGAGTCCAGCAAGTCTAAATAGACGTCTAGATAGGCTTGCACATGCTCCAACTAATCTTAAATCTCCTCTTATTTTTGTTGAACTTGGGCTCGTATAAGGGCCTCATTCTCCTACTGCACATGCTCTATTTCCATTTGAAGGTTCAAAAATTGCTAATGCATCTCATAGTACTGGCAGATTCCTCTTGTCACATAATTTAGGAAACATTGGGTATTATAAGGGTAAAACTCTATTGGGATGATGATTTTAGTGGAAATAGTGGGCAATGTGATTATGGTGGCTATTGGACCACTTGGATGGCAGTTGCAGTGCTACTAGCAATGAACTTGGAAGCTACATATGAGTCTTCCTTGCTACTATGCTTTTGGCCCCACGAAGAGTAAGTTAGTAAAGCACAATAAGACTCAAAGTCAAGCTTGCTTTAGTAAGAGCTGGAGGGTACTACTTCTATGGTAGTTTGGGGAGTAGCCTAGTTGGCATGAGTGTCTTTCTTAGCGTCCTCTTTTTGATGTTCCATGTAAGTGTGGTCTACCTCCTCCTAAATGGCTTTGGGTTGTCCATGTATGGAAACCTATGTAGTAGCCTGAGGGGATGAAGGGAAGGGCTGCTCACCATGAGTGGTGAGAAGGGAGCGAGCAAGATCCATAGTGGCCCAGGGTGAAAATAGAGATGTGAAGTACTAGCCCCACATGGCCTTTGATAACTTCAGGTTTCTAGAGCAGTTTACCATGTGCTTGCACTCCACTCAAAGGCAACAAGGAAAAATGCCTACCTCCACAATAGTTGGGGTGTCCGATAGGAAAAACATGGAGGCCATCCTAGGTGTGATATTGAAGCCTTGGCTTGCAAATACAAACCTTCTAAAAAAATCTTAAGTACCTCGTGCTATGATTTCCCATTATTCTATTGAGGTGATATTCATTCTTGGTGATAAGGCCGAAGATGGCACTATCCAGAGGAAGGTGAAGGTGCTCTTGCACATGTTAAGAGGGTGAGGCCATAGGTATGGTGACCCACTTCAACTTGAGGGCTGTAGTGCAATTGCATCAAAATTGATTCAACCTCAAGGTACACTAGGGTGCTCTTCCATGGTAGTGCAAGTAAGGCATCGAGGTGTAGGTGGTGTACCCACAAGATAACAAACTCGTTATACTCTTGGAGCATAGGGTTGACCCTATCAATGTGAAGGATAGAGGCGAGCATGGTTGTCATAGACAAAGGCAGAGAGAACACAAGAGAGACAATACATCAAAAGTACAAAGTGGCAAGAATACAAATAACAATGAGGAGAAAGATGATGAAATAATTTATTTTGACAAGGCTAGATGCATGGAGGGTGGGGGATTTGAATGTTTCCAATGCATAATTGCCATGTCAACACATATGGCCAAAAGGAATAATGAGTGTCATGCACTTATCAATGCATCAAATAACTGCCAGTAATAGGAACCAAGCAATAATATAATGAAGGATCATTAATAAGGGATATGCCATTGTAAATGGTGCAACTGGAATAAATTTCAATCTATATTTCAACAATAAGTGGGCATTCTAAACTTGGTTTGTAAATATCTAAGGAGAATATGGAAAGTGTTGCTACTAGTTCACGATTTCACTCTAGAGTGAGTAAAAGATAGCACAGTAGTATGTCTACATAGTACTTTCACACTCTAAATCTGTTGAGGGCTGAGGAAGGATATTTTCCTAAAAATAAATAAGCTAAAAAGAATTAGTTGTGGTTGTATGGAAAATCTAAAACAAGCCTCTCCATCTCATCTTTAATTTTCCTAGAACCTTACCCATCCAAGTTTTGAAGGCTATCATTGCTTGTCCTCACTCAAAGAGCAACTTCTTAGAGAGAGGATCTGCTTGGTGTTTCTTCTTGATCTTGACCTTAGAAAGAAGGTAAAAACACCAAATTCGGTCCTCATCCAACTCTACAAGATTCTTCAATTAAAAGGGAAGGGATTCATGTGGAAGAAGGTGACCTCGTAGAAATGTGTGGATGAAGCAAGGGTTTGATGGGGTGAAAAAATTTGTCGATCTTGAGGAGAAGTACACTTGAAGGATCGTTGGGACATCATTTGTGATTTTGACAACACGATATAGCATAATTGAGCTCATTGATGACTTAGCTTTTGGTAGCTGGTGGCTACTTGTAGTGTTTGAACAGTACAATGTACTTTCCATGGTCTTTTGTGCCTTGCTCACCACTATTGATTGTGAGGGTATTGAGATGGAGTGTGAAAAAGAATCATGCAAATGGTTAAGGGTGACAGGTCTAACCATAGGCGAGAAAAGCTCCCTAGCTATGTCCTACCCTTGATGTGCCTTGAAGAATTTTGGGGGATGTGTAAAGGGCTAGGGGACTAGGGACAGAGCTAGCTAACCAAGGTCACTGGTGATATACTTAATTTGAGGACCCCTAGGTGCTGTGCTATGATCGTGGGTGCTTTTTTTTCTTTTTTTTCTTTTCTTTTTCTTTTCTATTTTTTTATTCATCTCTTTTTAATTTTTTTAAATAAAATGAATACAATCAATGCAATACGTTGAGGCTATCAGTCGTTCATTTAAACTAAGAAATGGCAATATCTAAAGGAGGTTGTGAAAAATGGATATTACAAGGATGATTGTGTTATCAGTCTCGATGCCAGAGGAATAGTTGTTGAGATGAAGAGATACACTTGAGATTTTGCAAACCTCTTTGTAACATGTGAGACATCTAAACAATTGAGATAGCAAATGCAATGAGCCAGATGTAGAGTTTGGCAAAGAAAGGGAGAGTAGCCAATGACTATGCTTTGGGCCATTCTCAAATGCAATGTGTGCTTTATATAGGGGTGATTTTCTTTTTCAGTGGAGCTTCCATCATGGCTCTTTGTTTCTTGGTATTTTTTTCACTTTCTCCATAATACTTCTTTGTGTGGTTGGTGGTCTTGTGGTGAATTGGACATTGAACGATTTTGTATAGAGACCCGTGTCGTCTTGTATTTACTTGGCAACTTCTGAGAGTACATAGAAGTCATATGCTTCAACCATAATGAATAGGTGTAGCTAAAAAAAATATCAATTATCTGAATCCCATAGTGTTGACGTCAATCCATATCACCTGCGCTTGATTATCATTACTTATGTGTGTGTTGGCTTTGTTTCTTTTGGTATTATCTATATACAATCACAAAACACATTGTTTATTTATGTACATGTTTATGAATCCATGTCACTTTTTGAGGATAAAAACCCATTGTAGAACTCAAGATTGTACTGGAGTGGGGCATACATATCCAATAATTGTGGCAGCCTACTCTGTAACAACATATATTTTGCAACATCGAGTAGCATGGTGCCTTGCTGAGTCTACTAGCAACATCGAGTAGCATGGTGCCTTGTTTGATTGATAAAATCCTCCTCACTGAGAATCTTATCAATCAAAGAGTTCTCTTGACTAGTTCCAGCTAAGTCTATACCCCAAATGGTAGTTAGTACACTCGAAAGGAAGTTGGTGCCACATGGTCGGCAAGTCTCTTTGAGACGGCCATTAGGCTCAGCCATTAGGCCAACTGTTCATCTGAGAATATCATAATCTAGGTTTAAACTTTGGCCATTGTAGCATGGTTTTCAAACCAACATTCTTCAAATTAACTTCAACCCTGTGATTGTCACTTTAGTTGCTCTATATCAAAGAGATTTGGTTGGCAAAGTACTTCGTTGAATGTCAAAGTTAAGTGTAGTTTGTCGGCTTCCTCATGAGAGATGAGTTGCATGCGTTCATGTAGGATCTTGTCATAGTGCTCACTAATATGTTCTTGCTCTTTCGAGGGTAGCAGATATGACAAATATTCCTCAAGTTGCTCCCTAGGGAATGTACCCATGTCTGCAAGGACGTAGGCATGTGCAAATAATTTGAGTTTAGCATCAAACTCGGTTAAGCACTCTGTGACACTTCTATGTTTGATGAGGGCTTGCTCAATTGCTATCTCATGCAAGGTTCTGGGAGTTTCCATAAGCTTTAGTATAGTTGGGAGCTTAGGCCTAGATGAGCAAGATTGGTCATTGCTAGGATTTCTTCCATCCTTGGGGTTTTCATGTTTCTCCTCAGGTCTTCTACTATTGTGTCATGGTTCTCCTTGGATGTGACTGGTATAGTTTTGCTAACCTCTTTTGATAGTGTTGTATCAACTCTTGATTGGTCAATGTAAGTTGTGATGTCGGTGGATTGTGTTGCAAGCACCTATTGATGGTATTGCTTGCTTTGATTTATCAGAATACACAGATGTATATAAGGTTTCACCACTGGCAATGGTTTCATTCGTGGGTGGACTCAATACTTTATTCCTCAACTCTTCAGCAATCTTGGTCTCAATATTCTTGGTGTCTATAACCACTTGCAACTGCCATTGTTTTCTCCCCTTTTTCTTGGGCAATTGAGGTGTATCCTTTAAAGACTCAGGACCTTGAGCTACGTCAACCATTTGATGTGCATGGTTGGGCCTCAACTTTATCTTTCTCTAGTGTGTCCTCATTGGACATAGCCACGGACTGTTGAACAGCCTCATGAGGTTGTGAGCGTACAACTGCCTCTCTTCTTGGAGAGTCTAGCTCTTCAACTAATTCACCTCCGTTTAGTCCCTAATCCGATTGCATTGGCAGTTGCTCCTGGTCAGGCATTTTCTCTAGACTCTTGTCCTTACCCATTAGAACATGCTTCCATTACTTCTTATCAGAGCAGGTGTTGTGTTTAGAATTGGTTTTCTCTTGCTCTAGAGGTTCGGGTGACTATAGTGTAGAACCAAGAGACGATTTAGGGTTCTTGTGATGTACGCTTGAACAAAACCAGTTGAGGAATTTAGGGTTGTATTGATGGAAATCATAGAGATCTAGGATTGCAGCGTCTTGAGTGAGGCAAAAGACATATGCACCAACATCAAGTACTATGCTTCCTACTCCTAGCCTGCTAGCCACGTGTAGATTTTCTTCTAGAAGAAATTTATCATACAAGGGATGTTTTTGGAGAGTGGTAGAGAGCTAGACCTCATGGACCATTATCAACACTCTTAATGAGGTTGAGGCAATGTACGTGGGATCATGTATTGATTTCCAAAGGGATTTCCTTGCTGAGCGAGTGTCATTAGTTGGTGGCCAATTTTGGCTGCAAAACTTTGGTTGGAGTAGCATTTTTGCACAAAGCTACCTTGTCCTTTTCCTTTTCATTCAATTGCTTCCAACTTTTGCTTGTTTTTCTTACACTGAGAAGTATAGAGTGAGAGTATCAAGCACACTTCTCTAGATGTGGCCTTTAGGATGTCCTTTATGACTTCCTCAGCAATAGCTACATGGTGGGAGCATACATTTTGTTGTCGTCCTAAGTCACGGGTTTGACTATGAGCTTTGTGTGCTCTAGTGTTGGCCTTCCAATGTCCACATGGATGTAAGGAGGCGTGATGCCTATTAGCTTATGATCAAGCTTCATCATGCACTTCATCTCTAGTTCATTGGTCAGATGCGCCATCTCCTTGGCCAAATCTTCAAGAGATTTCTCATCAAGCCTAGGCTTTAGGTGCTTTGGAAGTGCTAGAGGTGTCAAGGATGTTGGTTGCAAAACCTCTTCCACAAGTGAATTGCTAAGAACACGTTCCGCAAGGGGCGTTGTCTCATAGTCAAAGGTTGTGACTACTATGATTCATGATTGGAAGTAGTAGTGGCAAGTTTAGTGGAATGGCTACTATTGGTAGATTGTGGTGTCAAGTCCTTAGGCAAGCTAGAAGTGGTCGTTTCTTTTCCTTCCCTTTGCGCATTCACTTTTGCAGATCGAGCATCAATTGAGCTAGTCACGATGGATTGCATAGGCATCCCTTAGGCTAAGAACTAAGGGTGGTGTCAAGTCTCGCATCTTGGACATTTGGAAGCTCAAATAGAGATAGAGATTGGGATTGAGTAGCTGCACTTGAGGATTGTTGTTGTGCTTCATGTGTCCATTTAGGGAAAGAGGGTTTTGGAGATTTGGGACTCTTAGGTGGACTTGGCAGCACTGGCTTGAAGATTTGCTCATGGCTATTAGACGATTCAACCATTTGCTTTGTTGAGCAACGAGTCTTATTGTGAGAAGTGTTGTGTATGTGGTGCTCATTATTCTCTTGGAAAGTCAAAGGCTCCTTGGGCACTAGTGGTCTTGGTGCACACTAGATGGTTACATCTGATATCCACTTGTTAAGCACGCTAGGTTGAGGATGTACCTTTCAAATAGTCATGTTTGATTTCTTGATTTCAATCGTGAGAGACTCCATCACTCCAATGTTTTTGACTCGAGACTTGGATTTTCATTTAGATGTCCTCCTACGCTTCTTCCCTTATGACACGATCTTCTATTAGAGGTGGTTTAACAGGGGGGTTTCAGTACCCAAACCCATTGGTTACTTGTGTAATAATCTTGAGCATGTAGCAATGCTTTGGATATCCATTGAGGCATTGTGATGGCTCTCCATTGATACCTTCATCTATAAGTCTTGGGCTTCTTTTGTGGTCTTTTATGATATTTGTAAGTCTAAAGCCTATCCTTGGCACTTTCTCCTAACCTTCTTGTTTCAAGCATAGCCTAGATCATTGGTTCTCTCTGTTCAACATGCGGTTGTATCCACTCTTTCAAAAGTCCTTGCTCTCCTTACTAGACTTGCCTGATATGTTAGAATGTTCCTTCTCTTACCATCAAGGTTTGATGAGGTCACCCTTACTAGAGGTTGTGATTATCTGCACACCCGATAGTGTTAAGTGTATGCTCTATGCTACATAATTGGCCTTTCACTTTGTCACCCTTTTGAAGGGTCTTTCTAAGACAGTTTCCTTTCCATAATAAGCATTATTTGGAGGAACATGGAATAGGATAGGCAAGCTTTCAGTTTCAATAGTAACAAGGATCCTACACTTCCCTATAAGTGCTTGTGGGTGTCCCCCATAAGGATAAGAGTTGCATTAGTTGGTGTGAGCTCTAGTTGGCCTATTAGGGTCCATGCTTCATAGGTCAAGATATTAAAATCAAATCCTTCATTGATGAGAGCATTGACATTGTGCTCTCTTTTTGTGGTGAGTTTTACCCTAATATAAGCAGGCGATACTATGTCTTCGTTTTATGGGTCTTGGCTTATAAGTTCAAGCCTTCTGATACATGCCTCTGAGTCCCCAACTGCACAACTAGATGTGGATTCTCTATTAATGTCTTGGGTCATCTATGTAGTGCCGTTCAAGGTGCATCTATCATTAGGATTGTCATGTTTAGTCATCCTCAAAGTTGTAGCTTGATGTTGTTGCATTTCGCTTAGACTGGATGCAGTCTGAATGCAACATATATATGTTTTCGTGGTGTGGCATTTTTTCCCTTGTTGGCAAGATTGGCCCATTGAAGTTTTAGGGTCTCTGGTTTTTCTTTATTTGGGTATGGGAATTTTGTTGTTGTTTTGCAAGTGAGAATCTATGCTTGTGTAGAGCCACATTACTACACTAGGATCTAATTTGGAGGACCTATCACGGCGTGCATTTTCTCTCTAGCCTACTTGGAGGATGTGCAGAGGGGAAAAAGCCCCCGTTAGAGAGGTTCGGGTGGGGGGGGGGGGGGGGGAGAGAGAGAGGCAGTCCCCGCTTGGTCCACATGGCCATTATGCTAAATATCATGTGCAATTTGAAGGACCGTTTGTACCAAGTTTTGCATTACTTGCTCTAGATTTCAGCCGAATGATAAATCTATGATGTGCTTTTGGCTCTATAGGTCTGTAGGTTAGTTTTAGGGGTTAGATAAAAAATTGAAAAAAGTTCAAATTCAGCCGAACAAGCCCAAATTTCAAGGGCTAAATATCTAATTCATCTTGTTCGAATGGTCGAGGGCCAAACGAGAAAGGGTTGAATGCAACTGGTTCCAATGTTAAATTCGATGACTTGAATGTGGTTGTTCAAGGACCAAATGGTAGTGGGCTGAATTGACCGGGCCGAGGGCCACCGTTGAGTGGTTTGTTCAAATGGGTTTGGGCCAAATGGCTAAGGGCCAAATGGCTAAGGGCCAAGTCAAGTAGGCCAAATGGAAAGATGGACCAAATTATTGATTCAGTTGAGCCGAGTCCAAAACGTCCAAATAGTAGTGGGGCGAATGGCTGAATATAAGAGGGCTAATGACTAATTTAAGGGGGGGCCAGAATCGCAGTCACTCAAACGGGCCACACATGACATGATTTTGGCAGATAAGACGATGAGTCGATGAAACCATATGATTTATTTCATGTCATATAGCACGCAACTCCAAATTAAAGGTATGAATAAAGGAGAGAATTTGTATATACCTGGAATAACAAATAAACCCCAGAATACAAATCAACAAGCAAATCAAACCCTCTTGCCTTGTTATGACCGTAGAAACCCTAATGCTTTTTTTTCTCTTTGTTTTTTCCTAGCCTAATGTATCCAAATCACAAAGAAAACATCTACACTACTCCGACCTACTCCAACCTAATCCAAAAAAACCAAAAATTTACTTGCTAAGGAGATCTAATACCTCTTCAAATTTCCTTGCTTCCTATCTATCTAGCTCAAGCACCAATTTGGGGAAAACCCTACTTGAATCCGTTAGTCCCATCAACGAAACTAAAATATTGGGAGCTCACACTCAATTGCCAAAACCCACGGACCACTTATTGTTCAAGTGTTTCAAGCCAAGTACTAATGGCTACATCTCACATAGCTGACACACTATCTCTCTCTACGAGTGTAATGAGCATACTTCCATGCTCGATCGAGTTTCCTCCTCTCCCAAGCACTCTCGTAGCTCCACAATCTAAGTGCAAGCTTCAAGTGAGCTTGATCCTCAAGCTTCATGCTCCAAGCTCCATTTTTGTGAGCAAGACAAGAGAAGAGAAGAAGAGAGGAGAAGCAGTTCCTTTCAAAAATTATAAACCATTCCTAATAGACCCAAGGGCAATTTGAAAACTTTGTTTCCTTGTAGCTAGCTAAAGATCCTGGCTTAAATAATGAGGACAAGGAGACTCCAACAGAAGGTTACCAAGCTTTAGATGCCGACAATGGTGACACAATGAGGATTGTATCTTACATTGGCAAGCTCAAGATTTACATAGGACTTCCATGTTGGATGAACAGCCTTATGTATGCTTCATTCTTTTTCAAATACATCAAATATTACTCAAGGGGAGACCTGGACCTTGACAAGCTATGGAAGAGCGTACATACACATTGCAGGTTATATGTGGGTGATTCCATAAAATACATATTAAATTAATGGTTGCTTACGAGTTTAGAGTGTGCACTCGAATTAAATTAAGGTTAGAAAAAAGTTCTAACCTATCTAATTATTTTGTAGCTGAATACTACTAGGTATTCACTTTTGTTGGGTGTCATTTAATTATTCATAACAATTCTGAATGCTTCAGTTGATGTGTAGAGGAGGCAACAGTGGTGTTGGATAGCACCGGGTGATGGCGTGAATCCAAACGCTTAGAAGAGTTACTATTTTTTATGAGTGTGCGCCTTATCAATAAGGACATGGTGCCAATACTTATTAAAGCGCGTTTATTTATTAAAGCACTTGACAAAACATTTATTATCTTGTATGCACATAGATGCTCGATTAAATATTGCATTATTTGATATTTGTATTTTGGGAATAGCTCCACTTTTGGACGCCCAAACTCCTTACTTTATATTTGGGCAAACGCAAACACAAAAAACAAAAGCATGCTATTTGTAAAGTGGGCTATTTTTTAGCTTGAAGATAAATAAATCTATAAAAAAATGCATTGTGAAGCACTCACACAAGGCATGGGGGGAGATTGTACCCAATTTGTCTCTTTTATCTCATGTTGGGAAAATTTAATTTTACTAAATTGTACTTGAAATTATGAAGATTTGTAGAGTTCTTTGTTCTTGGGGACCTTCTGGCATTCACTACGCACATGTACAGCATCTGATCTGCACACCAGTGGTATCAAAGTGAAGCTGAGATCAAGAGCTTCCAATCGCTTGCCATCTCACGTGCAGGCGAAGCTCCTAGAACAAACGAGATCTACATGCTATCTCACGACCAACAAATAACATAGGCGTGTTCCTGGTGGTGAATAACCCCCTGCTATTCCCTTTGATCATGAAGGACCTCTTACAGTAGGCAGAGGACCACTCGAGAAGTCTCTTCTACAAGTCATTCACTTTCAAAGAGGAGACAGAGAAAGCAATGGAAATGCTAAGCTTTATGTTTAAGCTTAGAGAGCTTAAGCTCTAAAATCCTCACACTAGGACTTTGGCATGTACTTGGTGACACCGATTCCATCAAAGGCATGATGCCCTCATCCTGTGCGGATCATTCCAATCACTTAAGCTTTTTAAAATCTTTAAGCTATTAAGCTTAACTGAAGCTTAAACCTTAACTACCAATATTTAACATAGTAGGTATTCATATTGTGGTACTCGCAAACCGATTTTGAAGCTTTAGCAAGCCCCTCTTCCCACCTGCAACTTGGCTGAATGAATTTACAACAAGTAGGCTGTCGCGCGCAATTTATGTAGAAGACTATTTTGGTTAGAAGAAGACCATTTTCAATTTTCGTATCCGAGAAAAAGAAGATCGTAAAATCAAAAGAATATTAATAAAAAAAGCAAGTTTGCAGTGGTCTTATTCACATATGAGTAGAGGACGAGCGACAAATCTTCAATCAAAACTAAGCTGTCGGATCATAACATGGATGATTTTATGGGTGAAGGCAATTTTCCAGAACCGACTATGGAACAAAAATTGGATCTACTCATGATGCATCTTCAATAAGAATGAAGGAAGAGTCAAAACTTGCAAGCACAATTAGTTGCCGTTCAACAATCTGGTGTCAAGAAAGATGGAGTGCAACTTGAAGTCTATGTCATTCGGTACACTATTGATGCAACATTTGATGCATAGGCTCTTAGGAAAGAGGCCAAGATAAGTAAAAGAAATTTTAAATTATACACTTTTAATGGGAAACATGATGGAAATAAATTTCTTGCTTTCATTAGTCAATTTGATGACTATTTTCATGAAGAGCAATATGCTGAAAAAGATAAAATTAAATGAATCACTAACCATTTAGCAAACAAAGCATCATTATGATGGAGTGTTGTCCGCAAGAGTGTTGATTGTCCCTCTACTTGGGAAGCCTTTCAAAAGAAATTTTACCAGAATTTCCTTTCGCCTCAATTCCATGAGAAAGCTATCAAATATTGGGATCTCCTACAACAAACAGATCTTGAATCCATATCCCGCAATACACACAGCATTTTTGGAGTACTTTACTTCAACTTCGAATGCTTGAAGATGTTTCTATGGTGACCCACAAATGTAAGTACATGTCCGGTTTGCTTGCTCACTTTTATGTCTATGCGAAAGTGAATATGTTCAAGCCAAAGAATTTGGAGGATGCAATTTCTTTAGCACATGATGCAAAGGATAAAATTCATGGACGAGAAAAGCGACCGCAACAATTTTGGATTAATGGTAATTCAATTCTAATTTCTAAAAACTCAATCAAAATCACTTTGCTCCTTGTTTCTGTAAACCTTGGACTCGATCTCTTGCTTTACCATATCAACTACTAATTCAAACCCTAAGCCTTCCCTCCAGCCAAATCCTAATATACCCAAACTTCCAACCCTTACCAACAATCTCCAAAGCAAAGCTTATGATTTGCTACAAGTGTCGTCAGCCTAGACACTTAGTAATGAATTGTCAGTCCAAGAAGAGAGTTGTTCAAATCAATCACTTGGAAGCAGCTAATGACGAGGACCATGAAGATATGCCAGACTTCACTGAAGATGATGATGATATCGATGATGCTTTAGATACTTTACTAGGTATGCCAAATCCTCACTGGTTATTAACAATGAAATTTTTTGTGCATGGTTAAGAGAAGATTTTTTTGCATGATGATGGAAGCACACATGATTTTATTTTTTCAAATTAAATTGGTAAAATAATTGAATTTATCTACTGTTTCAACTCATTATCGCATAAAGGCTGTATTCTTTGGCAGTAGATACAATGGTACACAATAAGTGCATGATTTAGAGATTAAAATTGGTGATTATGTTGAGTGTAGAAATTTCTTGGTTGTGCCTTTGTAAGCTAGTGATCTTATTTTAGGAATGCCTTGGTGATGGACCTAAAAACGGGCCGGCACTGGCTCATGCACTAGCCGGACCTCGTCACTACGCACAAGACAACCCCTCGGCCTCGCGGCCAGGAGCGTCTATCAAAATCTCTGCCTTCCTAAACATTGCGTTTGTAATACGTTGTAGTCCAACTGATCCTAACCCAATATTGCTCCTCAAAGGGAGTCCCTTTCACATAGCCAAAAGGCTCGAATCACATACACATGGGGTTCCTCCTACGGCTGAATGCCGTCAACCCTCTGCGACTCTCCTACACCTTGGGGATTGGCCCCTCGATGCGCCGCTCAACATTTAGACATTTCGCACAAACGTCACTCAAGGTACCAAATAAACGTATCCAGGAATGTACCATTGTCCTTACTTGACTTCCCCTTTATGATCCCACGACTAGCCTACGACATAGGAACCTCACTGCCTCTCAACGTAGGTCATATCCCAAAAACAATTGCAATGCATATCCAGGAGCTAACTCTGATACTTTTAATTTCCTCTAAATGATCATGCAAAGAGGTGGATGCCTAGTGCTCAAACATCTTAAAAATCAGCAGCGTGCAAGTGCAAATCATCTCTTTCATGCTTTTCTTTCTAACCGCTTTGTGCTTCGCTGCAACACCTAGCACCGAAGTGATCTTCGTGCTACTAGGTTTTAATTCTTATCATTATTATTCCGTCCTAGATGCAATGCATATAAAATCAGCAAATTATTCATCATGCTCAGCGTCATTTAACCATTTTTCCACAACTCTACCCTTCCCCGTTGATAGTGCATCATTATATTCATTTCTTTCAGGGTTTCCTTGTCATTTTATGTGGAGAAAGGAATGAAACACGCACTAAAACATATAAACAAGGCTGAACTGAAGCATAACTTCATGCCCCAGCCTTGCTATACATCAACAAACATAAATCCTATTTTTCTATATTTTTCGTAGCCCCAAATGTATTTATCCCCTATTTTTCATGGTGTTTTTATCATTTTTCCCCATTTTCTTCATTTTCTTGTATTTTTTAAATTGCTGAAAATGAAAACCAGTTTGTGGGCTGTGGCCCTTAGTTCATTTGCAACAAAATTGAAAGATTAGTTGATGTGTATCGACGGTTTTCCCCATTTATATGCCCAAAACCCTTGTTTTTCCCCCTTTTTCATGCATTTTCGGGTTTCTTGACATTATTTCGGGCCATGAAATGCATGTTTTTCATAATTTCTGGTTATAAATAGTAAGAACTCAGAAGAATCAGCAGCATAATCAAATCTTAGTCCATATGAACGGCATTCCATCAATCAAAAGCATAAAACACTAAATTTTCTTTGTAATTTTTTTGGTTTACCGCTTAAACGCGTGTTTCGGGTTTTGTGTCCATGGCTGTAGATTTGGAAAACAGCAACACTTCATGTCCAGCAACATCACAAATCACCATTCTCAGCCCGTGTAGCAATCCGGTCCATGCCGGACAAGTCTCCATCATTCTTTCTTCATTGCTCCTTCCCACACATGAACTGCCTCTTAGAAGAGAGAGAGGGAGGAGAGAGAAAGACTAGAATCAGAAATTTCAAACCAGGCCATCATTCCACGGGCGAAGGGCGGCGATATGATCAGCATACGGAGTGTAGGCAAGGGCCAATGTCAGATAGGGGGGTTGTTTGCAGGCAGGGAGGAGCCATGATCAACATGGGGCGCAAATTTCGGCGCCTGTCTGCTCACGTTTCTTCCACGATTTCATCTCCCACATTTCATGTGAAATGTCATGCTTCATTTAAATGTTGGGCTCCCAAGGGTCACTTGCCCATTTTGGCCAATTTTTGTCCACCTCTTCAAATCTTGACCGGTTTCTTGGCCTTTCCCCCGTCCGGACTCGGAATCGAGCTCTGAAAAATCCTGGGCGTCCGGCTTAGCATCCCGCATTGGCCAGTAGCTCGTGTCAACCCGCACGACTGTCTGAAAAATTATGAAAAATCACCAAGTGTCGCTCGGGCACCTTTAAAGCACTTTGGCGCTTAAAATCGTCTTAGATCGAGCCGCCGCCTTTGACGGTGAATATTTTTCCCTTGATATTCATAATTTTTAGCTATTTTTAAGCACTTCCCGTCTCCTAAATTCCGCTCTCATTGGCGACCACGGGATAGGGCGACTCAGCCCGTCGAATCCACGAACATATCTGCACATAAACAACCAAAGAAGCATCAAACTGATACAAAACAATTATCATCATAAAACTCAGCACAATGCTCCCCCTACCCCTGGACAGAACCAAGGCATGACATCCACAAGGAATAGGCCTAGCATCATCTAATAGAAGATCCGAAGTGAGTCACGAACCAGCTGCTCCAACACAGCCAAACTAAAAAGAACTGTCAAAGAGGTTGCCCTAAATGGTAGTCTGAACTACTTACCAACTAAAGACAACGCAACTAGGAGCTCCTACAAGGCGAGGACTCCTATAGCCTGAGCAAAGGATATTTTCTTTCAGTATATCTCTTCTTTGAGGGTTTTGATTGGATGAACATACTTGGCATGTAAAAAGGAGGGAGCTGAGCGTAGTGACCCAAGGAGAACAGGGCATCGGTCTCAGGACCTGTCTCGGCACCCAAGAACCTACCAAGCCCTCGCAAGGCGACACTTAATCCTTTTCTAACGCTCACTTTTATTTTCGCTCCAACCTTCCTTGTTTTGATATTATTTTTCCAGCAAGAAGCCACCCCTAGGAAGACAAGGTATCGGCCCCGGGTCTGACTCGTCCCCAGGAACCTACCAGGCCTTCACAAGGCAATGATCAACTGCTTATATATTTTTATTTCATTGCTTTTCTGTGATAGGGGTTAGAACCCCTTTTTACACACCTTCGTATTGATATTCATCTTTTGGGATGTTCAGGATTTCTTGGCATCATTATTATTATCTTCTAGCAGGCTTCTCTAACTGCCTCACTACTAACAAGAACGCCTAGAACGGCTGCCTAGCAGGCTGGCAGAACAGGGTCACTAGGACTTCCTTCTCAAACAGGTCTTTTAATGTCTAACAATGTCTTTACAGGAGGTAATGACTACTCCAACCTCCCTCAAACATACTTAGCCTAAACTTGGGACTTTATGCCTTGGTCGCCGGTCCCCAACAAAAAGTATCCCCTCAACAAGTACAAATACACATATAACAGGAAAGAAAGGTACTTGTAAAGGAGAAATATCACCTGGAGTGGCCACAAGAAGCTTCCATCGCAGCAAAGGCTCCTCCAGGCTCCACCAAATTCCACAACCCGCGAAACCTGTCCAGCACAACACTAAACAAAAACCCAATTAAACGCACCCGCACTAGACAGGGAAATGGCCCTCTTGGCCTAATGAAATCAGACATGGCTTTGCTACAAAACTGAATCGGCCCTCTTGGCCTAATGAAATCAAACAATACTATGCAGAACATCCACCTGGAAACAACCATGATAGACATCAAAGCATACTATTCCCAGGGGAACAGAGGCTCGTAGCCCTAAACTAGGTGCATTAAATTATGACCTATCCCTCCTGCGTACATCGCAAGAGGTGTTCGCATCACATGTCGTCGAATCAGTCTGTGGGTCTGAGATAATAAAGGTAGATGAGTCTCGCTTACCCTCTGCATCACCCAAATCAACCATCGTCTGCCAAAGAGGGCATGTTCAGAAAGCATACCCCACAAACGACCAGGTCCTGTCTCACCATCAATAGATATATCGGGACAAGGGCCACAATTAAAGAAGAGGTCCTCTTCATACGCAAGATTAGCCAATGAATCGGCAAACTGATTCCAATTCCGTGGAATCAGTTGAAAAGACACTCTATCGAATTCGTCTAGCAGGGCTATGGCAGTATGATGGTACATACAAAGGATCAGGTTCCGCACCATGTACGTCCCATTGAGTTGATTTAAAACCAACTGAGAGTCCCCTTTCACCAACAACTGGCAGATACCACCCTTCTTTGCAATATTCAAACCCATAATCAGGGCTTTGTATTCTGCCATATTATTGGTAAAATTCACCCCAAGATAAGCAGCTAACTTCATGACAATGCGTCGTCGGGGGTCTCGGATGACAACTCCTACACTTCCTTTTTTGCATGCACCCCTGGACGCCCCATCAAAGTACAAGGTGTACGTCCATAAAGGGTTTACATATCCTGCCATCCTGAACTCTACTCGTAATTATGGTAATCGAAATTCAGCATATTCAACGGGTGGACTGTAGGCTCCATCCCTCCATCATCATTGAATTCAACAGGGATGCTCGTCAAAAGTTGTAGGCAATGATGGCAGAAGACCTTGATTTCCCAAATAAATGTCCCGCCTTCTTGCTCAATCACCTTGTATCCTTTGCTCCACCAAATGAGCTTTCCCTGATGATACCTCTGTTCCAAATATGGGTGTTCTAAATAAGGGATCAGACGACCCATCAACCTCTATCACGATTTCCTTGCAGATGTTTGATCAATCTTGCCTAGACCTGCAAGGCAGTTATAGCATTAGTACAATCAGAAGTAATAAGGTTTAATCTTATTAAGATTAACCTTATTTTTAAATTCTATCCCCTCAAGGTCAGCTAACAACACTGTAGATTTATTCTTTCCTATCCTAACGATCCTATAAGGCCCATCCCATTTGGGTTCTAGCTTGCCTGGGAATAATTCACGTCGTGCGTCATAATACAGAACAAGCTGTCCTTTCTTGAAGGTGTACTTCTTGGCTTTGAGGTCGTGTAGCTGCTTCATTCGGCGCTTCGCCACTTCTTGGTGCAACAAGCTCTGCAACTTAAGCTCATCTAAATGTGCCAATGTCGTCAAGCGCTCAAAAAGAGCATCTTCATCGCTCAAAGAATGATTGATGGCAAACCGAATAGTCGGCAGCTCAATTTCTAGAGGCAAGACACACTCCTCCCCATATACTAACTTGAACGGGGTATGGCCAGTGGCTCGTTTGAAAGTCGTATTATAGGCCCACACTGCCACATATAACTTTTTATCCCAATCCCGTTTCTTTTCCGACACAATTTTGGACAGGATGCCTACAAGCTGCTTGTTGGTGCTTTCAACCTGACCATTGGCTTGCGGATTATATGGGGTTGTCTTGTTATGCTTGATGTTCCACAACTCTGTCAAACCTTTGATCACCTTATTCAGGAAATGGGTTCCGCGGTCCGACACTAATTCTTTCGGCGGACCAAACCGGCATATTATCTGCTCTAAAAGGAAACTAGCAGTTTCTTTAGCATCATCTTTCCTTGTTGCACGTGCTTCTGACCACTTTGTGAAGTAGTCAGTTGCTACAATGATGTACCGCTTTGGCGTAGTCGATGACGGAGTAATAGGACCCACAAAGTCTATTCCCCACTTCTCAAATGGAAGTATCGCCATAATAGGGGTGAGTGGTCGTTTCCTATTCTCTCGACTATCATGTCGTTGGCAAATATCGCATCGCTTAACATACGCAAACGAATCCTGGAAGATGGCAGGCCACCAATAACCTGCTCTTAAAGCCTTTTGTGCTGTAAGCCGTCCAGCAAAATGGCCACCGCAAGCAGAATCATGGCACTCCTCCAAAATGAATGGCACCTCGTCAGGCATCACACATCGGCGATAGATATCATCAACCCCTTGCCGATATAATGTACCTGCGATCAAAGCAAACTTTAACGCTTGCTGCTTAATTTTCCTTTTCTCAGCCTTAGATAATTCGGATCCCGCCTCTCCTGTTGATAAATAATGCGTTATTGCAGCATACCAGGAGGGAATAGATGCCGTATCTATTTTAAATATCATCTCCATGTCACTACCTTCAGCCACAGATTCTTTCGGCTCCCCAAAGTCCACTAGACATTCCACGATGCCTTGCAACCTTGGTGGCTTACTCTTGATTTCATAATCAAATTCCTGCAAAGTGATCAACCACTTCGCTAAACGATCAGGCGGCTGTAACTTATTCATCAATAGTCGAAGTCCCTCCGCCTTCGTATAAAGTACAACTTTCTCATAGAGAATGTAATGCCTGAATTTCTTGGTCCCAAAGACCATCGCTAGACACAGCTTCTCCATGTAGGTGTAATTGATTTCGGATACCCCCAGCTTCCGACTAGCAAAAGCAATCGGGTGGTACCACTTCTCTTCCCAAATTTGGGCTAAACAGCAGCTGATACTATACATGGTGGCTGCTGAGAATATATAGAACACCTCACCTCTTTTAGGTGCTTTTAAAACGGGCGCTCTGGCTAGCTCTTGTTTCACATCCTCAAATGCTACCTTACAAGGGTCACCCCATACAAACGAACAGCTAAAGGACAATAAATTTGTAAGTGGCAACGTTCTTTCTGCTAAGGCGTTAATGAATCTACGGTAGTAACCAACCGAAGACAGAAAGCTATGAACTTCTTTCGGAGTGCGTGGTGGACCCATGGCAATTATAACTTTGACCTTTTCGGGGTCTGTCGCAATTCCTACCGAACTAACCACATGACCCAACAATAGCCCATAAGGTACTCCAAAAACGCACTTCCGTGGGTTTAGGGCGATGCAAAATTGTCGACAGCGCTCAAAGCATTTTCTCAAAATGATCAACTGCCTTTCTCTCACGGTGGCGGCCCCTAAGTCATCAATAAACACCCTCAACTCTTCAGGGGATATGTCACCGAATGTCTTATCGGCTGTTCGTTGCCACGAACCAGGCGCATTGCATAAACCAAAAGCCATCACGTGGTAAGCAAAAGTGCCAAATACAGTGATGAAAGTTGTTTTCAACTTGTCCTCTTCTGCAATTGCCATTTGGTTGTATCCTGCAAAGCAATCCATAAACGAATATATCTCCCTACCCGCTAATTGATCCAAAATCTGGTCAATAAATGGCAATGGGTAGTAGTCCTTAACTGTCTGCTTATTCAGCTCTCTAAAGTCTACACATAAACGGATCTGATTATTCTTCTTCTTTCTAATCACAACTGGCGAACACCATTCCGTGTGTTGTACAGGGAAAATCAAACCCGCTTTTCGAAGCTTCTGTAACTCTTCAAACAACCCGTCCCTTAATTCGAAAGGCATACGCCTGACTTTCTGCCGTACAGGACGACTGCCCTCTTTCAACGGAATTGTATGAACAGCAAGACTGGGAGGGATGCCTCTCAACTCATCATAACTCCAGGCAAAGATATCACGGAATTCCTGGATCAAGGCCACATAGTCCTCCCTTTCTGCTGAGCTGAGCATAGAGCCTAATTTGATTGGCCGCGAATCATCAAGCGTACCAAGGTTTAGCTCGATAACATCTGCATCTCTTATACGATCTTGGGCCTCTATCGGCTCGTTCAAAGTGATCTGATAGATGTCCTCCGTGGTGGATCCCTCTTTGGACTCATCACTCGATGATGCCTCACTAACAGATAAATCTTCTAATGTCTCCAATTCTGTAGAAGATAGAGGAGCTCTCTCACTCTGCGGGGACTCAGGATAAGCATCAACCACCACACGCTGGGCACCTCTGCCGAATATCAATCGACCGGCGGGTATATCCACTTGGCAATCCGCTTGCAAGATCCAAGGTCGTCCAAGTAATACTTGGTAACTTGGCCGCCCTGCAAAACGAATCACCCTAAAGTCCAACAAGCATTCTACATTTGCAACAGTGACATGGACCTTAGTAATGCAGCCTTCCGGCTGTCTCAAACTGTCATCTGCCATTCTGAGAATTGTGGAGGTATCTTTTTGGATCGCAAGGCCCAACCTTTCCATCAGTTCAGAACTCATAATGTTAACAGATGATCCTGTGTCGACAATGGCATAATCTACTAATATCCCATCGACATAGGCTGCAACCCTTGGGCAATGCTTCTCAGCATGCTCGAACCAGTCATCACCAACTCGCGCAATACCCAAAGGTTCTACAATATACCCGGTACGTAGGATCTTTCTAAATTCCTTACATACTCCTGGGGAAAGCTTAATAAGCTGCAAAAGGTTCACATCCGGCTTGACTTCGCAAAGAGAGCCCGCCAAATCGAATTCATGATAGTTCGAAAGAGCTCGCTTTTCACGCCAAATCCTCCGCTCTTTAGGTCGCTGAACTGGCTTTATTGCCTCTTTCTTAACTTTCACCTTCTTCTTTGGTGCTTCCTTATCGGCTTTACTCTCTACGGGCTTCAAAGGTCCCCCTTCTAGGGCAGGATCCAAAACTTGTGTTCCTTTGTCGCCTTGTTTAGGGTTTCCGTCAACAGGCTTATCCATGTCGGCTTCTCTACCCTTTTTACCTCTTGTAAGGACAGCTCGTAGATTAGAGGTTTCAGCATCATTAACGCGTACAGCCTCAATCAAACTAACCCCACTTCCACTTGGTAGCTCTTCCACTGTAGTCTTTGGTCGTTGAAGTATTTGTTTAGGCCCATCCTCTCGCTGGGAATCATTTCCTTGGGCACGATGATTAACAGGCCCTGGTTGCCGACTACCCCGCTGGAGGGAACTGATCTTACTCCAGCAAGTAGCTGCTAGATGGCCGGATTTTCCACAAATGTCGCACTTAACATTTGGGCAATTTCTTGGATAGTGCTGCCCGCCACACCATTTGCAACTAAACCTCGCCGGTGCACCCTCCTCTGGGTATCTACTTCCTATCAAATTTTGTTGTTTTTTAAGGAAGTTGACATCAACAGCTATTTGTCGATACTGCTCCGTAATCATGTCGGTATAATGCTTCATCATGTCCTTAACCTCGCCAAGAACATTGGAAGAACTCGACTCATAGCCTTGGTCATTACCATGTCGTTCAATCGGCCTAACAATTCGATTAGGCACTGGTTGTTGAGCCACAGGCATGGTATTAGAATTGACCGCCTGGCCTCCACTACTTGGAGCCATTTGACTGCCCGTAGGCATCGACATGCTAGGGGGAGCTGGTAATAAAGGGACATTCTGTATCATGTTCCCTCTCCCATTAGGGTTAGCCATCGCTATCCCTTGGCCACTACTGCCATTGGCTATTGCCATATTGTTTCCCAATACTAAACCCATGTTCGAATTGCCGCGAGAAGCATAGGCTGCTTGTAGTCGGGATTCCACCTCTTGTGCTCGTGTAATGGCAGTATCTATATCCCCCAAGGGAACACTACTCAACTGCAATTGGATATTAAAGTCCAAACCATGTAGGAAATATTGCAATTGGGCAGCTGCGGGGATAGGGATAGAGGTGTCCAACTTACGGAAGACCTCTTTTATCTTCTTCGCATAAGCACGAATATCCTCGTGTGGATCTTGGCGGGTCACGTTGAGTACACGCAACCAATACTGCCCACCCCTTTCAGGGGCAAACTCCCTTCGAAAAGCTCCATAAAATGCATCAATGTTCAATATGGTACCGGGTTCTAAACCATGATACCATATAGCGGCTCTTCCTTTGAGAGTCATGTTGAAGAACATCATTAAATGCCCTTCTTCTTGAATGCGACAGTTAAACATCAGCTTTTGAAACTCCCTAATGTGGAGTTCCGCATCTTCCTCAACTAACCCATTAAAAATGGGTAGCGGGTAACCTAGAGCCGGCAAATCCGTCGTTCCTGCTGGAATTGCAATAGGCTGCGCCATGACGAGGATTGGGTTTGCACTAGGAATAGGGGACGGTGGGGTTACACCTCCCGTACTTGACGTGGACTGGCTTAAGGAAAGAAGGGGAGCACTAGAGCTTCCACCTTCTCCTAACTTACTGCTTGGGGTCCTAAGACCACTAGATCCACTCCCTCGTAAGGGTTCAGCACCGCTCCGCTTAGGGGAATATCTCCTAAAGATTTCAGCACGTCGCCTAGCTCTCTCGTCTCTTTCTTGCTTTTGGATTTCTGCTAGACGATGCTTATCACTAAATAACGGATCAATCTCAGTATCCTTTGGCATAAACTGCTAGTTGGTCCTTAAACAACCAGGATTCGAGAACCGCCACTTTTAAGCAGCTCCCGGCAGACGCACCACTGATGGACCTAAAAACGGGCCGGCACTGGCTCATGCACTAGCCGGACCTCGTCACTACGCACAAGACAACCCCTCGGCCTCGCGGCCAGGAGCGTCTATCAAAATCTCTGCCTTCCTAAACATTGCGTTTGTAATACGTTGTAGTCCAACTGATCCTAACCCAATATTGCTCCTCAAAGGGAGTCCCTTTCACATAGCCAAAAGGCTCGAATCACATACACATGGGGTTCCTCCTACGGCTGAATGCCGTCAACCCTCTGCGACTCTCCTACACCTTGGGGATTGGCCCCTCGATGCGCCGCTCAACATTTAGACATTTCGCACAAACGTCACTCAAGGTACCAAATAAACGTATCCAGGAATGTACCATTGTCCTTACTTGACTTCCCCTTTATGATCCCACGACTAGCCTACGACATAGGAACCTCACTGCCTCTCAACGTAGGTCATATCCCAAAAACAATTGCAATGCATATCCAGGAGCTAACTCTGATACTTTTAATTTCCTCTAAATGATCATGCAAAGAGGTGGATGCCTAGTGCTCAAACATCTTAAAAATCAGCAGCGTGCAAGTGCAAATCATCTCTTTCATGCTTTTCTTTCTAACCGCTTTGTGCTTCGCTGCAACACCTAGCACCGAAGTGATCTTCGTGCTACTAGGTTTTAATTCTTATCATTATTATTCCGTCCTAGATGCAATGCATATAAAATCAGCAAATTATTCATCATGCTCAGCGTCATTTAACCATTTTTCCACAACTCTACCCTTCCCCGTTGATAGTGCATCATTATATTCATTTCTTTCAGGGTTTCCTTGTCATTTTATGTGGAGAAAGGAATGAAACACGCACTAAAACATATAAACAAGGCTGAACTGAAGCATAACTTCATGCCCCAGCCTTGCTATACATCAACAAACATAAATCCTATTTTTCTATATTTTTCGTAGCCCCAAATGTATTTATCCCCTATTTTTCATGGTGTTTTTATCATTTTTCCCCATTTTCTTCATTTTCTTGTATTTTTTAAATTGCTGAAAATGAAAACCAGTTTGTGGGCTGTGGCCCTTAGTTCATTTGCAACAAAATTGAAAGATTAGTTGATGTGTATCGACGGTTTTCCCCATTTATATGCCCAAAACCCTTGTTTTTCCCCCTTTTTCATGCATTTTCGGGTTTCTTGACATTATTTCGGGCCATGAAATGCATGTTTTTCATAATTTCTGGTTATAAATAGTAAGAACTCAGAAGAATCAGCAGCATAATCAAATCTTAGTCCATATGAACGGCATTCCATCAATCAAAAGCATAAAACACTAAATTTTCTTTGTAATTTTTTTGGTTTACCGCTTAAACGCGTGTTTCGGGTTTTGTGTCCATGGCTGTAGATTTGGAAAACAGCAACACTTCATGTCCAGCAACATCACAAATCACCATTCTCAGCCCGTGTAGCAATCCGGTCCATGCCGGACAAGTCTCCATCATTCTTTCTTCATTGCTCCTTCCCACACATGAACTGCCTCTTAGAAGAGAGAGAGGGAGGAGAGAGAAAGACTAGAATCAGAAATTTCAAACCAGGCCATCATTCCACGGGCGAAGGGCGGCGATATGATCAGCATACGGAGTGTAGGCAAGGGCCAATGTCAGATAGGGGGGTTGTTTGCAGGCAGGGAGGAGCCATGATCAACATGGGGCGCAAATTTCGGCGCCTGTCTGCTCACGTTTCTTCCACGATTTCATCTCCCACATTTCATGTGAAATGTCATGCTTCATTTAAATGTTGGGCTCCCAAGGGTCACTTGCCCATTTTGGCCAATTTTTGTCCACCTCTTCAAATCTTGACCGGTTTCTTGGCCTTTCCCCCGTCCGGACTCGGAATCGAGCTCTGAAAAATCCTGGGCGTCCGGCTTAGCATCCCGCATTGGCCAGTAGCTCGTGTCAACCCGCACGACTGTCTGAAAAATTATGAAAAATCACCAAGTGTCGCTCGGGCACCTTTAAAGCACTTTGGCGCTTAAAATCGTCTTAGATCGAGCCGCCGCCTTTGACGGTGAATATTTTTCCCTTGATATTCATAATTTTTAGCTATTTTTAAGCACTTCCCGTCTCCTAAATTCCGCTCTCACTTGGTGTCACAAATATAAGCCTGACATAGATTATTCCACACATGCTAGCAGATCAAGAATAGGAGCTATCCTCATGCAATATTCACATCCCATAGCCTATTCTAGTTGCAAACTTAAACCTTCTGAGTTGAAGTATTCCACGTATGATAAAGAATTGTTAGCTCTGCTTCAAGTCTTACGTCAATGGAAATACTATCTGATAGGATCCAAATTTATGACTAAAATTGACCAATAAAGTATCAAACATCTCCTTAGTCAGTCACAAATTTCTAACTGCCATATTAAATGGGCTGCTTTCATTCAAAGTTTTCATCCACTTATATAACTCGTTTGCCTAATACACAAGTTAATTATGATATGATTCCGACTATTGATGCCAGGAGGCATATTTCCACGGTGGATTCCGTGCCACGGTGGATTCCGTGAGGTTTTACGGTGGATTCCGTAAACTTAGATGACCGGGGCTCATACACAAAGAGGATTCTTTGTGCGAGAAGTTGATGGGGACGCCTGTCCTTTTCGGGCGTTTCATTAATTTAGTGTGTACATGGGTGATTCCATAGCGGGTGATTCCGCAAAATACATGTTAAATTAATAAACGTTTATGAGTTTAGAGTGCGCACTCGTAATAAATTAAGGTTAGGATTTATTTCTAACTAGTTGATTTATTTATGTAGCTGAAGACTGCTAGGTATTCACTTTTGTCGGTTTAATTGTATTATTTTACTAACGATTGTGAATGCTTCAGTTGATGTGTAGAGATAGCAGTAGTGGCGGAGGAAAGCATTGGAGTCTAGCGAGTATTCGACCTTTGGATTATATTTTGATAGGCGCCACGCCTATATTTTGTTATATCTATTGAGGCATTGATTATTTATTATTATTTTGTATGCGCCTATGCGCACGGATATGTTATTTCTATTTGGACATTGAGATTGGGCGTGCCAGACTCTATGGGCACCGTCCATTAGCTTTATTTCTTATTTTTGTAGAAAGCAAACTCAAAAGCTAAAAGCTTGTCATATTTTTGTAAATTGGGCTATTATTGAGCATGAAGATGGAAATATACATAAAATACATGCTTTGTGAAGTGCTCACACAAGGCATGGGGGGAGATTGAACCCAATTGGTCTCTTGCTTCTTGCCGTTCATGCTTTTACATTGTTTTTTGTGCAAAAAGGTAGAGTTCATTGTTCTTGGGGACCTTCCGGGATTCACTACGTGAGCATACTGTGACCGATCTGCACACCAGTGGTATCAGAGCTGAGCTGAGATCAAGAGCTTCCAATCGCTACCCATCTCGAGCGAAGGCGGAGCTCCTGGAACCCCAAATTTTCTGAAAATTGAGAAAGAAATACCCAAAAATACATAGCCTTGTAACCCCAAATTTGAGCTACGCTCATCCCGCTAACCTGATTTTGAGTGAGAAAGGTCTTTTGAGTTTTACAGGATGACGACCCCACATATGGATGATCCTATGGCTGAAGACGACTTACCTGAGCCTACCATGGAACAAAAGCTGGATCTAATCATGCTGCGTTGGAAGAAGAACGAAGGGCTAGGCAAGCATTGCAAGCGCAATTGACAAAATTACAAAGAGCGTCTACCGATAAAGAAAAACCTCAATCTGAAGATTTGATTCGACGTACCATCGACGCCACTCTTGAAGCTCAAACCATTCGCAAGGAATCAAAGATAAGTAAACGAAGTTTCAAATTTCGCACTTTCAATGGCATACGAGAAGGAAAGACTGTTTTATCATTCATTAGCCAGTTTGATGACTATTTCCATGAGGAAACCTATCCAGAAAAAGATAAAATCAAGTGTGTTACTAATCATTTGGTAGACAGAGCATCACTTTGGTGGACTGTAGTACGCAAGAGCATAGAATGTCCTGCTACTTGGGAAGATTTCAAGAAGAAGTTCATGCAGAATTTCCTACCACTGCAATTTCATGAGAAGGCTATCAAGTAATGGGATCTACTTCAACAACGGGATCGTGAGCCTATACCACAGTATATAGAGCGTTTTTGGAATGCACTCCTACAGCTACGCATGCTTGAAGACGTACCAGAGTTGACACATAAGCGAAAGTATATGTCTGGACTCCTTGGGCATTACTACGCTGAAGTGAGCATGTTCAAGCCTGCTACCCTTGAAGACGCCATCTCACTAGCTCACGACACTAAAGATAAGTTACGCGGAAGAGACAGACGACCACAGCAATTCCAAGCCAATGGTAATTATGGATCTAAACAATTCAATTCCAATTTTAGAAGGTTTAATCCAGGTCATTTCTCTTCACCATCTTTTCGCAAGAATTGGGCTAAACCACCTGCATTACCATCCAATGTCAATCCAAATCCTAAGCCTATTCCACAAGCAAATCCAAATGTACCCAGACTTCCAGCCATTTCAAATAATGTAACCAAAGCCAAGCCAATAGTATGCTATAAATGCCACTAACCGGGACATCTCGCAGCAAATTGTCATTCAAAGAAGCCACCAGCTCATATCAACTATCTTGGAGCCATGGACGAAGACGAGCATGAGGATATGCCTGATTTCACTGAAGATGAAGATGATACTACTACTACTTCCGACACTTTACCAGCTGCCTGACTTTAATAGACCATTCTTTCTAGTTGTGACCGATGCTAGCGGATCAGGAATAGGAGCCATACTAATGCAAGACAATCATCCAATAGCATATTCTAGTTCTAAGCTGAAACCCTCTGAGAAATATTCCACATATGACAAAGAACTATTAGCAGTTGTACAAGCATTAAGACAGTGGAAGCACTACTTAATGGGTTCAGAATTCATGATAAAGACCGACCAGCAAAGCATTAGACATTTACTTAGCCAACCCCAAATCTCTAACCGTCATATCAAATGGGCTTCCTTCATTCAAAGTTTTCATCCTATCATTCAATACGAACCTGGAAAAGAAAATGTAGTTGCTGATGCATTGAGTAGAAGACCTGCAATTCATAATATTTCTGTCATATCTTTTGATTCTTTGATTGCTATGAAAGATACATATCACCAGGATATTACTTTTCATTCTGATTGGAATAAATTACTTCAAAATAATTTCATTCCTGTTGATTCATTGTCATATAATGATGGATTTATGTTTTATGAAAAGAGACTGTGTGTTACTATTCCATTCTGATCTTTTGTTTTGAATGAAATTCATTGTCCCCCATATCAAGGTCATAGAGGTATCATATCTACATTACGCATGTTAACTGAAGATTTTTATTGGCCGCATATGGATGCAGATGTATCTAATTTCGTTTCTGAATGTTTGATTTGTCAAAGAGTTAAGAGACATCATGGTAAACAGTATGGATTACTAATGCCTTTGTCTATTCCATCTAAACCTTGGGAACATATTTCTATGGATTTCATTACTGGTTTACCAAATACTAAATCTAACCATGATATGATTTGGACAATTGTAGATAGATTTAGTAAGCAAGCATATTTCATTCCATGTAAGAAAACTTTAACAGCATCACAAGCAGCAGAGTTATTTTTGAAAACTGTTTTTACTAACCATGGATTGCCAAAAGTGATTATTTCAGATCGTGATTCTAGATTTTGTAACAATTTTTGGATTACACTGTTTGCAAATCTAGGCACAAAGATTGATTTTTCATCTGCATTTCATCCAGAAACAAATGGACAAACAGAAGCCACAAACAACATCATTCTAGATCTTTTACGTGCATATACTATCTCTAAACCTCAGACATGGGACACTCATTTGCATTTATTACAGTTTGCATATAACAATATATCGCACGCATCTACAAAGAAAGCACCTTTTGAAGTTATTTATGGATATAGATTGTCTACACCTGTTGCATCTTTGTCTAATAGAATTCAGAGTGCTGATGATATTGCTACTATGCATAATAGTATTTTTGATGAGGTTAAGGATATGATTGCTAAAGCCCAACAATCATATACCAAACAAGCTAACAAGAAAAGACAAGCCATGAATTTCAAAGTTGATGATTATGTTTGGCTGAGAATAGAAAAGCGTAGACTGCAAAGTGTAGATAGACATCCAGTTGTCAAATTAGCTCCTAGATTCTATGGACCATTTAGAATCATTCATAAAATTAATGATAATGCATTTAAGTTAGAATTACCATCTCTATGATGCCAAGAGGCATATTTCCACGGTGGATTCCGTGCCACGGTGGATTCCGTGAGGTTTTACGGTGGATTTCGTAAACTTAGATGACCGGGGCTCATACACAAAGAGGATTCTTTGTGCGAGAAGTTGATGGGGATGCCTGTCCTTTTCGGGCGTTTCATTAATTTAGTGTGTACATGGGTGATTCCACAGCGGGTGATTCCACAAAATACATGTTAAATTAATAAACGTTTATGAGTTTAGAGTGCGCACTCATAATAAATTAAGGTTAGGATTTATTTCTAACCAGTTGATTTATTTATGTAGCTGAAGACTGCTAGGTATTCACTTTTGTCGGTTTAATTGTATTATTTTACTAACGATTGTGAATGCTTCAGTTGATGTGTAGAGATAGCAGCAGTGGCGGAGGAAAGCATTGGAGTCTAGCGAGTATTCGACCTTTGGATTATATTTTGATAGGCGCCACGCCTATATTTTGTTATGTCTATTGAGGCATTGATTATTGATTATTATTTTGTATGTGCCTATGCGCACGGATATGTTATTTCTATTTGGACATTGAGATTGGGCGTGCCAGACTCTATGGGCACCGTCCATTAGCTTTATTTCTTATTTTTGTAGAAAGCAAACTCAAAAGCTAAAAGCTTGTCATATTTTTGTAAATTGGGCTATTATTGAGCATGAAGATGGAAATATACATAAAATATATGCTTTGTGAAGCGCTCACACAAGGCATGGGGGGAGATTGAACCCAATTGGTCTCTTGCTTCTTGTCGTTCATGCTTTTACATTGTTTTTTTTGCAAAAAGGTAGAGTTCATTGTTCTTGGGGACCTTCCAGGATTCACTATGTGAGCATATTGCGACCGATCTGCGCACCAACTATAGTAGATCGATTTAGTAAACAAGCATATTTTCTACCATACAAGAAACTACATCTCAAGCTACACAATTGTTTTTTAAGATAATTTTCACTAATCATGGTTTTCCAAAAGTTATTATTTTTTATCGTGATTCTAGATTTTGTAATACTTTTTTGACTAGTTTGTTTGCTAATTTGGGTACTAAGATTTATTTCTCATCTACATTCCATCCTGAAACCAATGGGCAAACAAAAGGTATTAATAGTACAATTCTAGATGTTTTACGTGCATACACAATTTCAAAACCACAAACATGGGACACACATTTGTATCTACTTCAATTTCCATACAATAATACACCACACAGCTACTCATAAAGCACCCTTTGAAATCATTTATGGACATAGATTGCCTACATCTATCACATCATTGTCAAATAACATTAAAGCTACTGATGATATTGCTAATACTCATGCTACTATTTTTACTCAAGTTAAGGATATGATTGTGAAAGCCCAACAATCATACGCTAAATAAGCTAATAAGAAAAGACAAGCCATGAGTTTCAATATTGGTGATTATGTTTGGTTACACATTGAAAAGAGAGATTGAAAAGTGTTGAGAAATACCCTGTTGTTAAATTAGCAGCTAGATTTTATGGGCCTTTCAAAATAATTCACAAAATCAATGACAATGCATTTAAATTAGAACTACCCAAACATTGGAACATCCATAATACTTTTCATATCAGTTTGTTACGACCTTTCAGAGACCAATTACTTATTACGCCTTTCAAAACCCTCCTTTTTTAGAAGAAGAACTAAAATCCTTGAACCTGAAACTATTCTAGACACTGACTTTATGACCACTAGAACTGGCCGTAGATATTTTAGGTATTTTGTTAAGTTTAAAAATCATCGTTTTGAAGAGGTCCAATGGATGCACGCCTGCAACCTAAGTGCTTACCCCTTACTAATGGCTCCACATTGAGCTAATAACAATTGAGGATAATCGATATCCCACCCCGAGGATATGATGCCAGGAGGCATATTTCACGGTGGATTCCGTGAGGCTTTTTGGTGGATTCCATAAAACTATTTATTTGTTGGGGTTCGTACACAAGGAGGATTTCTTGTGCAAGAAGTTGACAGGAATGCTTATCATTTTCGAGCATTAGATTAATTTAATGTGCTTGTGGGTGATTCCATACCGAGTTCGTGATTTCGTAAAATACATATTAAATTAAAGGATATTTATTACAAGTTTAGAGAG
The DNA here is from genome assembly GCF_053477565.2 of Lygodium microphyllum. Classification (NCBI taxonomy): domain Eukaryota; kingdom Viridiplantae; phylum Streptophyta; class Polypodiopsida; order Schizaeales; family Lygodiaceae; genus Lygodium; species Lygodium microphyllum. Next base: position 31,348,833 of record NC_141155.1, read on the forward strand.
CACACTCGAATTAAATTAAGAATAGGTCAGAGTTCCAATCTATTTAATTATTTTAGAGCTGAAGACTACTAGGTATTCACTTTTGTTGGGTTTTATTTAATTATTTTTAACAATTGTGAATGCTTCAGTTGTGATGTGTAGAGTAAGTGACAATTGTGTTGGGTAGCACCAGGCGATGGCGTGAATCCAAATGCCTAGAAGAGTTACTATTTTTGATGGGTGCGCACCTTATCATTAAAGATCGTGGTGTCAATATTTATTTAAGTGCGCTTATTTATTAAAGTTCTTGATAAAACATTTATTAACCTTAGATACTCGATTAAATATTTCATTTTTTGATATTTTTATTTGGGCACAACCCAACTTTTGGACGCTCAAACACCTTACTTTAAATTTGGAAAAATACAAAGGCAAAAAGCAAAAGCATGCTTTTTGTAAAGTGGGCTATTTTTTAGCTTAAAGATAAATAATTTATAAATACATGCCTTGTGAAGTGCTCACCCAAGGCATGGGGGGAGATTGCACCCGATTTGTCTCTTTTATCTCATGGCGGGCAAAATTTCTTTTGCTTTGTACTTGAAATTATGAAGATTTGTAGAGTTCTTTGTTCTTGGGGACCTTTCCAAATTCACTACGCACGCATACAACATCAGATCTGTGCACCACAAAAAGCCAAAGGAGATCAGTGTGGCATTATCCCTTCACTGTCTAGAGGGATGGGTGACGTTGATCCGCTCCTGGCGTCAAGCAAGGAATGGGTGCAAGTATTAGAAAATCCTAGGGATTAATGGATGAAAGACAAAAGAGAAGGGTTGGAGGTTTGCAATTGGATTAAGGGCCAAAAGCCAAAGGAGAAGGGTTGGAGGTTTATATCGATGGTGGTTGAAGCAAGTGTCGTATTATCCCTCCACTGTCCAAAGAGATGGTTAACGTTGCTCCTCTCACGGCCTCACCTGATCCCCCGTCACTCAAGGAGCAGGCACCTCACCCCTCTGGACGCGGATCGGTCAACTCAAGACTTGGAGTCGGCGCCTCTTGCAAAGAGAGCCTGATCTTCTCTCTCATGCTCAACAATGGCTCATCGATCTACATCCCACACCAACTGGATCTATCCTCCCTCTATGGGTTAGAAGTGTCAAACTACACCAGGAGGAAAGAACGGCCACCTACCAATGTGCTACTTATAGGGATGTGGCATAGGTGTGCTTATCCCATATGGGAGATTGATGTAATATCATGAACCTCCACTTCAAAATTGCCACATGTATTAAGAAAAATGTGATGCTATTTCTTTGAGATATTCTTGACTTCTGATGTGCTAGTGGACCACATTGTTGTCTTCAAGCCAATTAGATTACATCCCATCCTCCCTCTGTTTTGCTCTCTGATGTTCCCCTTTCATTCCCAACTTGCCTTTCATTTGCTGCATGCACAATTCCCTCTCTAGCTTTTGTGTCACTCGGTTGATATTGGCTTTCCAGCTCTCTCTCTCTCTCTCTCTCTCTCTCTCTCTCTCTCTCTCTCTCTCTCTCTCTCTCTCTCTCTCTCTTTATGTATATATATTCTAGTTAAGGTGAATCAATGAATAAAGTCAAGATTACTTCAAAGAACATGTATGTGTGAGTGCCTTAGAGCATTACTTTGAGTAGTTAAGTGCCTTAAAAGCCTAAAAATGTGTATCTTAATGTGGATAAATATGGAGTTTTCCCACTTGCCATATAGAGCCCTTAACTCACAGCTTTAGGATCCCCATCTAGGGTTGGCCTACTCCAAAAGAGAGCTTTTTATTAGTAGCTTGCGTATGAAAAATCCTAAGTTGTATCTCAATTGTGAAAAAAAATATGTAAATGCATTTGCCATGTTCTTGTGTTATTTCTTTTTCCCCATTGAACGAATGAGGCCTATAAAGGCCAAAAGTTTTTAAAATGAGCAAAATAGAGAATGTTAAATAATAGTTTTCATTATGTTTTAGGTTGTCTCTTTTGGAAAGGCTAAAGAGATTTTTTTTATTATCACTTGATCAGTTTTTTTGATAGGTCTACTTCTTTTGTTTGATCTCCTAAACAATCAAAAGGAAAAAAGGAGCGTAAGCTAGATGGGTGATCATTTATATTATTCTAATGCAAAGAGATGGATTCTTCATTATCTACCTCTTCATGCATTCTACGACATGTAGGCCTAGGCATAGAAGTACCTAAAGGATAATTTTGACCATTTCCATGATATTTGAAAGCACTAGCATGAATAACCAAACCTTATTTGGCATACCAAGATCTAAACTTAGGAAATACAACGTTGTCAAGTGTTTTCTCATAAACTAAAAACCCTTAGAGAAACATTAGATAGGTAGGTTTTTTGTAGCTTACTTGTTTGTGTAACCATTTATTTTGTTATTTTGTAGCTAGATTTTTTGTGTTTGTCTACATCAAGAATTGTTTTTATCATTTTATTTGGATTTTTTAATTGTGAAAACCTAATAGTCTTGGTCGAGATTGGTGTTTTTCTTGGATAGATTGGAGCAAGATTTTAATCATAGCTACTCAGCATCCTAAAACATGTATATTTTCTTACTGATATCTTTACACATCATGGGGATTATGGGCTTGCAAGCACTTCACGTTGCACTTGTAGAATACACTACACTTGGAGATCATCTCTTGATTTAATCAATTATTTCCATGCCATGGGTTCGATTGACGTCCTTTTCACCATCATTGAGCACTTCACGGCATGATGCCCACTATAGCTATATGCAGTAAATCTTAGATCCACACACACTTGAGAGAGCACCTTTCATTGTGCATGCATAGTTCTTTGCATGCATGAGAGTTGAGATATTCATCATCAAATTAGGAACCACTGGTTAAGTGGGAAGGTGGATGGGTCAGTTTGAGGATCATGAAGGTTTTCTTCAATTGTGACATGGGTTGGACCATGTTTTGTTGAGTGATTGTGAGATTTTGGGTTGGTGGAGTAGAGTATAACATTTCTTCTTTGCTGAGAGTTTAAAGATGAGGTTAAGGATCATAAATTAATCAAGGAATTGTGTTTGAATCTTGCATAATGCACGGGCACTCATAGACGAGGTTAGGCATAAATTTTTCAATGCACCCATATTTTTGCATACAACATTGCTTGTATGATTGCATTACATATATTTAACCTTGCATTTCTTCTTGAATCATATGTGACTGAGTATAGAGTTCATTTTCATAACATATTGTTGGATAGGAAATATTGCATTGAGACAGTAGCATGTATATTACAAGAGGGTTTTGAGGATGGGAAATTTGAAATAGATTGTCTTTAGAAAAATTCCAACGGCAGTGAAAGATATGGCTAAGGCAATAGCCTCTGATATTTTTATCACACCATTTTTTATGGGCTTTCTAGTTAGGATAAAGGAAAATAGCTAGAAAAAGTGAAGTAAAAAAAGATGTAATTGAAAGTAACAAAGAGGATAAGAACTTCGTTGCAGAGAAGGACGATGCAGGTTCTCCATGAGATGGGATGTCAAATTTGTTTGAGAGCATTCTAACTTAGCTATGTGTTTGTAAGCTCAGGCCTGAAGAAAAGGAAAAGAAGAGCAACCCTTGCAATTTTGTTGAGAAGCATGAGGATGTGTTAATGGATCTACCTTGTGAAGGTTTACATCATCCTAAAAAGAAGCATGTTTGGGTTTGTATTTCAAGAGTGTCATCTATGTTGGGTTGTAGTTTTATTATTGATGGCCACACAAATTGGAGCAGCAATGATTAGTTAGGAAAAGACTATGGTGGTTGATGGGGATAGGTAGTGGGTTTAGAGAAAGATCTTATTTTTGCAAATAGACAATGGAAACCTGGATGCCATTGCAATGTTGAAGAAGGAGTCTTTTTAGATCAAAGGAGCTTGCGTTGACTGGAAAAATCAAAGTTTGTACTACATGTTTGTACTGGATGCCATTGCAATGTTGAAGAAGGAGTTTTTTTAGATCAAAGGAGCTTGCGTTGACTGGAAAAATCAAAGTTTGTACTACATGTTTGACTAATACTTGACGTGTGAAAGAAGCTCGGGACTACAACTAATGATGAAGTGAAGAGAGATTATCTTATTAATATGCATTATGGAGGCTAGTGACCTCTCAAACAGATTGTATGGGCTTGTCATCATGATAGTCAAGACCAAGTTCTGTGGTACAGGGTTAATGATTAGGAGCGGTTGGCTATTCTACTAAGGGCGAGGCGTGTTAACATGAAGGAGTCTACTTATGATGTGTTTCTTGAAGGGATGTATGGTTCATGCTAAGGCAATCTTGTTGCTAAATTTGTGAGCTTCTTCCAAGGAGGAAATGGAAGAAAACGAGATGATCTTGATCATTGCTCAATGTGCAAAGTAAAAATCCTATTGTAGCACATGAGGCTACCAACATATGGAAGTAGAAGCTCCATGTTTTTGGGTGAGGATTGTTTGTCATTGACTAGTTGGTGAGTTTTTAGGTTGACTTCCCTATGTGTGAGCTATTTTGGGGACTTTTATTTGTCGTGATGAAGTTGAATCACCATATTCATCACGATGGCTTGCATGTGATTTGGAGGAACTTACACTATGTCTTTCTACAATGAAAGGGTAGCATAATGGATGGAGTGATTTGTGGCATCACTCCAAACCATGGATTTGAAGTTCATGTACATCCTAAGCATCATACAACTCAATATGTGCTTCAAAAAAGTGGTTTGGAGTATAGTAGACAAAGCCACGCTTAAATGCATAAAAATTAAAAGTATGAGAATGAGAAAAGCCAATAAGGCTTTCCAAAAAGTTTTTAATGTTTTGAAAATCTAAAAAGCTCAAAAATAAATATTATCATCACCTAAGGGAAAACTATATAAGGGGATGAAACCAAGGAGTTTGGGGGGACCCTTCTCTTGATACTGAAGTCTTGTATGTGAGGAGAGGAGGATCGCACCCATGTTTTGGAGCAAGATTTTTTGTTCTTCAAACTTCGAGTTTCTTCTTCCCTCCATTGTGTCCTCTTCTTCGGATTTTGTGACTTCTGTGAGAGCCTTTACAAATCTCTTCTATTGGATTGTCATTATCTTTTCTACCAGCTAGGCTCTATCTTCTTCTACTACACCTTTCTCATGCTTAGCCTTTGGAAGTTTGCAAGCAAGGTCCTCCATAGGCCCTAAGCTTTTTTCCTCCCATTGGTCAAACTTTTTCCTTTCTTGCTCCAACTCCTACTCTTGCCACTTTATCAATACTTCTAAAATGCTCATGTGTTCTTGCTTGCTCCATTGGAGGTGCTCCTTCTCCTAGGTCAGCATGGCTATAGTCCTCTTGAGATCTTCCTATCCTTTGGTGGCTTCCTCCCACTACTCTATCAATTTGAGGGTTCTTTCCTTCATTTGCTTCACTTCTTCATCATCTAGTCATAATTGTACAATTTTCATTTCTTGCTCCTTTAGCCTCTCTTCCACTTCTACCATAATTTAGGAGGTCTCCTCATGGAGGGATTATGCCTTTTCCATACTCTCTTTCTCTTGTATATTCTATGCCAATAACTCTTCATACCTCTCATTATCCATGGTCTTTCTAGAAATGGTAGATAGCTTTGTTTCTAAGAGTGTACGCCTCCCTAGTGTATTGCCACTAGATTGTAACATAGGCTTTCTTTTCCTTTCCAAGGCTAATACCACTTTCTTCTATTTTTCTTCCTTCTCGTCCCTTTGCTCTCCCAAAGTCTTAAGAAGGTCATCATATTCCTATCTAGTTCCCTAAGTAATACGAGGAACCTCAAACGAGGTGTCCTCTAGCCAAGGCACCTTCTCCATCCTCTTTTTTGACTCAACTTCTTCTGTTTCAATCCTCTTTGACCTTGGAAAGGTAGATCCCACTGATAGGCATATTGACAAAAATAAGTAGAATGCTTCCACCCATTGCTAGCCTTCACTTCGGATCTAACTATCTCCTTCCAATCTACAAAGCAGTGGCAATGGTACTGAGACAATAGGTAGTGTGGTTATTTCAAGTGCTTGGCTAGGCTGATGTGGTGGTGTTGATAAGGGATGGACTTTCCCCTTACCCTCAATCAACTTGTGCCCTTCTCCAGTAGCTATACTTCCCACTTTGCTTAACTGGTTGATTGGTATTGGGTGGTGCTTCCATTGGGGTTTCTTCTCTTCTATGTTTTTCCTCCATTGAGTTTCATAGAACCATGTAATATTCCTCTTCTGCTTTCTTTTCCTTGGCTTTCTCTTCACTTCAGCTTTTCTAGACTCCTCTATGGCCATTTCCAATGCATCTTCTTCTTCTGAGGGAGTCTTTTCTTCTTCTCTCTATTTCTTGTTGCTGGTGTCCTTCTCCTTTTGTAGGCCTTTTCTGCTTGTTCTTCTCCAGGTCATCTTTTTATGGCTCTTCTTTGTTCATGGCCTTCTCTTCCTTCTGCTTCTCAATGTTTTTTAGCTCTGCTTACTATGCAACTACTAAGATAGAGAAGGCTAGATGAATGCCTTTTGAGATGAGAGAGCCTCTTTTTGAGGAATTGATGTGTCTAAGGAAGCCATGTTTAATCTCTCTTGTTGAGCATATTGAATGGTGCTCTCACTGGTTATCATAAGGAAGAAGAAAAACAATCAAATATGCCGATGCATAGATTTTAAGGAGCTAAACAAGGAGATAGTAAAGGACTACTACCCTTTGCCCTTTATTGACCATGTTTTATATCAATTGGCAAGGTGAGAAGTGTAATCCATTAGGAGAAATATGGACTCTCTTTTTTGCCCCTTAAGGGGTTTCTCTCACTTCTCTCTCTCTAAAAAGAGATTCCAAAATAATATTATAATATGATATCTTTGCAATCAATCAAATCTCATATTTGTATTTTCAATAGATTTCACCTATTCTTTTATTCCCAAATTGTAGGATAATGTCACTTTTTCTCAAAATCCTCATAACTAAAATAATAAAATTTTATTTTCTCTAAAGATGGAGCCAATCATTAATATACAACTCTTTAATGCCCTCGTGACTTTTCAACATGAAAATATATTAGAATCATTCTCATTCTTGCTTCTTAAAAGGGCAAAAGTTAAAAAAAAATATAAAATGATGTACACATCATATTTTAAGATTATTTTTTACCCAGAGACACCTTTTTAACTCGAGAGTTTCCCTGTAAATTTTTATCTTTTTGAGACAAGTATATGCCTGTTTCTGGGCATTTTTTCATTCCCTCTCAAAGCTCTAGTTTTGTCCAAAATTTTGTGTACTATTTTCCTTCCCTCAAAAATACGGTTTCTTGCAAACGAATTCTTTTGAAACAACACTCAGTACTATCTACAACACTCTCTACCCTGCTACAAGTAATCTCCCTCTTCAGTACTATGCTATAAGATATCTTCCTCTTCAACACTGTATACTACAAGCAATCAAGTGATAATGGAGGTATCTTTATTTTTAAAATCTCTCTAACGTTATTATTATTCATAGTTGTTTAATCCTTAAGTGTCAATTCATAGAGAGAGAGAGGGGGGGGGAGGCAGAGAGAGGGAGAGAGAGGGAGAAGGAGAGAAAAGAGAGAGGACTATGTGAGATGAACTAAGAAAATAAGTGATAAGAGTGACGGAGAGTAAATTAGGGTAGAAGATAAGATGATGTTATAGTTATCCAGAAGCCAAGCTTCTGTATAAATGTGTTTAAATATCTTTGATCAATTTTGAGAGAGAGAGAGAGAGAGAGAGAGAGAGAGAGAGAGAGAGAGAGAGAGAGAGAGAGAGAAAGAATCTATTTTGGATTGAACAAAAGATAAGATTTGATGCTAATTAGAGGTAGATTAAAAGCCAAGATTATAGGAAGATTAGGGGTTGATTAGGGTCTATCATGATTGAAATCAAGAGAAAGAGAAAAGATTCAATTGGGTTTAAAAAAAACACAGATACAGTGAATCAAAGGGATGTAACTATGTGATTTGAATGTTAATCCAAGTTCAAATTGGCATATATTTTTCTTTATAGGATGCAAGTGCAGGACATACCAAGAGAAAGAGAGATATTCACTTCAATTGGAGGATGAATATACCCCAATGTTCAAACAAACTATAGAAATGGATGATGCAATAAGATACAAGATGCAACAAGAAATAAATGCACAGAAAAAAAATGTGGACCTTTGGGTTGATGAGTGCATTTATCCACCAAATCCAGCCACTCAAAGGCCACCACAATTTGAAGGGCTTACATCATTTTTAAAGTTTGTTTGTGAAGGCAATGAAGGATTGCATGGATACATAGGCAAACTCGTCACACAAGGATTAGCAGGGGTTCATCAAGCCTTGAAAAATATGTAGAAAATATTACTAGGGAATATGCAAGCTTTGATGGAAAAGGATAGATTATTGGCTGAGAAGGATAGGGAGAACTAGAGCCTACAACAAGCAATGTATGTCATTGTAGATGCTATGCATGCTAGACATGTGCAAAATATGGAGTTACAGTCTAAAGTTATGGACTTAGAGAAGGAGAATTGAAACATAAAGAGGAAGTTCACAAAAAATTTGGAGATTGGGCCCACTTTAAAAACCAAAGAAGCACGTCAGCGCATCTGATTAGTTAAACCAATTCACCAATTAACCAAAGGAAGTAGACAATATCATAGATGGATATATGCTCAATCTACTACAATGAGAAATATGTTCCCTCATGCAGAGAATGATACTATTGTCAAATTCCTAAGAAAGGATATGATAAAAAATGCATTGGAAAATTGTAAATTCAGGGACATTATAGATGGTGTTGCAAGTGAACATCTTAGGGATGTGAGCAACTTGTTTACTGCTACAGATGCCCATGGATTATGTGACAAGGTGGGAATGAGTTCTATGTCCTATAGTATGCTCTATCAACAACTGGATACATTATTTAAGCAAGTCTTCAAAACTAAGCAAGTAATGCCTCTGCCAAAACCATTTCATGTGAAGAAGGCTCAAAAATAACTAAATGATAAAGTTTTAGAACTAATTGGTGAGCCAATGCATTTGGAAAATACACACATATTGTAGTATGGTTCCAAAGAAGTTGCATTTGTATTAAATGCATCCAACAAATTTGTATTGTATATATGTAGGGTTCAAATTGTTATGGTCAAGTTCTACAATATGTCTATGGAAGAATGTAGAGACAAGATTAAGTTTGCCCTCAAACTTGATGAGAGTGAGATTATTAAGGTGCAAAAACTTGAACGTGTGTGTATAAGACTTATGAATCAAGCATTGGATCCCAACATCGATGAGAACCATCCTTTATGCTTCAATGTACAATCTGAGAATGAAATATGGTGGCTTGCAACATTTGAAATACCAAAGTAGCACCATTAAGTGCTTAAAGTTTTTTTTAACCTCACTAATATACCCAGTGTTATTCAACAACAATGTAATGGAGCAATTTTACACACCAAGGGGTTTGGAGACTATCAATTTAATGGGATCTTTCAGGTGATTTAAAAAAATTGAAGTATATGTTTGGTTTATCAAATGTACTAAATGCAAATTTTCCGCGCATATACTACATGCAAACTAGGAAGAAAGGGAAACATGGAAAGAAAGAATGGCTTGCCCAGGTAAGAAAAAGTCATGAGAAATGGAATGCTAATTCCAATGGATCCAAACTGGTGCGCTATTTTGGAAAAACCACTAACAAGGGTTTACTTTTGCACATTACATTGTTTGGTGAGAATAATTGAGAAGCTAGTATATGGATATATATGCTTTGCATACAAGATGCAGCCTATGTTAGAAGTTGATGCTATATGCAAGAAGGTAGAACAAGTCCTCTTTAAAGTTGGATTGCATGGGGACCAAGTAGAAATAAAAAATAATGAGAAAAAATTTAAGAAAGAGTGGAAATATCCCTTGTAAACCATGCTTTGGCAAACCCAAGACTAGGAAGTTTATATATCCACCTCAAGATGAGGAAGGCAATGTACTTGTAAAACAACCAAAGAAGTATGAAACATGGAAAAAGTTGCACCTTATTGTTCTGGATTGAAGCAATGGTAGACGAACGAGATGTTTTTCAAAGTTGATTTCTAACTGTGTTTTTTAATTATGAAAAGTTGATTTCAAAATCCTAAGACAAAGATATGAAAATTTCAAACCTTGGAACATTCACTAGGCTAAACAGAGAGGGGCATGAGGGGGGTGGTAGGAGATAGAAAGAGGCAGGGATGGGGCGGAGAAATGCAATAAAATGATAAATTTAAAGTTTATTTACACCATAGTAAGTTTAAAAGTTTCCTACTTAAGTTAAGTCTCTCCTTTCATTTTTTCCCATTACTCTTTAGTCTACCCTCCATCTTTCTATCCTTCATCATCACAACCATGGCACCTGCAAGAGCAAGAGCTCAACACTCTTCCGAATCTAGTGAGCATACTCTGAGTGACAAAGGTCCCTTGGTGGCTGACAATGGTGGCCCTAGTGTAGCTAATAATGGTAGCGCTACTATGTCCAATAATGGTGGTCCTAGTGTGGTCAATAATGATGGTGTGCCATTTTCTAGAAATGGTGGTCCACATGCTACAGTTGCTCCTCCTCCCACTATTGCTACAACTGGTAACACACGTTCTCCAATACATAAGAAGAGAAATTGGAGACTAGGCACAACTACGCTATGTGAGATAAGGAAATTCCAGAAGAGTGCACCATTCTCTAGGTTGGTGCGAGAAATACTGCAAGATTTGCAGTTAGGGAATTATCACAAGTTCTTTTCAAGAAACCATGCAAGGAATATGAGGTGATGGTCAAGCCAAGCCTTGCTTGCTCTCTAGAAGCAGCTGAAAGTTACTTGATTGATCTAATGGGTGATTGTCAACTTTTAGCCATTCATGCCCAACGGTATCATTATTAAGCAAATAGATATGGTTCTTGTTCATAGAATCCACAACAACAAGGATGCATTTAATCTTAATGTCAAGAATATGCTTTGAGAGGCTATCTTGTAATGGGATCTATGCTTTCAGCTTAGGTTTGGTTGTAGATTGTAAGGAGCTTAGTTTTGGGTTATCTTTCGAGTAGACCTTCAAGTATTTAATAGCAGTGGCTTACAAAATGGAGCTAAATTTTACCTAGCTCTAGTTGTACTTGGTGGGATGCACTATCTACCATGTATTTCATGGTTTCGTAATGCCAAATCTCATATTTGACGTTCTATTTTGCCATGATTTGCATTGTGCATATTTTTAAGTTTCTAATTTTGAAAGTAGTTTTGTTGAGGATAAATTCAATGTACAATCATGCACACATTAATGATCAATTGTACATGGGCCAATGCACTATATCTTTATTGTATTTAGCAGTTTGGTAACACTATATCCGATATTTGATATTCCATTTGATCCATGAATTATTTTTTGTGAAATTTTAAGTTTCCAATATTTCACATAGTTTGGTTGACAACACATTTAATATGCAGTTGCACACACTCAGTGGTGGTGAGTTTTTTTGTTATCAATGAAGTATAATTCACTTAATGCATTTTCAAATAAGAAAGATTGAACCATCAATTTTATAATTTAAAATTTGGTGAAACTTCACCCACATGTTGGGCATCATAAAAAATCATGGATATTAAAAAATTGGCCCCATCAAAAGCCCCAAGGACACTTGTCCAGAGGATTCAAGGCCCTAGACGCCAACAGCCTTTGGATAGGTGTCCTAGAGACTTTTGATGAGGCTAATTTTTTTTTGGGTAGTTGATGTATCCTAGAGGAGTTCATAGGTAAAATTTCACATCAATTAGATCACTGGTCATATTTTTCCAAAGCTTGGATATATTAATTCAAGTTTAAGGGTTTTTAAAAAGTTTAGCTACAAGTTTAAATTTTCACTTCATTTTACACATTTCACTTTTGAGTTTTGATTTTTCTCTCCTAGAAGACATGGCACACACCAAGAAAGTAGCCCAAAGACACCCCCTAGAAATCCCATGCATAGGTCACCTCCCCCAGCTCCATCACCACACCAGCATCACAAGCGTCGATGAAGGCCACACACATTGGCTCTTCGTGAGATCTGCCATTACCAGAAGACCACATAGCTCTTGATACCAAAGGCTCGATTCCAGAAGCTAATGCATGAGATTATGGATGGCATACTAGTTAAGAATAGCTAGAGGCACTTCCCAGATCGATCACCCTTGCAACAACTCGGTCCTTGGACTGCCCAAGCCCTCCTTGCACTACAAGAAGTTGCTGAAGCTTACCTCATCAACTTGTTTGGAGACTCCATCTATGTAGCAGTTCATGCAAGGAGTGTCACTCCATCACTGATAGGGATTTGCAGATCGTGAGGTTCTTTCGGCGATGGAAGGATAGTCCTTGCGGAGATCAACAACGATAGGGGTGTACTACTAAAAAATATATAGAAGGTATCTTTCTAAGAGATTTTGTAAAACCTTGGTTGTAATGGATCCCATGTAAAATGTTATGAATATGAATACAAATTTTTTTGTGCATATTATTTTTGTTTATTCACTTGTTATTTGTTTTATTTATGTCTTTGAGTTATCGTTACATGTGTTCAAATAAATACATGTTACGCATGAACTCGATAAAGCACTACATATTAAATTTAGGGTATGAATCATGTTGCATATAAATCAGAGAAATAAATTTAACATTCAAGTAAAAAACAATAATAAACGATGCGTATGACAAACTAAATTGCACACAAATCCAACAAATATCGATTTTCATTACTTCAAGAGAATATTACAAATTGCCTTACATTGGTGATGAGATATCATTTGGCAATAAGTACACCCACTCTCTCCTAGGCTTCTTCAAGCTACACTCCCCGTGGTCAGAGCTATTCTTAAATAGGTAGCAACACATTTTTCCCTAGTAGTTTCTACCTAAAGACATTGGGGACTTGAATGCCAGAAACAATGCCACGGGCTACTATGGAAAAAAGTGGCCTAGATGTAGTACTAGAGAATAAGTAGAGGAGCTTTGAACGTCAAAGCAACAATACTTTCTCCAAGCTAGATTTCGTTGGGATGGTCTTGAAGGGCCCAACCTTCGTTAGTGCCCTCAACTTCAAGAAGTTCTTAGCAAAAGCCGAAAAGCATGTCTTATACAACAATGTCCCCCACAAGCTAGCCAATATACTCCTTCAATGTCGAGCTCTACACCCTTCCTTGCCTACCAGATCTGCCACCTTGTCTAGTTGAAAAATCAACTATATAGACAATGTCCTGCATCACATGAGTTCAGTGTAAAGCTTACTATGTTAGACTCACTATGCATGGAGTATGCTAAAGATATACACATAGAATTCACGCAAAAATTTACCAGTAGTGCCTCTAAGGCATCTGGAGCATGGAGATAAAATTTTGCCAAGACCGGGCCCCCAGAGCAGCCCTTGCTAGAGGCTCATGTTTGGGGGTCTGAATCTGCAATGCGAATCCAATAACATTACCTTCTCTGCATCATCTATCTTCTACTATAATGGAGCATCCAGGTCTACTCTTACAACTCAGCCACCCTTGTCTCTATCTTGGGAAGGTAATGTGTAGTGGGGTTGAGGTCTAAAAATGCTTTATTGCAACCGCTTGAACTCCTCATCTAAGATCTCATACTGTGGCACTGCATTCTCAATTTGCTTTTGGATGCTCACAATGGCAGAGATGTCATCGATACTTGTGCCATCATATTGAGCCACCTCATCAACATGTGCTCGATCATCTTGTATATCAAAATCTATAAAATCACCAGGCGCATCACGCACCATGATACAATATAGTTCTTCTTCTCTTAGCTCCAAAATTTCTAGTATATCCTGCATGAGTAGATATTCCACCCCCTCGATGATGATAGCATTGAGAGAAGTGAGGGGTGGCTCATTGCTTGTCAGTGTCTCATCAGGGCAAGGAGGTGGGTGCACAATGGCTAAGATATCTGTTGTCTCTATGCTGAGATCGAGTGTGATATCCTCAGGCTCCCTCTCAAAATACTCTAGCTATGACCGAGAGGATGTGTCAATGTCTTTTTCACTGTCCTCTTGCACCTCAGTGCACAAAATATATATGGCAAATGCTACATCGTGCTCAATGAGATCCATCATGGCGTGGTCATGGGATGAGGTGGACACTGCTTTGGCATGGAGATGCTATCCCATGCGCATGAGGGCTCTATTTATCACCTTTGCATGGCTCGATCCAGCACGTAAACTATATAAGAAATCTATAGGGTCTACACCAACAAGCGAGTCCTCTAGACTCAAGGTCATGCAAAAACTAGGGTATATCTGGTCTCCTATGTGTGCGTAGTATGTGGAGCTAATCCATGGGGCAAAGGCAGGAGTGGTAGCCACAGCACACAAAGAGAGAAGGAAGGAGAGCACAAGTGTAGGAAAGTAGAGAATGAAAGTGAAAATGGGTTTGGAGTTATAGCTTTTATGTATTTAGGGCTTTAAATAAAAGTTCTTTTTTAACCCTAAAGTTTCAAATTAAAACTCTTACCTTAGTTTCTTTATTTCAATACTTTAAAGTCATTGTCAAAATTACTCATATAGACAAACACTTTATTCTACATGATTATATCCTTGAATATACTTGGATCACTGAGTATATTCAAGTATAACTAGAGAATTTTTTTTAAAAAAAAAAAGAAATCTAAAAGACCTTCAAATTCCCTTGTATCCAATTTAATATTTAAATTTAAGAAATTAGTAGAAGAGATGCTATAATATATGATTGTGCAAAGACAATATTGCATATATTATAAAACTCCAGCCCCTACAATTTAATTATGATTTTAACCAACACGATTGACTAATTACAGTATGTATTATCACACACTTGGATTAGAGTAAAATAAGATTATCTAAATTGAAAGTACTCAGAAGTTTAAAAAAACTTTATATTTGTTCTTTTAAAAAAAATACAATGATTCCACTATCTCAAGGATATGTAGACAAGCCCATTGTTTACATGTCATGGATTGCTCACTACAAATCTAAACTTTTTTATTATATCTAACTTGAAATAGAAGTTGCAAAGGGACTCATTAGACATTAATTGGATTTTTTATCTCAGAAAAGAAATAATCCAATGCCTCTTTGTGTTGATCACAAAAGGATTATGACCATTCCACAAGATAACTACATATATGAGAACTATATGTGTCTCATCTCGGGTCTCTTGATCTAAGCTAATCCACTCCCCTTGCAAAAGTCACCATCTTCTATATCAAAAGCAAATGCACAGGGTTTTTCTGGCAATGAAATACTTGTAATAAAAACAAAAATAATGGTGAGTAAATGTGACTAACATAACAATTCATCTAAGAAAGACCTATGTCAATTAAATCAAGACATTCAAAGTCGTAAAAATTCATTTACTTGAATGTGATATCAGATTGGTTGACCCTACACTCAATTCTCTCATCAAAATGTGTTCTTTTGACTTGCCAAGACTCACCCAATAGCTGACTCATCCATTCCTCAGATGGACACTTGCATTGATAAGTAATCTTTGTTTTCTTCAAAACACCACATGAACCAAACAAATGTGTAAACAATGAGAATGGAATAAACCAAATAAGATACACATCTTTGGAGCTTGTGCTGGATTTCATAGCACTATTAGTTTTATCTTGGACTTGCATGCACTTGTCAACTCCAAGCTACCAATCAACCATTAACCACTAGATAGTGGCAACAATGGGACATGCTGCGATCTTTGGCTTTCTATTACATAAAATGAAATTAAAAAAAAGATATTTTGAGTTGCAAGTTGACTTCTAGAGTTACTATCATAGATCAAAGAACCTATGTCTTCATGCGAAACATATATCTTGCCGCTCAAACATTCCAGATTTTTCCATTCATGAAAAGTTGATGGATATAGAGATGTCACTAAAACAAGATTTAATTATAACACTGCAAAGATTTTTTTAAAAAACTTTGATGAAAAATAATATACAATGATATAATTTAAAAGCTTGATGTTCTGTTTATAATTTGCAACGTATTTCTTGTTGTGTACAGAGTTTTGTTTATACATATAAACATGTTGGATCAACACTTTTGTTACTGTACTTGTTCCATTTAACACTTTTCTGAACTCTAAAATTCTACATTTCCAATGCTTGCTAGGGTTTGCAACATCCTTATGCCTAGCCTTGAAACTCCCTCCAGTACTTGGGTGCATCAAAACCCAATCCAACTTATAATAGTTATCACAAATCCAATTACCGCCACTATCTTTAATTGAAGGCCTCCACTACAAGTATGTTCCTCCTTGAAGACATCTGTAATAACCAAATATAAAATCTACTTATCAGCATGTGTATAATTTGCAAATGTTCTCTTCAAATGAAATGAAATTAAAATGGAGCAATTAGAAAAAGCATTGTAATTGTAATTCTTTTCACAAAGAAGCCTAGAGATGTTGAGCAAGAAGTTAATTTATAACAAGACTATTGTTCCTTCACTAACAGATTCTTAGAGTAAAAAAGCAAAAGAAATATCGAGTCAAAGCATACATATAACTTATATCGGCTTTGTCCAAATGAGTTGAAACTTAACCATGGAGCAACATAAAAAAGTGACAATATACTCATGGCTTTCTTTGCAAAGAAGCCCAAAGATGTTGAAGAAGTTGAGCTTTAAATAAATCTTTATTCTCCACCCTTGGAGACTCGGAGTAAAAAAACAAAGGAAAGCTTAGCATGCAAATATCTTGCATTCATTTTGTCCAGAAAGACGAGATAAAATTTAGCTGCGGAGCAACAAAAAAACAAGACAACATACTTGTAACTTTAATTACAAAGAAAATGTAAGATGTTGAAGAAGAAGTTGAGTGTTTAAAAGATCATTGTTAGGATGTGAGAAAAGGGAAAATCAAGCAAGGGGCCAAGTTGGATAGGGCTATGCAATCAGATTTCAATTGGAAGGGAATGAAGACAGGTTCACATGGAAAAACAAACAAAAACACACACAAAAATACCCGATTTGACAGAATAATTAATAACTGACAAATTGTACATCAGAATGATAGGCAATAAAAAGAAAAATGGGCCAAGAGAAGGTGTATGGCAAGAGTAGCTCATCAAATTGCAGTTTCTCATTTACATACATTCTAAGCATGTTTTCTAAAACTTGGCTCACTCTCTCTATCTCTCCATCTATCTACGGATGAAATGCTGTACTTATGATTAATTAAGTTCCAATGGCTTTAAATGTGGCTTTCTAGAGTTAGATGTAAATGTCAGATCCGATACTTTTAGGCATGCCATGCAAACGAAATATTTCTTTCACAAACAATCTAGTGACATTCAAAGATGTGTCTATCTTTTTCATAGAAAAGAATTGTGTCATTTTTGCATGTCTATCCACTACCACAAAAAAGAGAGTGTCATACCCTCCCCTAGAAACAACATGGAGATTAGTGATAAAATCCATAGATATGGATTTATACTTTTGGTTAGGTATATCCAATTGTTTCATTTCACCATGCGTACATTTATGTTTAATTTTCACTTGTTGGCACTCCAAACATTCCTTGGCATATGTTATAATGTTCTTCTTCATCCTTGGCTAAAAGAATGAGTCATTGACTTTGTTGTAAGTCATTAAAAATGGACGATGAGTAGAGAAAGGAAATTTGTTTGCACACCTTAAGAAAACTTTTCTTGAATTTTAAAGCAGTAGGAATACACAAACAATTCAAGTAATAAAGTTTTCCTTAAGCATATGAAACTTACCATCATACATTTCTCCCAAATTTTGATTTAAGAATTTTTTAAAAAAGAGTACATGGGATCATCCTATACTTCAAGTCACAAATCATCAATCAAGTTAGTTCATATAATAGATAAACTATTACATATAGGTCTACAACTTAAAGCATCATCAACTTCACTTTCCTTTTCTGATACATATTTAATATGAAAGTCATATTCACATAGCAATTGCAATCACCTCTTTTGTTGATTATTTAACAAAGGTTGAGTAAAAATATATTTTAGACTTTGATGATTAGTTCTTAATTCAAATTTTACACCAAGTAACAAATGTCTCTAATGTTTTAAAATGTGAACTACAGTCTTGTGTCAACGCACATCCTAATTACTTCCCACTAGCATCACAAGATGATAGAAAAGGTTTTACCATCTCACCAATTTATGTGCAAATTTTCAGTCACTTTTCCTTTCAATGTTTCAAAGGCTTCCTAACATGTATGTGACCAAACAAAAGGTCTAGTTTTCTTAGTCAATTTAGTTGAATGACTAGCTATCTTAGAAAAATATCAAATGTGGGTTCTCTCATACTGAGCTAATCCTAAGAAGCTTCTCGCATCCCTCACACATTTGGGTGCATGCCAATCCACAATAGTCTTTATCTTCTCTCGATCTATATGAGTTTCCTATTTAGAAATAACTCTTTCTAATAAAAAATCTTGTCTTTTGTAAAGAAATATTTAATCCGTTTAGCATAAAATTTATGTTTCCTTAAAATTTGAAGAGTTTTTCTAAGATGTATCTCATATTCCTGATGATCTTTCAAATATACAAATATATCATCCAAGAATGCAAGAATGAATTCATCAAGTTGTGAATGAAAAATGTTATTTACCAAATGCATAAATATAGCTAGTACATTAGTTAATCCAAAAGCATACCTAGTCCAAAAAGGTGTCTTTGGAATATCCTTAGACTTTACACAGATCATAAGTCTATTTTTAAAAACACTTTTGCACCTTTGAATTAACTTAATAAATCATCAATGTGTAGAAGGGGATATTTTTATTAATGATTTACTTATCAAGACCTCTATAATCAATGCAAAGTCTATATATCCCATCCTTTTTTTTTTTTGAATAATATAGAAGCATGCAAGAAGATACAAATGAGATACAAATGGGTATGATAAATCCATTTCTCAAGATATCATTAAGTTGTAGTTTAATCTCCTTTAGCTCTTCTATATTGAATCGATAAGGTGCTCTAGAGTAGGGTTCTATTCTTGGGAACAATTGTATAGCTTGATTCACTGATCTAGGAGGAGGTATACATGGTAGATCATCGGGAAAAACATCAATGTATTCATCTAACAATGTATCTATGTACTCAAGATTCCTCTCTATCTCTTTGGCTTCAACTCTGTAGCAAAGATTAAAAAGATCTCACATTCTTGTTTAATTACCCTCAAATTTTTTGTGGTTGAAATAATTGAATATTACAATCTCTTTCCCTTCCTTGAATTTTAAGAAAATTCTTATATTTTTCTTTGAAAGTTAAATATCTCTCTTCACAATCAATCAAGGCACAATTTTGTGTTAACCAATCCATTTCAATTATCATATCTCATTTCCCCATATCAAGTATAGACAAATCTCCCTTATATGTGTTTCATTGTTTAACATGAAGGTTAAGCTTTGAATCAAGCCCTTTATAAAATTTTTTCTCCCATTTGCCAATGCCATTGGCGCTTTATCAAATTTTAGGTTCTGTTCTTTAAGAAGTGTAAGAGACACAAAGCAATGTGTACTTCTGGAATCAATAAGAAAGTTTACATTTTGTTCATCAATGTCACTACAAATTTTGATAATGTAAGCTCTAAGGTCCTGATAGAAGAAATCATGCATTTGATAGGAGAGTTTAGACACTTACCTTCTTCATCACTTCCTTGATCATCATCTCCATCTCAATGTTTTTGGCTTGCAATGGACTGTTCACCACCTTTGCACATTCAAAAGTATGATGGCTTTGCTCCTCGCACAAGTAACAATTTCCTAATCTTCTTGCTCATTCAAGGAATTTTGGATGTTGCTACTATCAAAGAGACTGTGTCTTCTTTTGATTGTTGTTGTTGAAGATACTCTAATTCTGGACTAGTGCTTTTTGAGAACCTTGAATAGGCCCTCTTGGCATAGTATTCAAGATTCCTATTATTGTTGAAATTCTAGCCTAGTCTATTATTTCAGATAGTAGAATAGGAACCTTGTGGATGATGACTTGGGGAAATAATCCATAGACTAGAGGAATTTTTTGCTTTTCTTTCATTGTATTTTTGAATATTTTCATAATTTTATGCCTTTAAAACAACATTAAGAAAATCAGTACCTCTTGATCCCTTGACTTGATATCTCAAGTTATCCTTCAGTCCTTCAATGAACTTGCTTTTTAGGGCATCACTAGTCACTTTAGGAGCATACTTATGAAGCCATAAGATTTTATCTATAAATAAATCATGCTTATCCTCTTAAAAATTCTTGAAATTATAAAATTCTATCTTATTTTCCATATTGTAATGAGAAGAACAATACCTCTTCTCCACCTACATACGAAATTTCTCCCATGTGATAGGTCTAACTTGAGTCCTAGTTTACATATATGACTTCAATCATAGCTTTGCCACAATGTGTAGTTGCGAAATTACAATCTTGGCTTTCCATTCTTTAGAAAATTCTCACAACATGAAGAAATATTCAAGATCTTCAAGCTATGCTTTTGGATCTTCTCTTGTCTTCTTTTTGCCATTAAACCCGTTCCATTTCACCTTCTTGAATATTTTTTTAATATAGCAAATTCTCCAATTCCATATTCAAAAGATCTTTCTCTTCTCTTTGTTTGCTATTGTGATTGAGGTTGTTGAGGTGATTCGCCAATTGATCCGCCCATGTTAATTGCATTCGCTTCACCTCCTAGATCCATGATGATCTATGGTATCTTTGTAACTTTTTCTAACTGGCTTGTTCTTTTTTCAAGTCAAGAGAAGAAGTTGAATGATTTCTCCTTGCTCCTTGACCCTTTTCTCCAAGCTTTCCATATTTATGGATCATAATTAATCTGATACCACTTCTAACATGAGTAGTCACAATTTGATAAAAATCAACAGAATTCTAATAGAGAGATGCTAGTAGAAAAATAGAAAGAGAAATTTGTATTAGATTTTGAAGGAAATAGAGGAGCAACAAATAGCACAATCAAAAAGTACATTGTGATGCCAAGCTCAAACCTCTCAACCACCCCTAAGCTAACTTCTTGTATATCAAAGAATCACAATCTGACTCTTAATCGCACTCTCACTCACAATCTCAATCATAGTCACAATTTTACTCACATTCACTATCTCAATTTTAGATTCTAAAAGAAGAAGATGATGAGGATAACTATTATTTTAGCTTTTATGTGAAGATGGCTTTACATATTTGAAATTTACTTTTCAATGAAGAGTGCATTTTCCAAATGAATCAAAATTGATGCAATCCTCCAAATCATCACTTGCATCATTTTTGACCTATCCAAAGAAAAAGAAAGCATAAAATCAATATACGCTTTTTGTAAAAATAAAAATAAGTAATGAAAATTTTTATTTTTTATTTTTGAAGATTTTCATCTTCAAAATGATGAAGAATTGGACTAAGCCTATGAGATGAAAAAATATTCTCCTTGATCTCCTCTTTAAACTCCATGAGAAGAAGTTTGACTAAATTCTACTCCATTTGACCACAAATCAGCTTCAAAAACAAGTCTTAAACCTAAAAGTTAGAAAACTTTTGACCAAATTTTACCATCAACAAAATTTATCAAAACACTTAAAATGACCTAAAAATCATTTTCAAGCACTATTTACACACATGTAAAAAAATGTTAAATATAAATTTATTGGAATATATCATGAGCTTAATGTCCCACCCTTGTAAGGTGCCACTAATGATCCATGGTGCTCTAAGTTAAATTTAACTTTATTAGAACATATCACATGATCAATACCCCAAGGTCATAAGGTACCACCAATGATCAATACCCCAAGATCAATACCCCAAGGTCATAAGGTACCACCAATGATCCATGGTGGCACTCTAAGTTTTAAGGCATTCATTATGAGGATAATCCATGTGTAAGCATGGACATTAGGTGGATCCTAACTTGTGTGTCAGATGAGGTCCTTATGATTGGATGGAAAAAGGGAGATCTTTGCCATTCAATCTATGCGATTGGATGAGGTCTATGTGATCAGATGGCAAAAGAGTGACCTTTATGGATCTAGCCTTTTAGCTAGATAGAGTAGTTATGCTGGTAGTAACCCGAGGCACAATACATAAATTTTTGAGGTGTGGGAGTTATCACGATAGTCCCTATTTTGGGGTGTGAGATGATGGTAATATTCTCAATGGTAAACAAAAATATTCTTTAAAATATTCCATATTTGCCAATTGTTGAGACGTAAAACGGGCCTGATAATTGTTTTAGGGCTCTAGTTGGGGGCCTTCTATGCTCACCAAACCATTCTCATGGCCTCGTAGCTAGGATCATTTGGAGGCTATACACTACTCTAAATAAATTGATCGTTTGTATCGATTTGTAGTCCAATGATTTTTCCATTCTCAACTCCAACAGAGGGAGTATCCAAACATATAGGTGATCAACACGTCGATTGGCATACACAAAGAGCTCCCCCTAACAGAGTAGTGTGGCTTCTATAGCTCTCCTCCACCCCAGGGACTTGGCTCCATGATGCGCCATCTCCAACATAAAATAGAAGCGTATCACATTCCTCTCATAATATGAATGTAACAATCTAGGAGACTGTATATATTCCTCACTTAATTAGTTTTCCAAGCTATCACACTACCTTACAACAAAGAGAAATCTTACACTCTCAACATTGATTGTCACCTAGACATACAATTGTGATGCCTCTAGGAATTTATCTTCTGATACCATATTTATATTGCATATGCAAAGTGTATGACACTTTGTGTTTAAAAAGCTTAACTAAAAACAAGTCAACATGAAGTATACAAATAATCTTTTCATGATTCCTTTCTACTAGCGTCATGCTACATCATAAAGGAACAAAACTAGGCTAATCCATGCTACTAAACCCCTTAAAACTTGTATAAACCACAACCTATATGCTAAGATATGAAAATAAATTAGTAACTTAATCAAAAATCTTTCCATTGCAACCCCACATCCCTACCGTTTACATTTTATTTGCTTGTAAAAATGTAGGGAGATTTCATGATTTCATGATAAATTTTCATCGGTACAAGCTTTAAAGACACATTTTAACATATAAATTGAGGTAAAATAAGGAAAACCCTCGTACTTTACCTTCATTACACAATCAAAAACATTCTCCTAATTTTTTATCATTTTTAACACATAACATCTTTTTTCTTAACGTTTTTCGTTTATTTGACTATTTTTCATGATTTTTCCCATTTATTTTAGCATACATTATTAATTTATTGATTTTTTTTCTTTCTATGACTTATGTGAAGTGTGATCCATTAGTGTACTCATTTTCATGTCATGTGAATATCATTTATTTTGTAAAATCCAAGAACAACACCACTTTCCATTAAATACTGTGTTTTAAATTTTGTGATCTCATTATTTTTAATATACATAAAGAAAACGATTGAATTTTTTAAATTTCAGATATTGACAAAAATATTCCAAATATTTTCAATCGGCCTTCCATCATACGCACAAAAGATTCATCATAAAATTAAATAAAGATCACTTAATCTAAAATTTGTATACATATGCCTCGTATTTCAAAAAAATGGAGCCATTAACGCTATTTTTTAGCCACTATTGACGTATCCAAATCACTCGATCTATATGACATTATTCTTTTGAACCATCATTTATCTCTGATTTGTCAAATTAGCCCTCTCGCTCTCTCTCATATGTAGCCATATGAACAATGAACAAAGAGGAGAGAGAAATATGTAAAATAGATAATTTTATTTACAATATCATTTTTCTTGCAGTTTGAAGCATCACAGAGAAGAAATTTGAGAATCATGCCCTGTAGATGAAGATGGCAACTTGCACAAAAATGAATTTTTTAATGGGAAAGTAGGGGCATCGGAAAAAAATGTGACCAATCCCATGTTTGTGTCTATCAGTTTTCTTGTTTATGAGAAACATTAGCACTTAAGTTTTATGCTCAATGTCTAAAGAAAGCTCTTTGAAAATGTAGGTAATATATGATTTTTTGTATGCAAATAAATTTATCTTTTTCTTGTTTTTTTTTTTGCAGATGTCATATCCTGGTTCATCTAGCAATGACCCGGATTTGGATCGCATGAATGATACATTGGCCTCCTTTGGCAGGGGGATCAATGCATTTTTTTGGAGGTTTTCCTAGTAGGGAAGACCTCATGGGAGAGATGACCAGACACCTTGGCCGCTCTCCCATAGCGGACGAGGTGTTCAGTGTCATGTCTGGGACGCCTCTGATGTCTTCGCCTGGCACTACTTCCCAAACTCCACATGTAGGTACTCCACATGCAGGTACTCCATATGCAGGTACTCCACATGCTCCACGTGCATCAGCTAAAGTACAAGCATCTGCAGAAGCTCATGCGTCCAGCGAGGCAGAGGGTAATCGACAAAGAGGGAGGAGGGAGAGTCAAGGGGGAGGACGAGGCTTGTGTGGGGGTTGCCTAGGAGGTGGCAAGCGATCACCCTCACTAGTAGATCACATAGAGGAGGTTGTACGCCAGTACTATAGAGTTACAGATGCTGGTGGCATCTTTCATGATGATGAAGGAAGGGATGTAATGGCGTACATGAGGAGCGTCGTGCATGCGACGTATAAAGATTGTTTCATTGTCTTCAAAAATCAGAAAAGCGGCTTGTGGCAGGAGGTGTTGAGGGCAGTCCATAAGAGATACCCAAATCCTGAGGGTGAGCATTCTCGGATGATTGGGGATGCACAAAAGTGAGGGATATGCTTCACAACAAAAGATCCCACCTCATGACACGGGCCAGGGACTCACTGTGGAGGCAGGAGGAGGGGCATGGAGCCTGTAGCCAACCACTTATGTGCCACCATATAGAGTGGAAGAAAGCCAAGAAGAAAGCAGCAGAGAAAGTGAAGAGTCGCCAGCACGCAGAGGCACGACGGATCCAAATGGAAACCATGGGATCGTTGCATTACGGATCGGGCGGCAGAGAGTCGTGGGAGGCAGAATTTGTAAGTATATTTTGATTTCTAATTTTTTTAAATTTATATTTCTTTCAATTCTTTATATATTTTATTCTAATATATTGTGACTCATAATTGTTTGTATATATCTAAATGTTTTGCAGACTACCATCGTTGGTAGGATACCTATCCCTAGAGAGGTAGGTTACCATCGAGGCCATAACCGCGCAGCCACATGGCTTCACTTCTATGAGAAGGGTCTCATCACTGAGGACCAATACAACCAGGCCATGAGGATTCAACAGCCATAGGAGGTATGTTTTTCTTACTTTCCTATTAAAAGTATAGCTAATTATAAATTTTTCTCCACCTTGTCTATGTAAGCAACCCTGATCTTTTGTGTGTGTAGGCGAACCCGGATGTGGAGCATAGCGAGGAGGGGGATAGCAACGCTAGTAGCCATGGTGGTACTAGCGAAGATGTTTCCTCTTTAGATTCGTAGAGGAGCACCATATCTCCTCATGCGGCCTTCTTTTCTTGTATATGTACGATCCATCTTTGAGCCTACTGCTTGCGGCCACGCTTTAGGTCGCAAGCACTTAAACTTCCCTTGTAAATGCTTTTGATATATAATGAATACATGGACTTTTATTTTCAATTCTCGTGCCCATAAGATACATTGTCTTTTTCCCAAATGCACAATCTGATGTATGGGAGGGGGAAAAAAAAACCAGAGAGCATGTGGTTGCTTTCTGGTTTTTTTTTTTCAATTCTGTTTTGTGCGTCTATCCGCGCGTCTAAATTGCAGATAATTCGCGTTTATACGCGCGTCTATAGTGCAGACTACACGTGCTTATACACGCGCTTCATAATTCAAATTTAAAAAATAAATTAAATATCTTTTTAAGAAAAATGACATTTTTTGTTTTCCATTCGTGTCTACCAGTGCTTGTAAAAGCGCGTCTATCAGCGTGTCTATATGCGCGTGTATATGTGCATCTATTGCGCGTCTATTTTTGCATGTAAATTCGTTGATACATGCGATTATAGATGCAAAATGGTAGATGCGCAAATAGACGGGCAGATAGATGCGCCCATACGATTTTCTCTGTATTCAAAAATCGCGTCTAAATGTGCGTCTATGAGGCCTTTTTGTTGTAGTGGTGGATTTTTCAAATTTGAAGGCCCAAATGAACTCCAATTCGCAATCTGATTGGACAGGCGTCTTTGTGGCATCGAACTCCATCAACCTGGCCTCTCCTACGCACTTTATGGCTTCCCGATTCGGTAGCTGCTTTATAATGCCAAACCTTGCGGGGATTAAAGGGAGGGTCAAACGACCTCCGATTGACGAACCGAGACTTGTGTTGGATTCTTGATGTCGAAATGCATCTAGGAAAAATCTAGCTTGGTCATCTGCCACCATTTGATTTTTCATGAAAATTGGCTCTTTAATACCTCTCGGGCACTTTCCAACTCCAAAACAAGCTTCAACGCTTCAAGAACGGGTCCAAATTAGGTCCTAAAATCCAGCTCTCATTGGCGATCACGGGATAGGGTGACTCAACCCGTCGAATCCCACAAACGAGTCTGCACATAAACATAACCACAAAGAGTATCAAGCTAATACAAAATAGATACACAACAAAACACATCACAGCTCTCACCCTACCCCCTTGTCAAAACCAAGGCATGAAATCCACGAGGAGTAGGCCTAGCATAATCTGACAGAAAATCTAAAGCTAGTCATTAACCAACTGCTCCAACATAGTCAAGCTAAAAAGATCTATTAAAGAGGTTATCCTAAGTGGTGGTCTTAACTACCTACCTAACTAAGGACAACTCAACTAGGAGCTCCTACTAGGTGATGACTTCTATAGCGTGATAAAAAAATATTATCTTTTAGCACATTGGGTCTTTAGTCTCTTATTTTCCATACTCGGGCATGTAAAAAGGAGGGAGCTAAGCGTAGTAACCCAAGGAGAGCAAGGCATCGTCCTTAGGTCCTGTCTTGGTACCCAAGAACCTACCATCAAGCCCGCACAAGGCCACACTTAATCCTTTTCTAACACTCACTTTTATTTTCTCTCCAACCTTCTTTTATTCTTATTTTTCTGCTAGAAGCCACCCCTAGGAAGACAAGGCATCAGCCCTAGGTCTTGTCTCGTCCCAAGACACCTACCAGGCCTTCGCAAGGCGATAAACAACAGCTCAAAGATTTTTCTTTCTTTCCATTCCTATTTTTATAGGGGTTAGAACCCCTTTTTACACACCTCCATATATTCATATATTGTCTTTCAGATATTTAGGTTTTGTCTCTTTCCATCATTATTTTAATAGGCTTCTCTAACTGCCTCACAACTTACAAGAACTCCTAGAATGGCTGCCTAGCAGGTCAGCAAAACAGGGTCACTAGAATTCCCATCTAAAACAGGTCTTACAATGCCTGACAATGCCTTGTAGGGGACAATGACTACTCAGACCTTCCCCAGACATATAGAGCCTAATCCTGGGACTTCATGCCTTGATTGCTAATTTCCAATACGAAAAGAAATCCCCCACAAGTACACAGACACATATAGCATGAAAAGACAGGTACTCATAAAGGAGAGATATCGCCTAGATAGGGCCACAAGAAGCTTTAGCGCGACAAAACGCTCCCTCTAAGCTCTTCTTTAAATCTATCTGGCATAGAACTAAAATAGAAAACTATTAACTGCACCCGCACTAGATAGAAAAATGGCTCTCTTGGCCTAAAGAATTAGAACATTTCACTGCAAACTAACTGGCCCTCTTGGCCCACTAGCCCAAGCCTTTCTACTGATATCTCAGTAATAATGGCCATCTCTTCTTGGGTACTATGAGCTGAATGAATGACATCATTAGGTTGATATATCTTATCCCCTTGGTCATCATTCAAACGAATTTCTTGTCCCAACTTTCCAATAACTCCTCCTGTAGGGATAATCATGGATTTATGATCATTCAACTCTTCTCTAATTGGACCATTACATATGTCAATGATACATTCCAAATTAGAGAGCTTCAATCCTATATTACAACTATATATATCATCTCTCACTTGCCTTGGGTCTCACATATATATACTAACTCTACATCAATATGAATCATTCTTTGGGAGCATGTCTTGTGTATCTCTCTCGTACTCTCTCTCTCTCTCAACATGGTATCAAAGCTATGGATGTGTAGCAACAACAAGGAAGATAAATTGTTTCATTGTTTATACTTGATTGAATTCTTTGCACAAGTGATGATTTGATACATGAACTTGTTCAAATTAGAATTATTAGTTAATTTTATGTTTAAAAACAAAACTAGGTCCAGGTGCGTAGCTCTCGTCGTGCTCTCGAATCCTGTCAAAACCGCTTGTCAATCGGAGTTCTGGATCAAAAGTTATGATAGTTCAGGATTCAAGACAGCAATTCTGCTCGAATCTGGGATTCTTTATTTAAAACTGTATTTCTAATTACAGTTCGTTAATCCCCAATTACAGTTTATTAATCACTCGTCTTCGTTAATGATGTTGATTACGACAAGCAAACATCTTGCTATTTTTAGCGATGTTTTATTATCGTTCATGTTCTTTGCTCGACCGAAATAGCACTTTTCTTATATGCGTCATCTCGTCTTGCACGTTACGCCTCTCTATTTCGGGCTTTCTTTTTAGTCACTCAATACTTTTCGTCGTTCTTACGTGCATATCCCTATTTTGATTGTCATGCGTCTCAACTACGCTCGTCTTGATCATGGTTTGCAAATTCTGCGATCTCATCTTATTTGTTTTCTCTCGACATATAGGCATGGCCAATTGCATAATTGTTAACGGATATCCGTCTGGCCAGCGTTCGGTTCCCTTCTTCCAAGGACAAGGCTTTCCTGGGTGGAAACCAAAGATGATGCTAATTCTTGAAGGTGACGAATTATTTGATATTGTTTTGGGTGCCCTGTCTTGCCCAGTTCAACCTATTGATGTGATGAATAACAATTATGTGATTACTGATGGTCCATTATTTGAACAATGGAAAATTGATCATACTGATTGGATTCGTCGTGACAAAGCGGCTCGTCGTTATATATTGTCTACACTTCCTGACTCACTTATGTTGGATGTCTTTCATCTGGAAACCTCTCATGCTATTTGGGAGTATCTTATCTCAACGTTTGAGAAGAAATCGGTCATCGAAATTTTATATCTCCAAACTTGTTTGAAGAATCTTCAATATAAGGTTGGTACCTCTATGCACTCTCATATCGAGGCTTTTAAAGACATTATCAATCAGCTTGGTGCTGCTGGCGCTCTTGTTGCTAAAAATCAGATTGTTACTCAACTTCTTCATACCATCAAAGATCCTTTATATGACAATATCATCACTATTTTGTCTAACAAGGATGATATCCACTTTGACAAAGCATGTATATCTCTTATTGAATATTCTCAACGTCATGAGCATCATTTGGAAAAATATGATGTTGTTTTGGTCACTCGGGAACAAAGGGATTTTGATGCTGCTTTTGTTGCTCGCAAGCGTCCTGCTTCACGTTTTCAACAAGGTGGACGCCCTAATCCAGGTAGTAAATCTTCTCGTCTTGCTTATCCTAACAAACATTGTTCTTATTGTGATAAGAAAGGTCATGTGGCTTCTGATTTGCTGGGCACGTCAATATGATGAGGAGCATGGAGTTACTACAAAGCAACCTCGCTCGTCCAAAAGTTTTCCTCCTTGTGATTATTGTGCACATACAGATCATCCATTTCGTCGTTGTTATAAAAGCAGATATGATGAAGAACGTTCTCGATCTTATATTGTTCAACAAACTACAACTGATGATGATCATACTCATCAAGAGCTCAATTTCGTCCATTATGATATCTCTCCAGAAAAGGTACTTCATGTTCATGATGGTTCTCTATTCATCGTTGATTCAGGTGCCACTGGAAACATGACATACCAATCACAGTGGCTTCACAATTATCATTCTCTTCCTATCAAGAAGTTTGTTTACCTTGCGGATGATATGACTTGTCAAGTCAAAGGAGTGGATGATT
Organism: Lygodium microphyllum; assembly: GCF_053477565.2. Taxonomy (NCBI): domain Eukaryota; kingdom Viridiplantae; phylum Streptophyta; class Polypodiopsida; order Schizaeales; family Lygodiaceae; genus Lygodium; species Lygodium microphyllum. Next base: position 31,378,833 of record NC_141155.1, read on the forward strand.
TATATCTGGGGATTGTTTCATCCACTAGAATATTAAGAGGAGTTCTTCATGTTCTAGATTTGCAAAGAAATCTTCTTTCTGTTGCTCGTCTAGTTGATCTTGGTTTGTTTGTTGGCTTTGATCATAATCAATGTCGTATAGAGAAAGACGGGCATACTATAGCAGTGGCTCCTTGACATGGTAATCTATTTGAGCTATTATTGAATGATACAGTTGCAAATGTTGTTACTGCCCCTGGAGATGCAGATTGCAAATTATGGCATCAACGATTTGCACACTCCGATTTTGCCAAAATTCTTGATCTTCATCGTCATCGTCTTGTGCAAGGTATGGATCTTAAATCTCATCCACGTATGGGAATATGTGAGTACTGTGCACTTGGAAAACACCATCGTTCGCCTTTCCACACTTCTACTTCATCACATTCTTGTGCTCTCTTGGATTTGGTTCATACCGATATTTGGGGTCCTTTTCCTGCCTCAAAGTCTCAATATCGATATTTTATAACTTTCATTGAGGATTTCTCACGGTACACACATGTCTATCTTCTTCGACATAAGTCTGAGGCTTTATCTATATTTAAACAATACAAGATAAGTGTGGAGCTTCAAACTGGATTCTCTATAAAGACGCTTCGCAGTGACAACGGCGGTGAATATGTATCCAATCTATTTGATGATTTCTATAAAAGGATCAAGGTATTCATCATGAGTTTACAGTTCCTTATTCTCCTCAGCAAAATGGTGTTGCTGAGCGCAAAAATCGCACGATTCTTAATGCTATACATTGCATGCTTATACACTCTGGTTTGTCTCGAAAGTTTTGGACTGAAGCACTTCTAACAGCTGTTTTTATTCAAAATCATCTTCCAACTACTACACCTGCTGGTAAAATTCCTATAATAATTTGGACAGGGAAGACACCTTCAGTCTCTCACTTTCGCACATTTGGCTGCATTGCTTATATTCATGTGCCCAAGGACACTCGACATAAGTTGGATCCTCCAGGTTTGAAGGTTATTTTTCTTGGTTATTCAGATCATTCCAAAGGTTACAAATTTTATGATCCTTCTTCTCAAAAGGTTATCATTAGTCGTGATGCTATATTTGATGAGAAGACTATGGGTGGCACATGGTCGTCAGATGTTTTAGATGATACACAATCTTTGCTTAGTGCATTTCCTTACTTGCTTTGTGATTCTACTAATTCTGATGATCATAAACCTCCTTCACCTCCAAAGAAGATTGATGAAAATTTGGAGATCTATGTTGATCTTCCTATTGAGATAGAGCATGGATTCTATTCTATTGAATATGATGTCTTTGATGATGCTATGTCTGTCCAAGAGGATCCAATATCGTATATGGAAGCTATCAATTCGTCACAAAGGGAATAATGGCAAGAAGCTATGCAAGCTGAGTACGATTCTTTAATCTCCAAAGGTACATGGATTCTTACTGAACTCCCCCCAAATCGTGTTCCTATCAAATGTAAATGGGTTTATAAAACCAAGACCAAAGCTGATGGCTCGTTTGATAAGTTCAAAGCACGACTTGTTGCAAAAGGTCACTCACAGATTGCAGGAGTAGATTATCAAGAAACATTTTCTCCCATTGTGTGCTCCACAACTGTTCGTATGATTTTGGATTTTGCAACACTATTTGATCTAGAAATTCACCAAATGGATGTTAAAACGGCTTTTCTCAATGGAGATCTTGAAGAAGAAATCTATATGGAGCAACCTGAAGGTTTTATGATTGCAGGAAAGGAGCATCTTGTATGTCAGCTTCATCGTGCATTATATGGATTGAAGCAAGCCTCTCGTGCTTGGTATATTAAGATTGATCAGTTCCTCACATCTAAAGGTTTTGTTGCATGTTTTGCTGTCCCAAATCTTTACATCAAAAGGGAGGACAAATATTTTATTATTCTTGCTCTATATGTTGATGATATTATTCTTGTGTCAAATAATATTGCTTTCTTGGATGCTATGAAGAAGCTTTTATCGACTGCATTTGAAAAAATGGATCTTGGTGAGATACATTCTTGTTTGGGTATTCAAGTTCAACGACACCGAAAACAAGGCATTCTTCTTCTTCGCCAGACAAAGTTTATTAATGATATTGTTAAGAAGTTTGGGTTGACAAATGCGCACTTTGCTAACACTCCCATTCTTTCAAGCTCTACCAAGGGTACATCTACAACACGCAATGAAGAATCAGCCATTCATCAACCTTTTGCTAATCTTGTTGGTTGTCTTCAATTTATTGGTTTAAACACAAGACTAGATATTTTATTTGCAGCTAACTTTTTGGGACAATATCTTTCTTTCCCTTCCACTATTCATTGGAGTGCTGCAAAACGTATTCTTAAGTACCTCAAGGGTAATAAGGAATTTGGTTTTATTTATCGTCGTCGAGAGGATTCTTCTTTATCTTCTTCAACTTCTCTTGACCTTATTGGATATACAGACGCTGATTGGGCAAGTTCACACTTATCCATGCGATCTACAAGTGGGAATTGTTTCTTTGTAAATGGATGTTTGGTTTCTTGGTCCAGCAAGAAACAATGATGTGTTGCGGTTTCTACAACTGAAGCCGAATATGTTGCTGCATCATTAGCAGCTCGCGAGCTAGTTTTGCTTCGACAACTACTTGCAGATTTGGGACATCCTTCATCATCTAGTACACCTCTTCGATGCGATAACCAAAGTGCTATTAGTCTTACCAAAGACTATATACAACATAGTAAATCAAAGCATATTGCTATTCATTATCATTATGTTCGACATGAAGTCAAGAAAGGTTCCATTATGGTGGAGAATTGTCTGAGTGATCAAATGGTTGCAGACATCTTCACAAAAGCTCTTAGTGAAGCTCGCTTTAGCTCATTAAGACATGAACTTGGTATTGTTCCAAGTTCTTGTCTCACTGATTGAGGCATGTATCATTGCATTCAAGAAAACTTTATAGTAAATCATTTTTGTATCGTAGGTATGCGTAGGGGCTTGGGTTTTTCCCTTGTTCTCCCCAAGGGTTTTTTCATTCGCAGCCAGAGACCTTTGTTTGAGTGGGGATGTTACAACTATATATATCATCTCTCACTTGACTTGGGTCTCACCTATATATACTAACTCTACATCAATATGAATCATTCTTTGGGAGCATGTCTTGTGTATCTCTCTCGTACTCTCTCTCTCTCTCAACATCCTAGACCCATCACATAGATGCATCTTAGGGCAGCGGTGTCGATGTGTTAAGGGTTGAAGGTCTACCACCGGGGCTTTAGTGCAGAAGAGGAGTTTAGAATTCAAAGTTCAGGAAGGGGAAATAGACTGGGGTTAAATAAGATCCGAGATTTAGAAATGATTTAGGTACGGAAGAAGAATTCAAGCTTTTTCTCTATGTATTTAGCATACATGAACGGAAGAAATAACTCTATCTTGATTACATCAAATGCCTCTGGGTACATACATCATATCATAAAGGATATTTTCAGATTCTCAATTCAATTATGAATATCAAATGCAAGTTCTAATGGCTTTTATTTCAAGTACATAGATGGATTTCAACCCTTTGGAACAAGTATTATGTTGATAGACTCAAATACATTCAAGATTTGGGCCAAAGATACATGAAATGAATTGAAGAAGCATAATTTTAGCTTCAGTCTTGTTTTAAAACAGAAAATTCCAGCCCATAATCAAGCTCAAAAATGAGTGCATAAACTCATGAAGAAGCTCCTCTAATCATTAATGAACAAAGTCCTGATGAAAAGAGGTCATTTCCTTCCATTACAACCACATAAATCTCTTGTATGCTCATAAAAATGGACAATAATAGTGGGCTGCCCTGTTTATGATTGGTTATTTCAGCCCATAACAGCCCATATACCTTCAAAATCCTCACCCTTTGCTTGCCCCAAAGTCACTCTACTTGGGTACAAGTCGGGCTTCATTGGACAAAGAATGAGGTAGACAAAATGAGAGAAGTCGTGCATAAGAGTAGGCTGAATACTTTTCTCTCAGATTTTCCCCTTTTATAGACTATTTCAACATGCATTTTCGTCAGACCAAATGGCAGAGAAGTGGAGCTCTCACCTGTTTACATCTTCAGCTTCTGGGCTTGTTGATCTTCAGTTTGCATGCTCCACAGCATGCACCATAGCTTCAGCTTTCTCCAGTTGTGCTCAGACTGTGCAGCCCGCATTTTGCGCCGAAAAATGTGGGCTGCTCCCTGCTCAGGCCCAGGTCACTTTTTGACCTACCCAGGTCACTTGTTGGTCACTTAAGTCTATTACTTCAGGTCCCCTGTGAACTTAGTGGACTTTTGGAAACTTTTGGCATTTTTCTTGAGTTCTGACCATATTTTTGCACCTGAATCAATGTAATTTATCCTGCAGACTGTCAATTACTTCCAATTGACCAAGTTGTAGATTCCCATAGACTTATTTTTCATCAATATACATGGTATAACTGAAAATTATATGCTAAATACAAAAGAACTTATGTAATTAAGTTGGTTATTGGATAACAATGTCTGAATTTTGTATGCAAATTCCTCATATAACTCCCAGTGAAGTTCTTCAGTGTTCATAAGAATCCCATGATTTATATTATGAACAGTAAACTCTTTGACATTCACCCCCTCCTAACTTGCACATCCTCCGGCATGTGCCATTTCATAAGATTACACGTCAAGAAGGGTCTTCTTCTGATATATCTTCATCTTCATTCACTAAGTCTTTTTCTTCCTGCATGTCTTCAAGTAGAGGGCTCATATCTAAGTCATCAAGTTCATAAGTTGAAGATTCTCTTCATTTGAAGAGTTTGATTCATTTCCCAACTATTGGTATCTTAATCATGGTCCCATCCATTTCAGCCAAAGAGTAAGTAGCATTATTATGTACTACTTTTACAACATATGGTCCAAACCATCGCTTGGCTAACTTCATATGAGCACTATATTGATTGTCCAGGCTGCTATCATAGACAAGTACCCAATCATTCTCTTGAATAGCTCTTGGACGGAGTCGATGATGCTTGTCAAACCTCTTCTTATTCTTAATTCTTGCCATTTTCAGCCTTTCAATGGCTGTTTTGACATCTTCTGGCCTTCTTTTGAGTTGTCTTATGCGCAGAGACAACAACTCTTCTCCATTCATGCCTTCATCCCAAGGTAAGATACTCCATGTGACAATGGATTCCTCAATAGGCATAACAGGTGGCTGTCCATATATAAGTTCAGCCGGCATATATCCTGTCACTACATTATGGGTAGTTCTATCAGCCCATAATGCGAATGGTAGCATTTTAGGCCATTCCCTCATCTTTCCTTTACATGATTTTGCTAAAGCTTTAAGAATTGGTTGATGACCTCTTTCACTCTTACCATTGCCTTCAAGGTTGTAGGCTGAAGTAAGAGATAGCTTAATTCCCAATTGAGCAAAGAAATGGCGAGCCTCATCAGCATCCAATTCTCCTCTATCAGCAGTTACTTTAGCAACACATCCATACCTGCAAAATACTTCTTCAAGTAAAAATCTACAAACAACATGAGTAGACTTTGTTGTCAAGGCTTTTCCTTCCACTTGATTTGTGAGATCTTCTCTAGCAAGTACTATATATCTCATGTTCCAAATTCCTGTAGCCATGGTTACTAAATCAATAACCCATCTATAGTGAATGGATAAAGGATAGGTAGGCTAGAGCCCATCTCTATGCTTTACCATAGAGTACATTTGACAAACATGACAAGACTCAACAAAATGCTCAATGTCTTTATACATGTTTTGCCACCAAAATTTCTCTTTTATTTTGGCAAAAGTGCTCCATATGCCTCTATGACCAGCCAATAGGCTTTCATGAAATTCTTGCATGACTTGTCTTTGAGTCTTTTTGTCACCTAAGACACGAACAGGCGCCCTTCCTTTCTTTTTTGCATGCCTCCAAAGGTAACCATCTTTAAGAAAAAAACCATAAGCTTTTCTCTTAATTCTCTTGAACTCTTCATTAGTCCAATCTTCCTTCTTTGTCATAGTGCTAAAAAATTGGCCAATTTTTAGCCAATCATCTGCATAATATTCTTCTTTAAAGTATAAACAAACCATAATAAAACATTGAACATGCTGTTTACTAGCTGTCCATTGTCCTTCTTTGGTTGTTTCATCCTTCCTTACTGATGTAAAATTTGTTTTAGCGGCTGAACCTGTTGTACCTGCATTAACAACATCATTTATAAACTCTGATTCTTCTTCATCCATCATTTCTTCTTTATCCCTATATCTGGCACACGAAAGCATGTCAGCAACTGGATTATCTTTACCTGCAATATATTTCAAATCACGATTTAAGGATTTAATATAGACTATCCATCTTAGCATGGCTATGTCGGGAGTGGAACAGTTGGCGATCATGCCCAAGAGTGGAAGGCAATCTGTTTCAACTATAACGTGTGCGCCCATGAAGTACTCCCTATCACATTTTAATGTAGTTACTACTCCCCAATGTTCTCTTTTAATTTGACCATACCTTCTTTGTCGTTCATTAAGAACCTTCGCTCCAAAGCAAATTACATATCTGTTGCCTTCAAGGTCGTCTTGACCAACTGCCCATCCTATTCCAATAGGACTTGTGTCTACTGTGAGTATAATGGGTTGTCCATTAGAGTAATTAGCCCTCTTTAAAGTGGGGGTTGAAATTAGCATTTTGTTGAGTTTTCGAATAGCCTGAGTATGTTCTTTTTCCCATATAAACCTTTGGCCCTTTCTTAGTAAGCTGATAAATACTTTCAGCAACATGAGCAAAATGTGGTATTCAAATAAGGTAGAAGACACATGCACCAAGAAATCTTCTCACCTCTGAAACATTTGTACATTCTTCCTGCATTTTGCTGATAGCATCTATTTTGGATGGAGAAGGCTTTCAGCCATATCAACCACACATATGTCTGACCACAAGGACATCTTCGACTCCAAAAACAGATTTAGCTCCTGAAAGAGTAAGATCAACTTCTTCTAATTTAAACAAGATTTGAGCACAATCATTAATATGATCAGAAATAAAATTTCGACATCCAAGTTCATTGAGTTCTTCATTTTTCTCATGAACTTCACATCCTTTGATTGGAACATCATCAAGAAAAGGAAGAGTTAATTGAGGAATATAATCCCTCAATACTTTATGCATAGCATTCATCATGTGAGCTACTGAATTCATAGCCCCTTGAGGTAGAGTACACATGAGGACTAGGCCAAGAGGCATCTTCATTGTGGTAATGTCTTGGCTTTCCAAAGAAAGCTGAAATTGGTCGTAGCTTGAATATAAATCTCCCATGGAATAGATTGCCCTACCTGCAAAAGCTTTGGCAAACTCATCAACAATTGGCCCTGATCCAACATTTCTAATAGAGACTTTATTGACGGGTTATAAATCTTGAATGAATCGCAAAGATCCATTCTTCTTAGGTACGGTAAACCATCGGTTGGAATATGGAGGTGAAGATGGCTCCAATATTCGTATTTTAATCTTTTCATTTACAAGTTCCAATAACTTATGCAAATGAGCCCTTGGAATCGGAATTGGTTTAAGATTCCAAGGAACATGTGGGACCGTAAAAATCACCATTGGTGCCACAATGCTTGGATCCACACAGCCAATTTCATGTGGCTGAAATGAAAAGGCTTTGCCATGATTCTTTAACATCTGCATGAAGATTTGCTTTTCAGCCGGCAAGAGGAAAGAGTCTTCACCAATTTTCAGCTTTTGTAGACTTTCTGTTGTAAATTGGTGGCCAATTTCTTTAGGATTACGAAGGTTTGGCTGTTTGGATACCCTTTCTGCCAGTCCTTCGCTTTCAAGCGGTAGAGGAGTAGCTACCGGCTTGACCTTTTTATCAACTATTTTATACTTTGTTTCTACTCTTAGTTCATCCTTGTTTGGTTGTCCAAAAGCTTCATAATCTGCAAATTCTTGAATTATGTCATACATATCCAATGTACATACCTGTATGGACTGATTTTCAGCTTGACTTTCTGCATGAACAACTGTATAAATTTTAGCCATTGTATCATTATAATTCAGCCCATAAAATAGTCCTAAAATTTCTTCATCTTTAGGTAAAACATCAATTTGCTTCAGCTCTTGTTCCATATGACACAAATACTTTCTTTCAGGCTTGTTCATGGCTGAAAACTGTTTATAACAGCCCACAGTATTGGCTGTAAAAACCTACAAATCATCTTTTGGCCTTGCCTCCTTTATATGTGGAGGCAATTCTTTGTGACATGATGCACTACCATAGCCTCCACTTATAGCAGGGCTACCTGAAAACCCTTAAATTCTCAAGCATTAGGAGGAATAGGATGATCTCTCAATCGATCCCTATTCTGATGGTGATTAACACAGATGGTCAGGAATTGGACAGCTTTGTCATTATCCTTACTTCTTATCTGAGCATATGATGAACCATCATCAAGAGCCTTTGTTTCTAAACGAGACTCCGAAATAAATTATTGTCCAAGAATGATAGGATAACTGCAGGAATCTTGAACAAAGAAATGAAATTCATCTTTTACATTACCAATAGTAACTTGTACATAAGGACATGCTGCATAAAGATCGCCAGAAGAGTTATTGGCTGCCTTCATGCGCCATCCTGGGTCCACATCAATGGGCCATCCGCCATTCTCATAAAGACTTCTTGACATAACATTAATTTCCGAGCCATGGTCTATAAGGGCAATGCATGGAGTTTCTTTTTCACCGATTTTAACAACAGTTTCAGTACCCCTCCACTTTAGAATTAATATCCATTAGATTAAGATGGAGATCCCACATGCTTTTAATTAGCTCGTCCATGACATCCTTCTTTGGAGATGGAACAGTAGAATTTCTTGGTTGCTCGGCCATAGAGACAGGAGGTCGAGAAACTGGAACAGACTCCTTCATAGATTCAGTTGTTACAGGGGTTGATCCCCATCTTAGGCGCATTCGCTCTCTTCGAGCAATCATATTAACTGCTTCAATGGCATCACTCCAAGCAGTCTTCGATCCCGTCTCAGAGTCAGGGTCTTCACGTCGATCAGTTAATTTCTCCTGAAGAGAAGAATCTGCAACCTTTAGAAATAATTGAATTTTTTGACTTTCCATACCTTGTTGGTCATTAGGATCTAGTTGGGCAAATTTGCTTTCAAATTCTCGATGAAGAGCAGTGGCGGTTAGACCCTTATTGGGCCTTTCGACCCATTCGATGAAGACTTTCTTTGTCATAAGGCCAAAATCTTCAAGGAAAAATTCTTCTCGAAGAGCCTTCTTGAATGCAGTCCATCCCGCATCTTTTTGGAAAATACCATGAATTTGGTCCTGGAGACCATGCACAGCCAGACGGGCAAAATAACGGCTCCAGGCATGTTGAGGGACTCCAAAGAAGACCATCTTGTCAGTATAAAGGCGGATAAAAGAGGATACATTTTGCCCATTAAATTGCTTGAGCTCTTGTCCAACTGCTTCTAAGGCTTTAATGGCAGCAGCATCAATCTGCTCTTCTTCTTGTCTCCGTTGTTGTTGCAATTGCAACTGCTGCTGAAATTGCAATTGTTGTTGTTGGCTTTCTTGCATTAGACGAACCAACTGTTGTAAGGCATCTCCTCCTGAACTTGATGATTCTCCCATTGGACTTCTTCTTCCGCAACGGACCTTCACGTCGGGTTCACCACTGTTGACGTGTTAAGGGCTGAAGGTCTACCACCGGGGCTTTAGTGCAGAAGAGGAGTTTAGGATTCAAAGCTCAGGAAGGGGAAATAGATTGGTGTTTAATAAGATCTGGGATTTAGAAATGATTTAGGTACAGAAGAAGAATTCAAGCTTTTTCTCTATGTATTCAGCATACATGAACGGAAGAAATAACTCTATCTTTATTACATCAAATGCCTCTGGATACATACATCATATCATAAAGGATATTTTCAGATTCTCAATTCAATTATGAATATCAAATGCAAGTTCTAATGGCTTTTATTTCAAGTACATAGATGGATTTCAATCCTTTGGAACAAGTATTATGTTGATAGACTCAAATACATTCAAGATTTGGGCCAAAGATACATGAAATGAATTGAAGAAGCATAATTTTCGCTTCAGCCCTGTTTTAAAACAGAAAATTCCATCCCATAATCAAGCTCAAAATGAGTGCATAAACTCATGAAGAAGCTCCTCTAATCATTAATGAACAAAGTCCTGACGAAAAGAGGTCATTTCCTTCCATTACAACCACATAAATCTCTTGTATGCTCATAAAAATGGACAATAACAGTGGGCTGCCCTGTTTATGACTGGTTATTTCAGCCCATAACAGCCCATATGCCTTCAAAATCCTCACCCTTTGCTTGCCCAAAGTCACTCAAGTACTTGGGTACAAGTCGGGCTTCATTGGACCAAGAATGAGGTAGACAAAATGAGAGAAGTCGTGCATAAGAGCAGGCTGAATACTTTTCTCTCATATTTCCCCCTTTTATAGACTATTTCAACATGCATTTTCGTCAGACCAAATGGCAGAGAAGTGGAGCTCTCACTGTGTTTACATCTTCAGCTTCTGGGCTTGTTGATCTTCAGTTTGCATGCTCCACAGCATGCACCATAGCTTCAGCTTTCTCCAGTTGTGCTCAGACTGTGCAGCCTGCATTTTGTGCCGAAAAATGCGGGCTGCTCCCTGCTCAGGCCCAGGTCACTTTTTGACCTACCCAGGTCACTTGTTGGTCACTTAAGTCTATTACTTCAGGTCCCCTGTGAACTTAGTGGACTTTTGGCAACTTTTGGTATTTTTGTTGAGTTCTGACCATATTTTTGTACCTGAATCAATGTAATTTATCCTGCAGACTGTCAATTACTTCCAGTTGACCAAGTTGTAGATTCCCATAGACTTATTTTTCATCAATATACATGGTATAATTGAAAATTATATGCTAAGTACAAAAGAACTTATGTAACTAAGTTGGTTATTGGATAACAGTGTCTGAATTTTGTATGCAAATTCCTCATATAACTCCTAGTAAAGTTCTTCTATGTTTATAAGAATCCCATGATTTATATTATGAACAGTAAACTCTTTGACAGCGGTCCCTATTTGGAGATGTCGCATTATGGCCTTTAGTCGCATCCTCTTGGTGGGAATCCATCAAAGCATGTCCACATGTAATTCCTGGCCCTTTATCTGACAGACCAATAGTATTTTTAGGGGTTTTGGGCCTCCAAACCCATCTCATATTCCTTTTCATATTCTTAGATTGCCTCATCAGCCCACATTGGTCCAATGGACTCACTGTGGATTTATCACCATTACCAGATGGCCTCATAGCCTTATGGCTTCTATTTAGTACAGGTGAACCTTTGGCATGCCACATCTTCTCTACATGAGATGTCCTTACTTGCCTTTGTCCACTCTGCAACAACTACTTAGCCATAGGAACCATGCTTTTACTAAAAGGAATAGCATCTACTCAAAAGCATGATTCATCTATAAATTGGAAAGGTCTCTCAAGAGCCTTACTAGGAGCACAACTAGAACCACTCATAGAACGCTCATCTAAGCTTGTAGACCTAATGGTTTTATCAATTCCACCATCACAACTACATCTCATGGAGGTGTTGCAAACCTTGATGGGACTTACTGGGCTTGGAATCTTTTCATCCCTAGGGGGTATATTATCCCTACTATTGCCATTTTCTGCTTGGAGATTTTGGCTACCAAGGTTCTTCTCATAGGCTGCCTTGGTATCAACAAGTGAGCTGTCTCCTTGTAGAAATGGTGGGAAGCTAGGATGCACTTGTACTGAGCGGGAAAAACTCCAAAAGTTTTCCCAACATCTCTGAATATGTCCCTCATAATCAATGGCATGCATCTTTGCTTCCCTTAATGACTTAGGATTCCGAAGTCCCACTTGGATTTTCATGTTAATCTCTAAGCCACTCAAAAAGATCTCCCATAGCACATCACCTGGCAATGCAGTAGCTCTTCTTGGCCAAAGCCTCAGAATATCATCAAAAGCTCTAGCGTATTCTTTAATAGAAGGATAGGACTCTTGCTTAATCTACATTATCTGCCCTAAAACTTGGGTCATAGGCACCTTCTTTTCATATTCATCTAAAAATCGATCACTCAACTCCTTAAAGGATTTAATAGACCCCCTTGATTGGGAGGCTCCAGTACAATTTTCTAGCCTCTCCCTTTAGGGTACTTGAGAATACAAGCATCCGATGAATATCATTGAACCTACTTGTAAGGTAAGTTAGGCCGTATTCTCGTAAATGCACCATCGGATCCTCATTAACTAGCCCATGAAACAGTGGGAGATCCCTATAAGGAGGAGGGCATTTAGTCCTTTCCTTCGGGATCAGCACTGGGCCATTCCTAACCCTAATGTCTTAGGGTCTCCAACCTCTTCCATTTCCACCTTTACTAGCCTAACCCTAGTGTCTTAGGGTCTCCAACCTCTTCCATTTCCACCTTTACTGGTGTAGGGAGGTTAATATTATCCTTAATGTCCCTTTTTGCCAACTCATAAAGTGGTCTAGGGAGACCTATAGCTCTTAGCATGTCATTTCGATCATTTCTTAGAGGATCTTCCATATCTTGCCCCTTCCTAGGCAGTTCCATGATGGCTTTATCTAGGAGCTTTTGCCCCTCATTAAAAGCAAACTTATCCTTAGCACTTGGACCTGGGGACCAGGTCTTTTAAGCAACGGTTTTCCCTTTACATCTAGGGCTTCTAATATCCTTGTGATACTTAAAATTTTGACACGATGCCCCACCACATGGGATGTTTCAGCCATAACTGCACTCCACTGTGTGTCAAGTTTTTCCCATGGCACTACGGATTTAGCATAATCACTTGTTGATGCCATGACCACCATAGCTTCCAACATACTTATTCCATGCCCCTCTAGGTTGATGGATGGTTATACATGATTTCTCTTAGGTAGAGACCACACCAAGGCAAACCTCGGCCCATGCCATCGCATTAGAGGATGGGGTAACCACTAATTGGTTACTCTTCTCATCACCTAAATTATCTTCTATAGAGGACTCATGCTCTACATAACTAACTAAGTCCATAAGTAAGTTTTTTATAGGGAAAGCCAGGGTTTTCCATCCTTGAACAAACCCCATTTTATGGTTAGCTTAGCATACTCCTAATGGAAATTATAAACTTAGGTCCCTTTACAACCTAGATTCAGGGACCGCCACTTATAGGCAGCTCCTGACAGATGCACCACTGATGGGACCTAAAATGGACCAGCACTGGCTAAGGCACTAGTCGGACCTCATGCCCTCAACAAACAACCCCACCTCACAGCCTCGTGGACCAGGAGTGTCTATCGAGGGATACACTATCCTAAACACTAATCACTTCGCGTTTATAGACTGTAGTCCCTTTCCTATCTCCTCAGAGGGAGATTATACATATATTAGCAATAAATGCCACATATTACACACACAAGGGCACCCCACCGGCTGATTGACGTGGCCCTACCGCAGCTCTCCTACATCTTGGGGATTGGCCCTCAATGCGCTACTTCCACACATAGACACATTCGAAACAAACTCCCCTCTTGGTGCCAATATATTTAATGTTCTAGGAATGCACTTATCCTTGGTTATCTATCCCCTTTGACCCACTGTCTAGACCTACAGCCGGATTGCTCACTCTCTCTACGTGGGTCAAGTCTTAGAGAAACCAAGTCTCTACGTGGGTCAAGTCTTAGAGAAACCAAGTGCTATGCATCCAGGAGCTTGTAATTGATACCATTTAAAGATTGCTCACTCTCTCTACGTGGGTCAAGTCTTAGAGAAACCAAGTGCTATGCATCCAGGAGCTTGTAATTGATGCCATTTAACGATGCATGATGCAAATGTGTATATGATTAAGTGCTAAACAATCGAAAACCAACGTCGAGCATTGTGCAAATCCATTCTTTTCATGTTTCCATACACTAATGCGTAATTGGTGCAATGAGAGAAGACACTGAGCTAAGAAATAAGAGCGAGCTATTCTATACTATTGAACCCCTTAAACTTATACAAACCATGGACGATATGCTAAGATATGCAAAGAAATTAGTAACTCAATCAAATATAAGGAAAAGAAAACAGAGGAGGAATATTTCTTGGTTGTATGAAACTCAATGAAGGAGACATGTAGAAGAGAAGAAACCCTAGTGGAAGCACCACCCAATACCAATCAACCAGTCAAGAAAAGTGGGAAGCGTCACTAATGGAGAAGGGCACAAGTTGATTGAGGGTATGCGGAAAGTCCATCCATTATCACCACCACCACAGCCTAGCCAATCACTCAAAATAACCACACTACCTATTGTCCCACTACCATTGCCATCGCTCTATAGATTGGAAGGAGATAGTTAGATCTCAAGTGAATGCTAGCAATGGGTGGAAGATATCTACTTATTTTTCTCAGGAAGTCCATCAATGGGATCTACCCTTCCAAGTTCAAAGAGGATTGAAGTAGAAGAAGTTGAACCAAAAAGGAGGACGGAGAAGGTGCCATGGCTAGAGGACAGCTCATCTCAGGTTCCCTATATTACTTAGGGAACTGGATAGAAATATGATGACCTTATTACGATTTTGGAAGAGCAAAGGGACCAGTAGGAAGAACAATGGAAGCAAGTGGTATTAGCCATGGAAAGGGAAAAGAAACCCTATGTCACACTCCAATGGCAATACACTAGGGAGATGTACACTCTTAGAACAAAGCTATCCACCATTTTGAGAAAAATGATGGATAATGACACATATGAGTAGTTATTGGCATAGCATAAACCCTCCATGAGGAGACCTCAAAAATTATGGTAGAAGTGGAAGAGAGGATGAAGGTGCAAGACACGGAAATTGTACAATTATGGTAGAAGTGGAAGAGAGGCTGAAGGTGCAAGACACGGAAATTGTACAATTATGACTAGATGATGAAGAAGTGAAGCAAATGAAAGAGAGAACCCTCAAATTGATAGAGTAGTGAAAGGAAGCCACCAAAGGACATGAAGATCTCAAGAGCACTATCGCCATGCTAACCTAGGAGAAGGAGCACCTCCAATAGAGCAAGGAAGAACACATGAGCATTTTAGAAGCCTTGACAAAGTGCCAAGAGTGGGAGTTGGAGCTAGCAAGGAAAAGGTTGGACCAATGGGAGGAAAAAAGCTTAGGGCCTACGTAGGACCTTGCTTGCAAACTTCCAAAGGCTAAGCATGACAAAGGTGTAGCAGAAGAAGATAGAGCCCAGCTGGCAGAAAAGATAATGAGAGCTCAATAGAAGAGTTTTATAAAGGCTCTCACAGAAGTCACCAACTCTAAAGAAGAGGACGCAATGGAGGGATTGAAGAGAAAACTCCAAGTAGCCAGGGAAGCCCTCCATAATACCTTGGGCTGACTACCCCAACTACTAAAGTGCGAGCCCACTCAAGATGAAATGGCCCAGTGACTTGAACAAGGAGGCCTCACAATGGAGTAGCTAGTAAGATTGAAATTCATGATTCGTAGCGAGCCTGACCCTTCATTACCACTAGTGATTAGGACGTGGAAGATGCTCCCAAACCATCCCACACACAACAACAACTAGAGCGCTCACTCAAAGAGTCATCCTCTTCAAGTGCAAAGAAGGACCCAAAGTAGTAAAGCCAAATCTAACTAGGTAAAGTTGAACTAAAGCTTAGGGTAGAGCTACAAAAGGTTCCAAAGGTGTCCGTCCTAAGAGAATCATAAGAAGTCAACATACATTGCGAAGAAGAACTCTCACCCCTAGAAAGAATGGAGTCATGAGATGCATTCATGACCTTTCTCTTCAATAGAAAAACAAAGCTCAAGCAAACGTCATGAAGCAGGTGATTGAGATTGGGGCTGTGTTATTGTACGGATCAAAAGTTGCAAGATCCTGACTCATGTTGAGGAGAGGATGCAAGGTATTGGAAGAATAAGGTGTTTGAAAAGTCTAGACTAGATCTTGGCTTCAAGAAATAGCCAACTTGGAGACAAACTATCTTGGAGGAGAGTGATGAGGCATGGATGGCCTTTTGTGGAACACTACCTAAGGAAAGAGGAGATCTTATGCATTTACTCCACCCACGAAGGCATGGTATTGACTACAACCCCAACACACATGGAAGGTGTCACTTATCCACAAAGACATGATATTGATGACAACCCCAACACACATGGAAGGTATCACTTTCCCTTAATATTCAATGCAAAATCTAGTCATGACCTAAGGACTATCTCAAGTTTCAAGAGTGGGACCTGGCACCTTCATTCAAGAAGTTTGCAAACACATTTCAGAATTGTCTAGATCCAACCTTTTTGTAACAAGTTGTAACTATCTCAAGCTCTTGATGATGTTGCTAACTCAAAAGAAAGTAGTTGAAGAAGGGGGACTCCACCCCTTGTTTTTTAATATAAATTTGGGAATAGACAGGTATGCCAGGCTTATACTTCAAGCTAGCAAGCTACCTACCTACTACCTAAACCTTTTGGAGGATATGAATGAAAGCTGGTTTACCAAATGTAATGATCCCTTCTTGCCCTCAACAATGGTGAATACCTGCTTGTCCAGTAAACCATAGATGATGAGCACGGTCCTCATTGAGAAATCCATTAGGACCCTAATTTCATCAGCCCAAGATTAAAGGATAGGCAAGGAATACTTGCCAAATAAAAGAAAACAAATACTTTCCAAAGAAAATAAAATAAAAGAAAACACACTTAGGGAATTTCATTTGGGAAATGGCCCATGGTCATGATCCATTAGCCCCTTTCTAACCTTCAAAATTACCTCTTACTTCAACCCACACTTCCCTCAAGTCATTCAGGGTCTTAAGGGTAGGAAATCCAAAGAAATTAGGAGACTTGTCACCCTGAACACCACCTCACTACACCCAAACCTCTAACTAATCGAGCTAGGGAATCTGTGTTCACCTAGCACAAACTCAACTCCCAATCACACATCCACCCACTTACACCCCGCTCACTGCACATAAATTTTCCCTATATGTATCTTTAAAAGTGAGAGAAACCACAAAGAACCACCCCTTCCTTCCTCATCACATGATCTCTTACCTTCCCTTTGACCATTCCATGTAGGTTCCAAGCACCTTCACTAGTGCCAAGGGATTGCCACTTGCCTAGGAGGGTGGTAATGTTAACGTTTTTTGCAAAAGATCTACAAAAGTAGGAAGCAAGAATAAATGAGAGTATATAAAAGTAAGAAACAAGTATCAATATCATAATAAAAAGGTAACAAAAATAATGAACAATCCCATGCGCATAAGCGTAAAATTTATATAATACTAGCATTCAAAATAATAAGAGTCCTTCATACCAAGTGCGCTCCACTAATCAAACCAAAAGTAACTACATCTACATAGCTTCATCTAATAAATTTCTTACATATATTACTTGCCACCTATTAGGGAAAATTTAAGGACAAAAAATAGTTGGTAATATTCTTAATGCCAAAATAAATCTATGATATAACTTCCTTGTCCCACTTCCAGACCCTAACAACCCATATATCAATAGAAAGCTCTAGAAAATTGGGTTCTAAAAATACAATGTGGGAAAGGAACCTAAGAGTGATGATGATATCATTCAAGACATCAAAGGAAAATTCATCAAAAGTTATGATAAGAGAGAAAACAATGTTCCTTTATTAAGCTAAAAAAGCCCTCATTACTAAGATTCTATTGAAATGATTTCCATTTAGAATTGATTTGAATGAATTTTATTGTAGTTTTTATATGATTTTTTGATTATCAACCTTGAAATTAAACTAAAAAGATTAAAATTGTCAAATACTAGTTAGCTTTCTGGGACCAACCATGTATCATCCATAGCTAAAATGGCCCCAAGCTCTAATGATAAAGATATAAAGAATGATATAAGCTACTTGGTATTTAGGTTCAAGAGCCAAGTGGTGCAAAAAGGTGAAGCACACTATTACTACATTATCTCAAGAGAGGAGCTTGGAATAGACTAATACAACAATATAAGAAGAGAAAGTTGACAAAATAACACTCACTAGATTTAGTAAACACCCATCAAGAAAATGATTAGATGATTATTGATTAGTGTTTAGAAACACTAATGTCAAGCTTAGTGAAATGCTTAAATGAAAGCAGGTTGGAAGTCGGCTTCCCAATGCACTTAGTGATGTCCATCGAGCATGTCCAAGAGCTTTTAGATTTCAAATAAGCTTCACAGAAGATGCTTTGGTGATTAGAATCACTATTAATAAAGCTCAAAGTGAAAAATGTGAAAAATGCCAAGTTTAGAGCTTACTAGCTATGGATACCACACGGTACACAGCTAGGGTTTGTCAGAGATCTCTCTCTATAGAGCAAATTTCCAGGAACCCTTGTATATGAGGATAGCCCACTAGGGGGCTATCAAAGACCCAAGGTGGTTGCTGGGATCGCATCCCCTGCTGCGTGGACATTGGTATGGATGTCATGCTGATAGAAAACTGTGCCAGTTCTGGAAAACGTGTAATGTCGGGCTCAGTCATGGACAATGTTGGGGGTAGACTTGACAAGAAACACCACCCTAATGTGGAGAAGGGATCTCCAAAAGAAAGCAAGAGCAGATATGGCCTCCTTTTTCCTCCCCAAGTCCTCCAAGGTTTGCAAGTAAGGCTAGTTATGGAGGTGAAGGAGATAAGTTGAAGATGATGGACAATCTTGTGCACTTAGTGAGGCTGAGGATATAGGAAGCTGAAGAGATAAGAGGAGGCTCTGATACCATGTGGGAAAAATCAGAGTTGTAGCATTGGAATGTGTGCACAAGGGGGAGAAAGATGCTCAAAGTACAAGAACATATTCTTGTTTATTAAGTTGCTCAAGGTACAACTTGGGTACACTCTATCTCAAGCTTGATAGTGACCCATTGGCTATTTATATAGCCTCTGCCAAGCTAGGGTTAGGGTTTCTCCTGCCCCTAAGGCTATTCACACCCATCTGCCCGCATACACCCTTGCTTACAGTGTGTTCCTATGCCTATTTTCTAACAATCACCAGCCTCCATAATGCATATTAATAAGACAGCCTCTCTTCACTCCATCATTAGTGTTGTAGTCTTGAGATTCTTTCACATGTCATGTATTATTTAAACATGTAGTAAAAACTCTAATTTTTCAAGTCAACGCAAGCTCCTTTGATCTAAAAAATCTCCTTCTTCAACATTGCGATGGCATCCATGTTTCCATTGTCTATTTGCAAAGTAAGCTCTTTCTCTAAACACATTGCCTATCCCCATCAACCACCATAGTCTTTTCCTAACTAATCATTGGTGCTCCAATTTGCATGGCCATCAATCATAAAACTACAACCCAACATAGATGACACTCCTGAAATACGAACCCAAACATGCTTCTTTTTGGGATGATGTAAACCTTGACAAGGTAGAGCCATTAATACATCCTCCTGCTTCTCAACAAAATGGCAAGGGTTGCTCTTTTTTTCCACTTCTTGGCGCCCAAGCTTACAAACACATAGCTAAGTTATAATGCTCTCAAAAACATCTAACATCCCATATTATGGAGAACCTGCATCATCCTTCTCTGCAACAAAGTCCTTATTCTCTTTGTTACTTTCGATTACATTTTTTCTGACTTCACTTTTTCTAGCTATTTGCCTTTATCCTAACTAGAAAGCCCATAAATAATTGTGTGACAAAAATATCTCAAGCTATTGCCTTAGCCATCTCCTCATTGCCTCTCGAATTTGTCTAAAGACAATCTGTTTCAATTTTTACAATCCTTGAAACCCTCTAGTAATATACATGTTATTGTTTCAATGCAATGTTTCCTATTCAACAATATGTTATGAAAATGAACTCTATACTCACTCACATATGATTCAAGAAAGAATGCAAGGTTAAATCTATGCTATGCAATCATACAAGCAATGCCATATGCAAAAATATGGATGCATTGAAAAATTTATGCCTAACGTTGTCTATGAGTACTCGTGCATTAGGCAAGATGCAAACACAATTCCTTGATTAATTTATGATCCTCCTTAACCTCAGCTTTGAACTCTCAACAAAGAAGAAATGTTGTACTCTACTCCACCCACCCAAAATCTCACAATCACTCAACAAAATATGGTCCTCATGATATTGACCGGGTAAAACAACCCATCTCACAATTGAAGATGACCTTCATGACCCTCAAACTGACCCATCCACCTTCCCACTTAACCAGCGGTTCCTAACTTGATGATGAATATCTTAACTTTCATGCATGCAAAGAACTATGCATGCACAATGAAAGGTGCTCTCTCAAGTGTGTGTGCATCTAAGATTTGTTGCATATAGTTGCAATGGGCATCATGTCGTGAAGTGCTCAATGATGGTACAAAAGTATGTCAATGGAACCCATGGCATGAAAGTAATTGATTAAATCAAGAGATGATCCCCAAGTGTAGTGTATCCAACAAGTGCAACGTGAAATACTAGCGAACCCATAATCCCCGTGATGTGCAAAGATATCGATAAGAAAATATGCATGTTTTGGGATGTCGACTAGCTACAAAAATCCTACATATCTAATGTTTTTCTAGGGGTTTTTAGTTTATGGGAAAATTCTTGACAATGTTATATTTCATAAGTTTGGATCTTGGTATGCCAAACAAGGTTTGGTTATTCATGCTAGTGCTTCCAAATATCATGCAAATGGTCAAAATTATCCATTAGATACTTCTATGCCTAGGCCTACATATCGTAGAATGCAAGAAGAGGTAGATCATGAAGAATCCATCTCTTCACATTAGAATAATATAAATGGTCACCCATCTAGCTTACGCTCCTTTTTTCCATTTGATTGTTCAGGAGATCAAACAAAAGAAGTAGACATACCAAAACAATTGATCAAGTGATAAGAAAATAATTCCTTTTAGCCTTTCCAAAAGAGACAACCTAAAACATAATGAAAATTATTATTTAACATTCTCATTTTAACAACTTTTGGCCTTTCTCAGCCTCGTTCGTTCAATGGGGAAAAAGATAGAACACAAGAACATGGCAAATGTATCTACATATTTTTTTTCACAATCGAGATATAGCTTAGGATTTTTTATATGCAAGCTACTAATAAAAAGCTCTCTTTTGGAGTAGGCTAACTCCAAATGGGGATCCTAAAGCTCTGAGCAAAGGGCTCTGTATGGGAAGTCCATATTTATCTTCACTAAGATACACGTTTTTAGGCTTTTAAGGCGCTTATCTACTCAAAGTGATGCTCTAATATACTCACACATACAAGTGCTTTGAAGTAATCGTGATGCTCTAATATACTCACACATACAAGTGCTTTGAAGTAATCTTGAATTTATTCATTGATTCCCCTGAACTAGAATATGCATACATACATAGAGAGAGAGAAAGAGAGAGCGAGCGAGCGAGCGAGCTAGCTAGCTGGAAAGCCAATATCAACCAAGCGACACAAAAGTTACAGGGGGAATTGTGTTACTGTGCATGGAGCGAACGAAAGGCAAGTTGGTAACCAAGGGGGCAGAGCAGAGATATAGAGCAAAACAGAGGGAGGATGGGACGCAATCTAAGCGGCGAGAAGAGGGCGGCGTGGTCCGCCAGCACGTCGGAAGCCAAGCATATCTCAAAGAAATAGCATCGCATTCTTCTTAATACGTGTGGCGATTTGGAAGTGAAGGAGGTGGATGGTATTATATGGATCTCCCACATGGGATAAGCACGCCTACGCCACCTACTCATAGCTCAAAGAAATAGCATCGCATTCTTCTTAATACGTGTGGCGATTTGGAAGTGAAGGAGGTGGATGGTGTTATATGGATCTCCCACATGGGATAAGCACGCCTACGCCACCTCTCTATGAGTAGCACATCGGTAGGCGGCGCTTCTTTCGTTCCTGGGTGTAGTCTGACGCCTGTAACCGGCGGAGGGGGGACAGATCCGGTTGGTGTGGATGCAGATCGGCGAGCCATTGTTGAGCAGGAGAGAGGAGTTCAGGCTCTCTCTGCAGGAGGCGTCCGACTCCAAGTCCTGAGTTGGCCGGGTATTTACTCGCCCGGAGGGGCGGGGTGCCCGCTCCTTGAGCGAGGGGGGATCACGTGAGGCCGGGAACGGAGCAACGTCACCCCTCCCTCTGGACGGTGGAGGGATAACGCCACGCTCGATCTCCTCTCACTACCTACCACCGCTGCAAACCTCCAACCCTAGAATCCAAGATCCCTTAAGCAAGGTAGGACAAGAGTCAAAGAATCCAAGATCCCTTGAGCGAGGGGGGATCACGTGAGGCCGGGAACGGAGCAACGTCACCCCTCCCTCTGGACGGTGGAGAGATAACGCCACGCTCGATCTCCTCTCACTACCTACCACCGCTGCAAACCTCCAACCCTTCTCCTTTGGCTTTTGGCCCTTAATCCAAGGTGCAAACCTCCAACCCCTCTCATACTTGCTCTAATCCTACTCACTTCTTTCTCTCACACTCATACTCTTCCTTCTTCCCTTACTATTTCTCTCATGTATGTCGTATGATTATGCCTTGATCTTAGGTGTACATGACACATAAAGGGCCAAAGAATCCAAGATCCCTTAAGCAAGGTAGGACAAGAGTCAAAGAATCCAAGATCCCTTGAGTGCACTAAACCCAACAATTGTGTTTGTTTACTGATAGAGGAGTTCAACAATGTGCAAGTCATGTATGTCGTATGATTATGCCTTGATCTTAGGTGTACATGACACATAAAGGGCCAAATAATCCAAGATCCCTTAAGCAAGGTAGGACAAGAGTCAAAGAATCCAAGATCCCTTGAGTGCACTAAACCCAACAATTGTGTTTGTTTACTGATAGAGGAGTTCAACAATGTGCAACTTGGGTATGTGATTTGAAGGTATTTTCTATATTATTTTAACATCTTGCAACCCATCGCAATCAATTTTCGGTTAGTTTTAATCAAGAAGAAAGCAACGAAGAAATTAGCAAGAAAGATAGTGAGTTAAATAATCAAGAAGATAAATTATGCAGCCAAGAAGATGACATTTTACGTATGACAAGTTCACGATCATATATGTATCAATATAGATGTTATCATGGATTATTCTTTTGGTTCTAGTAACTAACTTTGAAGAAGATGATGCAAGTAGCTCGTTGGACTCCAATGAAGAGGCCTTAGAATCACTTAAAGTATCACAATTTGTAGTAAAGAATACACAATCTTTGCATGTATTTGTTCAAGATACAAATATTTGCAGTTCACAATATACTATTTTAGATTATCTCAAATTGAAGGGTTAGAGCAAGTTTCTACCATAATAAACCTTCAATTTTAGCACCTCTATGTATAGTTTTTCTGAATAGCAAAGTTTTAGTTCTTAGCAATGTTCACACTTGCACAAGTTGATTGAAAGTCAAGATTGAGGTACATTCTATTAATCAACCTCCAATTAACGTAGTTCATTAAATTTCTCAAAAGCCTAAAGATGAAAGGAATGTAGCGAAAAGTGCAAAAAGTGAAGCTTATAGTATCTATTGGCTTCAAGAAGAGAGATAATTATTATAACAAGAAGTTTTTCAAGTGAGGAATGTAATGGATTTGCAAAATTTCTCATTGTTTTGAGGTTGTTAATGTTCTTGAGGAAGTTGTTTTTATAAAAGGATAGTATTTGTGCTCAATCAGTACTTTCTCATGTTTCAAGTTCTAGTTTTAATGAGTAGTTCTGAGTTTTTAGTTTGTCAATGAAGTTGGAGAAAATAAAAGTATAAAACTGTCTACCTTTGGATTATTCTACAATCTATGTCATTGTAGAAATGTTTGATATTATTCAATACAATTTTTTAGAATGATAATTTTGATTTTAATTGAGTTAGATTATAGTATGTTGTAGTTTTTTGTATAATCAATTACTTGGTTCATTTTCCCACAAGATGAACTTTTAGTGTTGCTAGAATTATATTTTAAGAAAATTATAAGTACTTAACAATACGATTTAACAAAAGATGCGGAAACCAAAGTCCCCATATTAAACCAATAGTCCCAAATACAATAATTTGAATTTCTAGAATAAGATTAGAAATAGTTTGAAAAATAGCTACAATAGACTAAAGAATAGGAAGCATCACAACATCATGAAAATCATGAATTACACGAACTTGTAAATAGACTTGAAGAGTAGCAATACAAGTGTTTTCAAATGGATTTGGGTGATTGCCAAAGGGGGATTTTTTTACATAAATTTAATCTTTTGAATAAATCTAGCATGCAATTGATTGATAGGATCACACATGGCATCACTTCCTCATATTTTAGCTTGTTTAGGATAGCATGTCAGTTCTCAATCTACAAATCTCACAAGATAATGTGATAGATATTGTAGTCATCTCACAATTACAATAGATGATATAATGGCTCATTGGAAGACACATCAACTCATATTTGCCCGTTGATGTTGACTCAAACTGATAAGATCTCCATAGACCTTGGATAAGTGTCAAAATAAAGCATTCCTTCTATTTTCCTGATCAAATAATAAAGCACTGATTAAGATTTTTGGTAATAATCATCATATCCTAGGATACGTAGTATCCTTTTAATGGATAAACTATCTTAGCTAGGTATAGGTAGAATGGGCTTCAATTTTGGGGCTTATTACATATCACTTAGGTATACCATCTTAGCTAGCTATACGCTAAATGAACTTCAATTGTGGGACTCATCACAACAACCACTTAGGTATATGATGCTAGTGTTAATCGCAAGAAGGGGATAAAGAAAGAGGCCCACAAAATTTTAGAAAGCAAGTAATTTTGGTAAAAAAATTATGCTATCATTTTATAAGAGTTGGTTGCCTCCTGTGAAAATTGTATTTGATAGCTATTGTCTCAATCATAACTTATATTAAGTTTATTTTCACATAAAGAATAATGTTTCATTGTATGTAAAAAGAGCCATGACAAGCTCAAAAGACTTGAGAGGGGATACGATGACCAAGGGAAATGGAAAAATCCTAACCCTATTTTTCATATATTTAAACGATGAGAAAGAATAGAACAAGCTATACATGTGTATGAAAATACTCTATATTTTCCTTCTTGCTTTTCATTGTGAGAGAAAAATACTTTGAGAGGTTTAACAGAGATTGAGTGAGTGAGTGAGGGTGAGGGACCATGCAGGTGAAGCCTTCTTCTTCTTTGTCTTGAGCATTCTCTCAATCTTGTGCTCATGGTTCTTCCTTAGATGCTATGGCCATAGAGGGTTGAAAATGAAAAGATTGTATTCTTAGATTATGGAGCTTTGAAAGAGCATCCTTCATTCTTGATAGAAGGCCATGTAAGCTCACTACAAGCAGATCTTAGTATTCATAATGCATGTAAGAGGCTAGCTAAGAGATAGCCATCTCCTTTTCATATTTAAACCTCCTAAATAAATAAGAGGGCATCCAAAGTCCAATCATTGAGCTTGTGTAGTGCAATATTTTAGGTCCATTTCCAGGACCCAATCACTTTGGCCACAAATTTGCTTTCATGCATCACTTTGTGGATTAGAAGGGATATGTCCCACTCTGAAATGCACACAAATAGATAGTTTTTCGCTTGTTCATTATTGACATAAAAAATAATTAGATATTATTATTATTATTAGAGTAAGATTTTTATGTGATCTTTTGTATGCTTGATAAGTGGTAAGCATAGAATATTCTATATATTGTTACAATTTTCTTCTTTTTGTAAAATGTAAAAACATGAAGGAAATATCAATGGATATTTGCTATACTTCCACATTATTTTTCCTTAAATCCTAATTTCTTACAAATCATATACTTTATGAATGTAAAGCATTTCCTTGCATACATTGCTACATAGCACGTGTATTCATGATGCCCGAGTGGGTGAGGAAATACCAAGCTGTACTAGGTTTGGGGTCATAGTGGGATAAAAGTGAGTTCTAGTGGAGATAAAGTGTTTCAATGATATATAAAACAGGGACAACATGTCAAATCCCTAACGAGTTTAGATCACTCATTGTGAGAGGCCATGGCATTCCATCATTAGAGAGGTCCCTAATTGATGTTTATGTAGCATATTAGATGTTAAGGAAAACTCCTACTTATAATTCGCGGCTAGACAATGTAGTATTCTAGCTTATGAGATGATTCTCTAGCCATTCTTCTAGTCCTTTATGGTTGCAGGGCCATGGGGGGTTGGTGTTTGAAGTCTAATAGTGTGTTCGAGTGTGAGTGAGCCCTTTGTGGGGTCTATTTTAGGTTCAAACAATGCACATAAGTATGACTTTTAGTTTCCATAATGTACCCCTCACTCCATGAGGAGTCTTACTTAGGATCTCTTAGAGAGATGATTAAACTTAATTTTTAAAAGCCTATAGCTTTTACTTTGATCACTTGATTTATACTAACCTTGTAACTAATTACCAAAATTTCGTCTTAAAGGAAAAGATTGTAGTTATGAAACTACAAAATAATAGGGTTTACCATGGCTAGAACATTTGACAGAGTGGTCTCTATGTAATCCTTAGATTAAATGTTTGATTCTTTGAAGCCATTACTACATTCCATGTCCCTTCCCTCTTTGACTATCAATGGCTTTAAAAACTTGAGAGCTTGAATATTATTGGTTGTGAGTAAGTTGTACCATGAGCATTAGGGGTGATCGTGAAGATCGGGTTCTCTCTCTTCTCATTCACACTTTCTTTCTTCTTCTCTCTCACACACACTCCCACTCACTTCTTTCTTCTCCCCTCTTTCTCTGCTTTCTCACACTCTCCCCTTTTCTCACTTCTTTCTTCTCTCTCCTTTATCTCTCTCTTCACATTCTCTCTTTCTTTCTCCTCTCTCTCTCTCTCTCTTCTCTCTTCTCTCTCTGTCTCCAACCCACATTCTTTCTTTATGCTCTCTCTCTCTCTCTCTCTCTCTCTCTCTCTCTCTCTCTCTCTCTCTCTCTCTCTCTCTCCCCACATTCTCTTTTTCTTTCTCCTCTCCTCTCTCTCTCTCTTCTCCCTCCACATTCTCTCTTTCTTTCTCCTCTCTCTCTATCTCTCTCATTCCTCTTTCTTTCTATTCAATTTTCTTCTTCTCCTCTATTAAGTTTCTATCTCACACATTGCCTCCTTTGAATTTTTTCTTATTCTCTCCTCTCTTTCTCTCTTTCATATTCTCTCTCCTCTTTCTCTCTCTTCACATTCTTTCTTCTTTTTCAATTTCACATCCCTCTTCTTCTGCCTTCACATTTTGTATTTTTTTCTACTCTCTCTCATCTATCTTTCTTTCTCCTCTCTCTCACTCTCCACATACATTCTCCTCTCTCTCTCTCTCTCTCTCTCTCTCTCTCTCTCTCTCTCTCTCTCTCTTTAACTCCTTCACACTGTAACATTCTCCCACCTCCCTCTTCTTCTCTCTTCTCTCTCTCTCTCTCTCTTTGTGTAATGAATGAAGCTGAGAGGAGAGAGGAGAGAGGAGAAGAGCTGAAGAGAGAAAGAGAGAAGAGAAGACAGGAGAGAGGAGAGAGTAGAAGAGCTTAAGAGAGAAAGAGAGAAAGAAGAAGAGAAGAAGACTACAAGAGGAGAAAGAAATATAGAAAAGAGGAGAGAAGGAAGGAGGAAGCCATGGAAGTTGGAGACGAAGTTGAAGAGTATGTTCATGATAATAGCTGGTTTCCCTAGTCTAGGACTCTTACACCTTATATACCCCAGTCAGTGTGAGTGGGTGTCCCACAACCCCCCTCTCCCCAACGAAGGCTTAAGCATTATAAAAACCCATCTTTTTAAATGTATAACAATATTATTATTCATTTTGTTTTTATTAGTAATTTTATTATTTTTTCCTTTTTAAAAATATATAAGAAAATAAAACAAATAAAACAATTGAGAACATGTAAAAAATATAATAAGTTAAATGGATTAATTAAAAAATAAATTTAAAAATTAATAATAATATAAAAATGAATAATAAGTTATGTTATATTGAAAAAACTAATAAATTTAGATATAAATCAATAAAATTTATTATAAATCAATTAAATTTAATTAAAAATAAATAAAATAATAATATTTTAAATTAATTTGAAAGAAATAAAATTGAATTAGATTAAGTCATGTAAATTAGAAATAAGGAAATAAGGTAAAAAGAATTCAATATTTTTTAAAGTAAATAAAATCATATTTAAAATATTTGGGAGTATATTCATGCATGGTAGGACATTTTCACTTATAGAATTCAACCTTTCACCTACGTTTATGTGCATGGAATTAAATACTTATTCTATTGTATGCCCAAAATGTAATTCACATAGGAGATTTCTTATTCACTAGTCATGTATGTTATATATTTGATGGGGCTAAGTTTGGAAGCCTACTTCTCTTAGTTCATAACACTCTAGAAGTATGCCTCATCTATAGACAACATGTGGTAGGTAGTGAGGTTTTTTCTACAAATTGAATCCCCTATTGGACACCCACTTCAAAGCGGTGCAACCCTTGGATCTCCAAGGTGCAATGCTACAAGAAAAGACGCTTTATGAAGGCCTTCAATCTAGATCTAAAAGTGGAAGATATGGAGGAAAGGGCCTTTTAGACAAGGGACTATGTGCTTTTATCAAATGAATGTAGTCCCAACGAAAATTGGCCCAAGAAAGGAAGCTAAGACCAACGTGCTTGTGAATTCTGTGCCAACAAACATAAGCAATGATACTCAAAGGTGCTATCATCTTAATGAAATAAGAAACTTCAAAAAGTAATGCTCGATGCTAAATTAAATCTTTTGCCAAATTTTAGTTCCATGGGGAGAATAGAGGGACAATGGCTAAGGAAAAATTAAAAGGTTGCCCCCCAACTACTTATAAGGAAAAAGAAGAAGAGAAAGAACACATGATGGAGCCCAAAATGGAATGAAAAATGGTCCATGCTACCTTGAGTTTGAGAGGACCAAATCACCACTTTTTAGTGATTCAAACACTTGTGAGCCACCAAGGGGTAAACCCTTCAAGGTTTTGATAGATTGTGTTACTAGCTATTGTTCTTTTATTTTGCCAAAATGTGCAAAGAATCTAGGAATAAAATTGCACCTACATTTGAAGCTTTAGTGGAACTAATTAAAAGGAAAGAAGTCATATATTCAAAATAGACAAGAAAAGTGGAATTTTATTTAAGTGAGAAGCCCACTAGCACAAGGTTTCACATCATGAACTTAGGTATGAACTTAGGTACTATCACTACCAAGCTATTACAAATGGAATGGTTAATCCCTAATGGTTTCCATATCGATTGCAAAAAAGGCCAAATCTCATTTTGAAGTTGGAAGGAAAATAAATTAGCTACACAGTTGGAAGTTCATCTACCAAAAATTCAATTGGCTAAAGCCTTAGGTATTGCACAAGGTCTAAGAAAAGAGTTGCCCAGTGGTTTACATAAGTCATCTCAACAAGTTTAATAAAGATAAGGAATAAGAAGAAAAACCTTCTTAGATGAAGGAATATGCAAATATCTTCCTAGCAAAGTTGATGGAACTTCCTCCCAAGAGAGAAGCTAATCAGAAAGTCAAGCTTATACTAGGAGCAAGAACAATGGCAAAAATACCTTATTGATTCATTAATCAATTGAGTTGAGAGAGAAAATAAGAAAATATTGGATCAAGGTTACATTTGGCATAGTAATTGACCATGGAAAGATCCATTCTTATTCCAAAAGAAGAAAGACAATACTCTTCATCTTGCATCCACTATTGTGGGATGAACCAAGTGATAGTAAAAAATAAATACCCAATCCTAGTATTGATGAGCTTCTTGACAGACAACAAGGACCAACAAAAATTTTCTCTAAATTTGATCTAAAGTGAGGCTACTACCATATTAGGATCAAAGGAGAATATATCCCAAATACTAGCTTTAATACCAGGTATGGACACTATGAGTTTATTGCAATATCCTTTGGTTTGACTATGTTGAGAAATAAGGAAATAGCACAAGATTTATCTATGGTTGTATTGAGACTTGTAAGAAAAAAAGAAGATAAAAGAGAATAATGAAGATGAGGGGAGCATGTAGCTCCTAACCTTTGCTTACTCCATCTCTCCGACTCCCTCCACTTAAATTTGTTAGTTGGTATCAGAGCGGGTTCAAGAATCTACGGTTGTTGTTCTGATAATTGTACCAATCGATGGAAAAATATGCGTGATAATGCAGACGTGCTGATTGCAGGTCTACAAGATTCTTAAATAAGGGAACAACTCTTAATGGGACATTACACACCTCATCAATTTTTGGCAGATCAGCACCAAATGGAGGGCGTTTCCCCCTTAATTCTTTATATGAACCCATGCTCAGGTGAGGTACAGCAAGTTAATTGAATCACATTATAGTCTTTGTGTTCGAGCATGATTGGGAGATGCTAGCATTTTTGCATTTTTTTTAACGGCTTAATTCAGGCCTCAAGTTCAGTTATATTGGTTACGTTCCTTGCCTCGGGCTTGTCTCAATGTCAACTTCATCTTTCTCAACGACGAAAGTAAGAACAATATAATCAAGCAAGCATAAAGTATGTATCACACAGCACTGAAGGTAGATTGTGAAAGTAAGATGCAAATTCAGTAGTCTATTGTTTGGAAAGGAATTTTATAGTGAAGTAGAGCTAATTTGAGATAGAAAGCTCCAAGCTCCAACGTGACAAGGCGGACTGAAGCTGTTACTGAGATAATGCTGGCCAGCTTGATTGGCAAGACTTTAGAAGGCACCTAGAAGTAAGAGTGACTTGAGAAGTGGACGTTAAGCCAGCCAACAGCCCCACCATGGCTACATTGTTATATGTGGTGGGTTCATTCTACCCATGGAGTTGTTGCAGCTATCAAAGAAGCTGTCATTTTGAAATGGGCTTAATCTACAGTGAGCTTTTTTTTTTGTCACAGAAAAACACGGGTTTGTGGCAACATACATATATGCTCAATGCTGAGCTATGGCAAATGCTGTAAGCTAGTTGGTTTGTTGTCCCGAGTGGCAAAAGCTAGTTATGTGTGAAAAATCATCGATGCTCATCAGAAAGGCATGCTACAATCAAAAGTAACTGGTAGACAACTACCCATCTGAGCAAACATACTACAACTCTACAGGTTATGGGGATGAGTTGCTGCGGGTGGCTTTATGGCTATTACATGCAACCGAGGAGGAGAGATTTCTCACATTTCTTACATGAAATGATGGCGAGCTTTATGTAGAATGGAATGGTGCATATGGTAGTTTGACACATTTATGACAGTCGTATTGCTGGAAGCTATTTTTTACATGCATTTTTGGGCCATTTTTTATGCTTTTTGGTCTCGGATTGGACCATTGATGTTCTGGATTGGGGCATGCTGTTGAATACCATTTGTGGACAATTTTTATTGTTGGTTTTTTTGAATTTGCAGTAGCCATAATGTCTAACATGGCACAAATCACTCAAATTGTGGGAGACAAATTGACCAAAGACAATTATAGTGTTTGGTCTTACAAGATGGAGAATTTTTTGATGAGTAGAGGTCTATGGGACCTTATAACAGGTGATGATGAATATCTAGAAGTTCTCAAACATCCAACTGAAGAGAAAAACAAAGCATACAAGGATTGGACAGGGAAGAACAAGAAGGTTTTACATTGGATCTCCATATGTATTTCACAAGCCTTGATTCCTCATAGAAAAAAGGCAAGTACTTGTAAGGAGGCATGGGCAATCATAGAAAAAATGTATGGAACATGTATAGAGTCTCTTATGAGAAAACTCAAGTAGAGATCACATGGTGCATGGAGAGGCATCACACCTGTTGATGATAATGATTTAGTGTCAGTGACACTAAATGGACTTGGACCAACTTTCAAATCTTTGGATACCTCTATTTCAATTAAAGGAGGCTCTATGCTTGACTTTGAGGAGCTTATTGGATTGCTACTTACAGAAGAAATCAAGTTGGGATTGATTGCATCTAGCAGTGGCAAAAATGCAGGTGGAGACAATGTTTTCTATCACCAGAGAGGTCGTGGTAGCTCATCTAGAGCTAGAGGCTCTTCACTTGGTCGTTGTAATTATGGTTTTTCTCATGGAAGAGATAACTTTGGTCGTGGTGACTTCATGCATATAGGCTAGGGGAGATCTTTTCCTAGAGGTAGAGGATGGTCTAGTCCTTCACACAGAGAGATGGCACTTTGGTCATTTTGAGAGGGATTTTTGTCATAAACAAAATGCCATGTATAGGGATCATCGAAGGGCCCAAAATGGCCCCTATGCAAGCACTTATGGTGGTACAAGTTGTGGACCTAGAAGTGGATCGCCTAGAGGTCACCTATTTTCTATGGAGCATGTGCTTGAGAGCATGAATCACCCTCTTTGTGAGAATTATTGGTTTTTGGATTTAGGAGATACAAACCACATGACTCATCATGCTGAGTGGTTTGATAGCAAGAAGGAGATGCAAAATGAGGAATATGTTGCCACTAGTGATTATAGTTTACATAAAATTACTCATATTGGTAGTGTGCCACTTGTGACTAAAGATGGGATTGAGAATAAGCTTGGTGATGTAGTTTATGCCCACAATAACTAAGAACTTAGCATTAGTTGGGTCAAATGAAAAATCAAGGATTGCATGTGAGATTCAATAAATTTGGATGTTTCATTGAGGAGTTTTATAATGGTAGACCTGGCAAGGTGATTGCTCATGGTAGAAAGAAAGGGAGATTATTTGCTTTGGATGCAAGTACTCCAGTGATTCAAAACTCTATGTATATTGAGAGAGAACATGGGCAAGATAAGGATGTAGAATTATGGCATGGAAGGATTGGTCATGTCAATTTTCAAAGATTGAAGCAAATGCAATGAAGATAGACAGTCCGTGGTCTACCACATTTTAGACATGTGAATTTTGATCATGTATGTGAGGCTTGTCAATTTGGCAAGCAGTCCAAATTGCCATTTCCAAAGAGGCAGAGAATAAGTAGCCATCCTTTGGAAATGGTACACTCGGATATTTGGGGCCCATGTTAGAATGTTTCCATGAGTGGAAGATGTAGATTCTATATCACCTTCATTGTTGATTTTAGTAGAATGACTTGGGTGTACTTTATGCAACATAAAAGTGAAACATTTGAAATTTTTTTGGAATTTAAATCTATGGGCTGAAAAGCAATTTGGATGCTACATAGAATGTTTAAGGTCAAATAATCGTGGAGAGTACATGCCATATGAGTTTTTTAACTTCTTGATAGATCGTGATATCAAAAGGCAATTGACATGTAGGTACACACCTCAACAAAATGGTGTGTCTGAAAGGAAGAATTGAATCATTGCAGAGGTTGCAAGGGCAATGATGAACCAAATGAACATGCCATTGTCATATTGGGCAGAAGTAGTGCATACTGCAGTTCACATTATGAATAGAACACCTATATCCTTGACTCATAATATGTCACCATATGAGAAATGTATGGCAAGACACCCAGTGTTGCATACCTTAGAGTCTTTGGATGTGTGTGTTATGTTCACGTTCGGATGATTTGAGAAAGAAGATGGAACGAAAGGCTTTAAAATGCATTTTCCTTGGATATCATGATGAGAAGAAGGGATACAAATGCTATAATATTGTGATTAAGGAAGTATACATAAGCAGGGATGTTAGATTCAGTGAGTATGAATCATGGCACAAGCCCAAAATTCGCAGTGGATGTTGATTCCTATGAAAGCAGTGATGATGATGGCTATGGAAGGAAAATTTCAGCAATAACAAGGCTGAAAATCAGCATGTGGAAGATGCTTCAGGACCTCAAGAGAATGTGGAAAGTAGTCGCAGTTACAGTCCATGGAGTGGTAGATTGAGAAGTGCAAAAAGGAGTGCAAAAGTTGCAAAAGGAAAGAAACCTATGGCTGAAAGTTCAGAAGATGAATCTATAGATGATGAGTATGGCATTCCGCATGTTAAAACACATGGCACTAGAAGTGCAGGAATATATGTTCCAACACACAATAGATCAATTGAGACACATGGTAATGCACCTCAATTGAGAAGGTCAGAAAGGGTAAGGTATCCAGTTGCTAGATTGACTTATAATGGGTTCATGAAGATGCATTATGTATAGATGGTTTCTTATGTACAACATGTGGAGCCTACTTGCTTTGAACAAGTAGTAGAGAGCAAAGAGTGGAGACAAGTAATGGATGAAGAGATGGATGCACTACGGAAAAACAAGACTTGGGATTTGGTGAAATTAACTCATGACAAGAAATCCATTGTATGTAAATGGGTTTATAAGGTCAAATGTAAGTCGGATGGATCCCTTGAGAGGTATAAAGCAAGGCTGGTTGCAAAAGGATATGCACAAACTTATGGTTTGGACTATTAACAAAAATTCAGCCCAGTAGCTAAAATGACGACAATGAGATCGGCTTTGGCTTCTATCTATGGTTGGAATATTTTTTATATCGATGTGAGAAATGCATTTTTGAATGGCAACTGAGAAGATGAAGTGTACATGGATTAGCCAGAGGTCTATGCAGATCCAAAATACCCACATTATGTATGCAGGTTGAAGAAGGCTTTATATGGACTGAAGCAAGTACCACGACCATGGTGTGATAGAATCAACAAATTCTTATGCAGTATGGGATTTCAGCAGAGCAAAGCTGATTATTCACTTTATGTGAGGCA
Source organism: Lygodium microphyllum (assembly GCF_053477565.2). Classification (NCBI taxonomy): domain Eukaryota; kingdom Viridiplantae; phylum Streptophyta; class Polypodiopsida; order Schizaeales; family Lygodiaceae; genus Lygodium; species Lygodium microphyllum. The sequence continues at coordinate 31,413,533 of NC_141155.1, forward strand.
TACAAAAGATGGTATGTTTGTTGTTGTCATCTATGCTGATGACCTCATTATAACATGTACATTTGAGAAGGAGATTGTTGAAGTCAAGCATGGGTTACATAAAGAGTTTGATATAAATGACCTTGGTTTGTCGAGATACCTCTTGGGTATTGAGGTTATTGACACCCCTCATGGTATATGGCTGATACAAAAGCAATATGAATTGGAGATGTTGGAAAAATATGGCATGATAGGATGCAAACCGGTTGATACACCATTGGATCAAAATGTTAGGTTGATGGATAATGGATCTTATGTTGAGGATGTCACTATGTTCAGAAAGATGGTTGGTAGTCTTATATACTTGACCATTACAAGACTAGACTTGAGTTATGTTGTTGGATTGATAAGTAAGTTTATGCAGGAACCATGCAAATCACATTTGGATGTAGTGAGAAGAGTTCTTAGGTATGTGAAGAAGACAGTTGGCTATGGCTTGTTTTATGGAAAAGGAATCAAGCCTACATTTTTTGGATACTCAGATGCAGACTAGGCAAGTAGCTCTATGGATAGAAGATCTATTAGTGGCTATGCATTCTCATTTGAATCAACCATGGAAGGTTGGAGCAGTAAGAAACAACCTATAGTTGCTCTATCAAGCACTTAAGTAGAGTATAGAGGCAGTGCATTGGCATCGTGTGAGCAGACATGGCTAAGAGTGATATTATATGACATGGAGATAGAGATTGATGGTGGAGTCATTATGTATTGTGACAATGTTAGCAACATTATGTTGGCAAAGAACCCAGTCTACCATGAAAGAAAAAAACACATACAAGTGCACTATCACTTCATTAGAGAAACAGTCATTGATGGAGAGCTTGACTTGGTCCATGTGAAAACAAATGACCAAGTTGCTGATATCTTTACCAAAGCATTAGGTAAAGATAAGTTTGAGTATTTTAGGAGTGCACTTGGATTATTACCTTTGCAAGCTCATTCTGAGCTTCAGGGGGAGTTTTGAGAAATAAGGAAATAGCATATTATTTATCTATGGTTGTATTCAGACTTGTAAGAAAAAAAGAAGATAAAAGAGAATAATGAAGATGAGGTGAGCATGTAGCTCCTAACCTTGGCTTACTCCATCTCTCGGACTCCCTCCACTTAAATTGGTCAGACTTATGGTCCAACTACCTTTAATAAGCTATTGTGAAACATCGTCAAGCCTTATCTTAATGAGTTCATCCCCATTTTCTTTGATGACATCCCAACCTATTTGAAATGAGAACTTGGAGACCATGAAAGACAACACAAAATTGTGCTTAAAACATTGAGAATACATAAGCTCTATGCCAAGAAGAGCAATTATGTGCTCTTTAAGAAGAAAATAGAATACCTTGGATTCATAGTATTTGAGAAGGTAATTATAGTAGACTCGAGCAAGATCAGGGTCATACAGGAATATCCACCTCCTAAAAAAGTTATGGAAGTGTGAAGCTTTTTTGATTTGACTAGATAGTGTCAATTTCTCATCAAGGATTATGCTTTGATAGGTGCACCCCTCACTAACTCACTAAAGAAAAAAGCTTGTATTGTGTGGATCCCAAATTAATTAGTCCAACTTTGAGAAGCTCAAGAATGTTTGGTGGCATTTCCCATCCTAAACATTCTTGCTCTAAACCAACAATTTGAGGACAAATGCTAATTTCATAGCATTAGGCTATATACTTATCTAGGAGGATCACCCAATGGCCTTCTCTTCAAGGAAGATAAATATACATGAGAGGGACTATGCCACAAAAAAATTAGATTTATTGTAAATTATGCATGATCTATTATGGAGACACTACTTTATTAATAATAAGTTAGCATTAGGCTATATACTTATCTAGGAGGATCACCCAATGGCCTTCTCTTCAAGGAATATAAATATACATGAGATGGACTATGCCACACAAAAATTAGATTTATTGTAAATTATGCATGATCTATTATGGAGACACTACTTTATTAATAATAAGTTTATTTTGATCATCGATCATAAGAGTCTTAAATGAGTTAAATCTGAACACGAGAAAATGAAGGTGGACCAAAGATGTATAGGAATATGACCTTAAGATCAATAGGCTGAAAAAAAATGGAGAAGCATCCAAGGATCCTACATACCAATAGTTACAAAGAGATGTCCAAGTTAAGCAACAAATCCCTAAGTTACGACTTAAGTATCAAGAATTTTTCATCAAGGAAGAACTTGTCTACTTCAAGATAAGGCTATGTATTCTTAGAAAGTGAAGGACTAAATAAGAAGATTATTCAGCAATGCCATGAATATTCCCCATTTTCAAGACACCTTGGCTATGGCAAATTGCTCAATGATGTAAGGAAGAGTTATGGGCATTTTAAGTCCTTATAGCATGTAAAGAAAGATCATTCCTTAATATCCTTTGAATGCACCTAAAATGTATAATTTCTTATAAGTGGACCCCCCAAGAACTCAATGCTTGAGTTGTCAGCAAAAGAAAAGGCTAACTAAAAGGCTCAAAATCCCTCGGGAGTTGCATTTTCTGCACATTCCTAAAATGAAATGGGATTTCATCAGTATGGATTTTGTGATCACAATTTCAATAGTGCCAGGAGGTTATGACTCAATCCCAATAGTTATGAATATTGTGACAAAGGTCACCCACATCATTTCTGTGAAGACTACCTTCAAAGCATTTGACATTTCTAGGTTGTTCAAAAATGAGATTTTCAAGTCGCACATGCTGCCAAGAAGGATTATCAACGACACGGACTCAAGAAACGTCTCTAAACTCTAGACATGTCTCTTTCAAGCCATCAACAAACAACTCTATTTTAGTAGTGCTTATCATTCTCAAATTTATGAGTAGAGTGAAAGGGTTAATTAAGTGCTAGAAAATATTGTAAGAGCCTATTGTAGTAGGGAACTCAAGAGATGGATTAATTATTTGCCTTGGTAGAATTTTTCTAAAATGTATCCTACCAAAAAAGTATTGGTATGACCCCTTTTCACACATTGTATAGGTAAGATTGCTTGTCCCCTCTTAATAATTTGATCTAACCATAAGGATCATGTACTTTGGAGTATCCTCAAGAGTTGAAAAATTCTATCCCTTGGGAAATTCAAAAAACTTGGTCCAAAATATTGATAGAAATGATTAGAAATTTCACATCATCTCAAAGTTCATAGTATTTCATGTAAGATTGCTTGTTCCCTATCCCTTGGGAAATTCAAAAAACTTGGTCCAAGATATTATGGGCCTTATAAGATTTTTCAAAATCTTGGTTGAAATGATTAGAACTTTCACCTCATCTCAAAGCTCATAGTTTTTCATGTAAGCCTTCTAAAGCATTATTTCTTCAACTTTCATCATGTCGTAGACGATGGAAAAATTATAATGCCAACTTAGGGGATCTGGAAAGTTCAACTTGATAGAATTTTGGAGATGAAGGAGAAACCTCTTAGGAATGGTACTCTTCAGAAGTACCTTATCTAATGGAAAGATTACTTTTGTGAAGAGGAGACTACACAGATCAAGGATTAAGAGAGACCACCTTGAGTTTCTCTCGAGGTGAGGACATATCAATTTCTAAAGAAAACGAGGATATAATGACACCGTCTTATCAAATCTGCATCCAAATCAAGGCTCAATAGCTCTCAAATAGCATATCAGGGCATAAACCATGATGACCAAGCATCAATACATCCAACAGGACACCTGAATGTCAACAAAGAGCATTATGCATAAGCCATCCCTGATAACGTTGCTGCCCAAACAATGTACAATAGTAGATCCCTACATAAATTGATCTATGAAAGCTCAAACCAAGTCCCAAAGCATCTCAAAACATTGGGCAAACATCCCCAAAATATCTAGGCATCAAATACCAAGCCTCAGGAGCATCACATAAACTAAGAGCATAACATTTTCTTGGTGTAAATCAACTCAAATCTGTTGCAAAAAATGTTATGATCATAATTTGGTAGATTTGACATTGCCATTGCATTTGAAGCATGACAAAACCCCAAGTTAGACTCTTATCTTGCCTAAATTGGGTTCCGGATGCTCGAGATATGAGAAAAAATGGGATTTTTAAGCTAGATTTTGAAACAGGCACAAAAAAAACGTGAGCTGACTGTGGAGCATGCTGGTTATGCTAAGGATAAGGGGGAAAATGGGGGACACACAAGGTGCCTAATGAACCCAAGGAACACCTGCAAAGAGCCTATGAGGGTCGGGGAGAGGCGGGAGATGAAATCTTACCTCAGGGGGAAGAAGCCATTGCTGGCATTGAAGCTCCAAGCTCTAGGTCTTCAATTTGGGCTGAAGTAATGCAAGGCCAAGCTCCATGATCAAGCTCAAATCCAAAGCTATGATACCAGTTGAAAGGTGAGAAGAATTGAAGCTTGCTTGGAAGTGAGCTATGGTAGCAGAGAGCAAGAGCAAGAAGAAAGCGAGACACAAATGGGAACTCCAACAGTCACAATGTGTGACCAAGCCTTCCTTTATTAAAACTGTCACTAAAAGAATAAAGAATAAAGTGAGGATGACAGGCGCCCACCACCTGCAGTGTGCACTGATGGGTATTGTCAGTGTAGTAATACATGGGCGGCTAGGTAGAGACGCCTTTACCCCCAACACAACAGAGAGGAGCAGTGTGCTCTCATCTCCTTTTCTTCATCATTCCATTTAACACATAACTGAAGTGAATACAACCACAAGGAACTTTTAATCATTCCTTATACACATGAAAAAAAAGGGAATTCCCTATCAATTCCCTAGTTAAAAATACATATAAATAGGGAAAATAAATGATAGGGAAAATGGAATATTTCCTAGTTAGAGAAACTAGGAAATCACATAGGAAATTTCCTACATGTAGGAATTTCTTTAGAGAATTACATAGGAAATTTCCTACATAAGAAAATTTCCTTATGTAGGAATTTTCCTACATATGGAATTTTCTCTATGTAGGAATTTTCTCTAACTAGGAAATGTTCCATTTTCCCTATCATTTACTTTCCCTATTTATGTGTATTCTTAACTCGAGAATTGATAGGGAATTTCCTTTTTTTTTCCTATGTGGGGAATGATTAAAAGTTCCTTGTTGTGTGTATAGAGAAATAAGAATGATATGGCCCTTAGTCTTCTCATGTCAAGGATTGGGGGAATTGAGCTTTTGAAGCATCTCTGAGAATGTGTTGTACCCAAGACAAATCCTAAACATAACAAGAGTAGAGTCCATCCATGATTTAAGAATGATGCCACCCGATTGTGTGGCTGTCTAGACAAAAAAAATACAGCTATGATGGTTGGTTGATAGCATGGCAGACTTTCAATTTGTTCAAGCTTGTTTTTTAAACTGAAAATTTTAATTTTCCATCACAATTATAGTGACAAATACATAATTATAGTGATAAGACAATCTACAAGTACTATATTCTAACAAAAGGCATTACCTGAACTGCAAATATAAGCATGGGACTTGCAATTCCATTAGCATATTGTGTTGTTGAAAAAAGTGTCTCCTGCAATACACATGCTTGTAATTGTAAAAAAAGAGGATAATCACATATATACACCACTGCACCAGAAAAAACATGTTTGATTACCATAGTGATTTTGTCTCCCAACTAAGAAAATATAGAATTTTCCTCTCTTTGTTCTCTTGGATCAATGTACAAGACTAAATAGCACTTGCCATTGTAAAACTTTCCATACATGCTTGAAGATGTAGCCTCTTTTGAGTTTGACTTTATATGCCAGACTTAAGCGACACTCCATTAGTCAGATTGTTGATCCCCTATAGTCATACCCTGCCGCCATAAAGAATATTAGCCATTAAAAATATTAGCCATTGATATACACACAAAAGGACTTGCTATGGCATACTGAGAAGAGCCTACTATGACATTGGATGTCATGCCATGCATCCCCATTCACACATTGCCTTTATGCATACTCTCAAATAGAAAGCCAATCCACTACCTAAAGACACTCAATAAGTTGCCACAAATACTAGACATGGATAATGCTCATGCATTTGGTCAACTAGATAACATAAAATAAGACAATAGAATAAAGAAACCTATAAAGCTAACTGAATCCAGGAATGCTTTTAAGGAAAGAAACAAGGCTAGGTATAGAATAAGATGCCAAACTATTATATGCAAATATTTATGTTATTGAAATGTATATACAAACCCTCTTCGTCAGGGTGTTGCAAGGTATAGACTATTACCTTTAGTCCTCCATGTATCCATGTTCTTGCTTCCAGTACCTAAAATTATAAATCCTCAAAGTTTTGAGCGTCAATTCAAGTGGGCACTAGTCATATGCATTCAGTTCTTCTGGCTAACAAACATGTGTGCTTGTCTTTAGTATGTCTTCATCCCTGATTGGAGCATCAACTAAGTTGGCACATGCCTATCAATAACAATTTCATTGTCAGAAAATCTTCAAAGGAAAGGTGAAAGTCTCACACTACGAGAAAAGTGTTTTGGTTCCAAATCTTGAAGAAAGAATCATAAGCTTAATAATTTTACAACCACCACTACATAAGAATATTTGGAAGCTTGTACAATAGACCACACCTTATCATGTTAGAACATTGATCCTTTATACATTAGGACTTGCTCATCCTCCAAGTAGCCCTCTTCTTTCTACCAAGAGCAAAAATTACAAAACCTCAAAGTACCCAACTGCAACAACAAAAACCAATTCATATAGAGAGATGCAGATATCACCTATTAATCCAACAACAACATAACAAGTCCATGCTAACTCTCATAAATGCTCTCACTCACTCTTGGTCTTCTTAACAACTCCATAGGACAAAAATATCCATGATAATGTTTATAATAGAGATAAAAGAAGTTGACTAGATTGTCCAATGATGCTACTTTCACTGCTGCAAGACAGGGACTTAGACCTTGTGCCTCTAGTTGCTGCTTGACCAATTGTTGATTCCATAGCCACTTGAGCTACCAAAAGTAGGTGAAGCTCTACTCCCAAAATTGGAGGGCGTGCCCGATCCAAAGCCAGTGGAGTTGGTGCTACCAAGAGCAGCTGAAGGTGAGCTCCGATAATTTGAAGGTTGTCTACTTGTGAAATCATTGTTACTACCATAGGTAGGAGGTCTACTAAACCTAGTGCTAGCACCGTAACCAATCTGGGTCCTATTGGACAACTACTATCTACAGTTCAACTCATATTTTGACCAAAAGGACCACCTCTAGAAAAACCATCAGAATCAAATACATTAGCCCCTGATAAGAACATACTACCAAAACTATTGGCACCATAAGTATTTTCTACTATCTTAGGTAGCTGCATTGAAAACAAGAGCCATGTTAAGAACATGAACCACAAAGGTGAAAATATACCCAAAAAAATATTGTTGTGATATAGAGAAAATTTTCAATCAAAGTGTCACAAATGGTCTTCATAGCTACGAGACAAGATGGGTCTTATACCTAGAGTTGAGGTAAGTAGGACAATGAACATGAATTTGCAGGTGCTCCATAAAGGAGTACAATACAAAACTATACAAGTTAGTCAATCTTGCAAATTCAGGTGAGCCATCTTGTTCTCAAACAGCATGTTATCTCAGATACCCATGTTAAACCCCACAATATATCCAACCAAAAAAATAGCAAAGTTTCAGCTGAGATATGTGTATATATAAACTTTACAAATAGGGTGAGACAATTACTATGCATACATGAGATTCACAGGTGACAAGAAGGCATTCCTATATTAGCATGCATGTGCTATCTACAGTAGGAAAGAATGCTCTTTGAAAATCATGGCACATTAAACCCAAAAAAGGAAAAGTAAATAACCTTCTTTATAGCTTCTCTTGAATCTAATCTTCTTGATAGAAGTTCATTAGAAACCCTCTCTAGCAGGTCAAAAATTGCACCTCGTATTTGTCCATCAAGAGATCATATCAAACAAAGAACATCAAAGAACAAGGGCATTGGACAAGAAATCATCTATGGGAAAAACCAAACTATAATTTGGTACTTACATGCATATATGGGCCCAACATGCAACCAGTCCATGCCCCTTGTCCTCCATGCTTAACAGTGAGACAACACTGAGAATTGAGATGAATGATTAGTCAAATTCAACTAACATCATATAGCACGAGAATAAAATTAAATGTGATAAACATGAGGCATCATTAAAATTATAATAACTCACACTAAAAATAATACAATTACTTAGATCAATACAATGAATCAACCTCTTTACACCAGGTTTAGAGCTTGATGGGTAGGTAAGAAGATAGGACCCCTACTTCCAACTATTTAAAAAGCTCTTGGTGCTGCTCCAATCTTTGGCCAAAGCTCATGATAGGCTCTGTAATCCACATATTATAGGAATCATGAATGAAAATAGAGATGCTATCACTTGAAAGGGAAAGATCTTCAAAGTATTATGGTCTAGATCAAGCCAATAAGCAAAATCTTTTTTTGTTTGTGATTGATCAAGTCTCTTTCTCTTATACTTCACTACTATTCATACAAATAGACATCAACACCTGCAAGAGATTAGTTCCGCACCGTAATAAGTTAAGGAGTACATTTTTTAATCTATCCTCTCACTACTGGTCCTGTTCTCTTGATTCAATCAAAATGAAAAGAGAAAATTTTTTTGTTTTCTTATGTACTCCAACACAGAGGAAAACAATAAAATTTATACTCACATTCATGCAAAAGCAGGCTACACTCCTGTTCCAGTTGACATTTACACTTAACTAATAAACATGCAACTTCTAACTACCTGGAATAGACATACCTATTTTTTGGGTTGCCCATCATGGCTTAAAAGGGCAATGGCAGCTTTCCAAGTTCTCCATCCTAGTGAGAATTTCATGTGAGCACTTGCCCACTAGTATGAAACAAATCAGGTGCATCAACTTGATCAAAACAATCAACTCCTATTAGGATATCTCCAAAGGTGTTGCATCTAGTAAGCAAGCACATCCATTCACTCAAGTCTAGTGAAACTGACATTGTTTGTAGAAGCTTTTCAGCATCCTCTAAATGTCCACAACGGCTCAAAAGATCAACCAGGCAACTAAAATGCTCCAATGTTGGTGCCATTACATGCCGTCCATACATCCCTCTGAAAAATTAATAGCCTTCCTCTATTTTACATGCATGGCTACATGCCATAAGCAGAATAGTATAAATCTTTCCATTTGGATTTAGACCATGCAGTTGCATCTCATTTAAGTATTGTAACAACATAAAATAACTACCATGCTCAGCAAATGCTGTAAACATGGCACTCCAACATACCAAATTATGACCTCCAAGCTTGTAGAATACAATGTAGGCATCATCCAAGCTACCACATTTACCATACATGTCAATAAGAGGGGTGCCAATGACAACATCAGTATCAAAACCATTTTTTACCATCTGTACATGTAACTTTCGCTATCCTATGGCCCCTATGCTGCCACAAGCTTGACATGTGCGCAAAAATGATACTTTGTCTCGTTGTACGCCATCTTGACCCATTACATTCAGAATTTCAAGAGCATGAAGACCATGCCCAAACTGGGTATATGCAACAATCATGGCATTACATGGAACAACATCATGAACTTTTAGCTTATCAAAAACCTTTTTTGCCTCACCTAGGCACCCAAATTTTGCATATATGTCAAGAAGAGTGTTTCCAATTGTAAGCTCAAAGTCCAATCCAAGCCTAATGACCTGTTCATGTACCAGTTTCCATTTTTCAACTACTTCAAGGTTGGTGCAAGAATTTTCCTAGCACCACAAGCCTTCAAGGCACAAGCAAAGGCGAAGAGACCCTCAAGTTCATGTACTCATAATATGTGAAGGCCTGATCGCCATACCCATATTGTATATATCTAGCAATCCAAGCATTTAATGATGACATACTCCAAATCCCTTTTCCATTTGCAAATGAAGCATATTGAGCACACATATTCTTAAGCGAAGCATATTTAGCAAACATACTCACTACATAAATTCAACAGACCATACCTAAGCAGTAAAGTACCTCGAATTCCCAACCTGGTAACAATATCTGCTTGTATTCACTATTGATCACTCCTATCAATTGACTTCCTTGTAATAATTTCTCCTTGCTCCAATGTTGCTACTACTACTGCAATTTGATGCTAGAGATTATATTTTAATTTCATGCTATTATCTGTTGGTTCAAGGAATCAATAAGGTATTTGAGGTACTAACCA